>NC_083412.1:63957346-64263201 GCF_020745735.1 Hemiscyllium ocellatum
TGGAGCGAGAGTGAGAGAGAGAGAGAGAGAGAGAGAGAGAGAGAGAGAGAGAGAGAGAGAGCGCATGAGAGTGATTCATGCAAGTGAATCAAAAGGGAAGTCCATTTAGACATTGAAACCATCTAGGAGAATGCATTAGGTTAACTTGCTGGCTAGACTGGTTGTTAACAACGGTGGGATTTAGTTCCAATTTTCATACATTGTTTAGGAAGGTTCTCACCTGTGGCTCAAAATTTTTGGAATTATGTTTTCTACCTTGTTTAGGACCGTTCCAGTGCTTCAACATTCTAAATAATTAGAAGGCAGTAATTGAAAATTCACCTGGGACCAAATTTTGTTTGATGATGTATTTCAAAATTGTATATTGATCTTTGTGCAAATTCTCTGCTTGGTCTGGTGCCAAAGTACTGTACCCACAAAAATAACGCATGTTTTCTTTAATGACTGTCAAGGTCTCCAATTAGCATAAAAACAGCTCTGTTAAATCTCTGATGCTGCGTGCAAAGCAGCATTTACCTTAGTAACTGTCAACAAGCATTAAAACCAAGATTGAATACACTACCACAACGTCAGATCTGAGCAGTATTTTAAAAAAAGCAGGGGGGGGGGTGATGATGGCCTGATGGTAAAGTCTCTGGATTAGTAACCCCAGGGTATTGTTCTGAGGAACACGGGTTCAAATGCCACCATGAGCGATGGTGAAATATAAATTCATTTAAAATTCGGCCTCATTTGTTAGTGTTATTTCTGGAAAGAAATCTGCTGTCTTTACCTGGTTGCAAACCCACAACGTTCTTAACATTCTCTTGCCCTCTGTGCATTTAGGGATGGGCAATTGCTGTCCTGGATAGTGACATCTACATTCTGTAACCAAATGCACCAGGGAAATTAATAGTCCAATCTCCAACCCTAAAATTGACAATCTTTGATTTAAGCCTCATCAATTGAGTGATGTTGAAGTGTAGCTTACCCCTGGCTTACACAGTTCATTGTTAAGAGTAAATGGAGTGAGAGATGTAAATACTTTATAAATGAGCTTGAATACTGTCAGTCAGCTGATTGGCATAGTCAGTGTCAGGATACCGTCCACATAAGGAGCAAAGAGTTATGGGTGGCACAGTGGCTAGCACTGCTGCCTCATAGCACCAGGGACCTGGGCTCATTTTCCAGATGTGGGTGAATGTGTGTATGGAGTTTGCACATCCTCCCCATGTCTTTGTGGGTTTGCTCCGGTTTCCTCCTACAGTCTAAAGATGTACAGGTGAGGTGGATTGGCCATGGGCAATGCAGGGTTTTGGGGATAGGGTGGGAGACTGGATTTGGGTGGGATGCTCTTTTGAGAGTCAGTGCAGACTTGTTGGACCAAATGGCCTCTTTTCGCACTATAGAGATTCTATGATTCTTTGGGAAGCTTAATACCAACAGTCAATCATCTGCCTTAAACCTTTCTGCCCGACTGTGGGCTGATTTGTTCCATAAAATGATGGAGTGGCAGATATTACACGAGAAGAAAGTGGGTGTCACAGCTGTTACTATTGGTCCATGTGGGGAGGTGTCCCCAGCAAGTCAGTAGACAGTGCAGAGAACATGCAAGGTTAGTGGTGTCAGGCATTAGGACAAGTGAGGAAAGATGTTGCGGGGGGTGATAGTGAGAATGTTAGAACATGAGCCTTAGTAGGAGGTGGGTGCAGTAGCAGAGATAGAGTGAGTGTAAGGTAGCAGAAGGAGATGGTGGCATTTATACTGGTGGAATGGAGAAGCTCATTGACTGTCCAATTAATGTGCATTGACTGTCATTCTTCCAGACTGCTGAGACTGCACTGTTCTTGGTGGCAACCCCAGACCAGGCTGGCATGATCTAGTGTCTCAGCCTCCTCTGCTTGTCCTGGGGACAAAGGACATCCCACATTTGCACCACCCTGTCAAGCAGGTCCTCCATGTTCCTTCCCACAAAGTGAGACACCGAATTTCCATTGTCTGCCATGTCCAGGGCAAATATCAGACACTGCAACTCCATGTGTGCAGATGCTTCACGGCAGCTATTTTTGCATTGAGAACAAGCATTCACATTTTTCCTTTCATTCCTGGGATGTGGGTATCAGCAAGGCAAGGCCAGCATTTATTTTCCATCTCTAGTTGCCTTTGAGAAGGTGGTGGAAGACCATCTACTTGGGGCAAGTACACATGCAGTGTATTTTTTTGTAGCTGTTTGATATGCCTGAATGGCTTGCCATACCATTTCAGTGGACAGTTAAGCGTCAGCTACGTTGCTGCAGATCTGGAGTGACATATGCAGCAGATCAGGTAAGGATGACAGATTTCTTCTCTTGGAGAGTTTCAGTGAAACAGATGGAGCCTTAAGAAATCTGGTTATTTCATAATTCATTAATGAGTTTAACACTGTTTTGAATATTTTAATTAATTCAAATTCCCTAAGCTGCTATGAACTTAGATATATGATACCAGAGCAGTGGTCCAGGCCTCTACATTACTAGACCAGAAATATTACTACTCAGTTACTATTCCACTCCCCAGATAATTTGTGTTGGAGCAGATACAGTTTAGACTCAATGGGACTGGGGCTTGGAGGGTTAGGTTATGGCAAGTTGCATAAACTTTGTTTGCATTTCGTTGTATGTAGAAAATTGATCTGATTGAGGTGTGTAAAATGTTAAAATAAATTGGTAGGATAAATATGGAAACATAGAGAAAAGGTGCAAGAGTGAGCTATTAGGCTCCTGAACCTGCTCCACAGTCAACATAATCATGGCTGATCATCCAACCCATCCTGCTTTCTCCTCAGATCCTTCGCTCCCTTTAGCCCTAAGAATTATGTCTACCTTCTTCTTGGAAACATTCAATGTTTTCACGTCAGTCACTTTCTGTGGCGGAGAATTCCATTGGCTCACCACTCTCTGGGTGAAGACTGCCCGAAATGGTACACTCTGTATCCTTAGACTGTGACCCCTCCCCCCGTTCTGGTCTACTCAATCATTGGGAGCATTCTTCCTGAATTTACTATGTCTCGTCCTGTTAGAATTTTACATATTTCAACGAGATCTCTTAATCTTCTAAACTCAGATAGATATAGTTCTAACCAATCCAGTCTGTCTTCATATGTCAGTCCTGCTATCCCAGGAATCAGATTGTAAATACACAAAGTCTTTCCACACGTGTGTCAGCTGTGCACAGTTGGTAGCACTCTGGCCTCAGACTGTGGGGTCAAATCTCTCTCCAGGACTTGAGCATTGACAACCTAGGCTGAAACTCCAGTGCAGTTCTGAGGGTGGTGGCATCTTTTGAATAAAACAATACCTTCTCTCAGCTAGACATAAGCAATCTTATCAATACTCTGAAGAATAACCTGGGGAGTTTTCCCCAGATGTCCTAGATAACATTCATCCCCCAATCAGCGTCACATAAAAAATGGTTCATATCACACAGCTATTGGTGGGGACTTACTGTGTACAAGCTGCATGCTCCTTCCACTACCTTACAGACACACTCTCACTTGTTATCACCGAAGTAGTTGGTGTCAGGAAGCCTGCTCGCTAAATGCAAGTATTTTCTTATGGACATGGAGGGAAAGTTAGTAGCACTCTTTCAACACAACAGACATCAGAACTCTGGAATTCTCCCCCGTGACAGTTTTGGAGACAGGGACAGTTACAACTTTCAAGATTCTGATAGGTTTTTTTTGTTATTCAAGAGTATTCAGGCGTTTGAAGTTAGTGCAGACAAGTAGAGTTGAAGTATAGATCAGGTATGTTCTGATTTACATGGTAGACCAGGCTGAAGGAAGTACCCTCGTTCACGTGAAACTGTTCAAGCTCCTGGAATTGAAGGACACTCACACTTGAGAGTTTCACCATCAAAGATTCGCTGAGGTAAAGCATGCAGTAGATAAAGGAGATTCTTGGTGTACTGTAATTACGCGCGTCCAAAATTCCGCAGTCTTTTAAACCATATATTTAGTTTGCGGCCAGACTATTTTCTTGGAGATGGCACATGAGCTCAGTCAGGTTTTGAGTATCTGGTCTGAACACTGGATTTTAGTAAGTATTACCGTTTCCAGACGTACTCTGGAGCCAAGTGTTGCTGCCTTCTCTCGAAATTGTAAGTCTCGTGTTGATTTGAAAATGAACTACTGCAGCAAACCGTGCATCAAAGGGTCAGAGCCACATTACAACAACCAACCCCTACTCAGAAGCTATGAATACAAATCCACGATACCATTCAGCGTTATTAAACATGAGCGAGTTTTGTTTTAATGTCAGGAGTTAAGTGAAATAGACATTAGGACATTTAGAAACTTGCAACAGTTGAAGCAATCCACAAAAGCCCCTGGAGTGAACGGAGAGTGATATTGAAATGACAAAAGTTGCATGAAAGTAAGGCATATTTCTCACTGTTTTTAAACGTACCTGCAGCTCCAAATAACAACCGTGCCATTGGGATTTAGAATCGATTCCGCGGAGGGAATTTTCTTCAGTCACTCGGCACTGAGATGAGTGAGAGACCCACTGCCAGTTGGACCGGGAAACTCTACCTCTCTGACCCGAACCTCGCCAGCACCTTCAGCGCTCCATCGGAAAGGAGGCGCGTTCATTAAAGGGAACGAGCTACCCCGCTCCCTGGAATTTTTGTCGGCAAAGACAAAAGGAAAACCGGCAACAAGACAGCACCATGTGTTAATGTAGAAAAAACAGGGTGGATTTAAATAGAGAAACAGAGCCGAGAAATGAAATAACTCCGCAGATCAACGGCGCCCCAGATGAAACGCCTGATCTTCACTTCCCTATAGTTTTGGCAGAGTTTGGGATTGTCACCCCCCTGTGAGCTGCAATTGAATCTCATTGCTGTAGATGAAAGCAGAGTGCACGGCCAGAAATACTGTAATTCTCACCCTGTATCCCCTGGTTCTGGTCTAAACGGTGATTGGGAGCATTCTTTCTGAATTTACTGTGTCCCCTGTTAGAATGTTATATGTTTCAATGAGACCAGCAGTTAGTTCACATCCGAAAGGCAGGGCCGCTGCCGCGATGGTTCGGAGTGGTTATTGTTCAGTACCTTATCATCTTTCCATTTCCTTCCTACATTTATCCCTTTAACCCAAATTAAAATACTTTACACTGGAATAAAAATACTCTACCCTTCTTACATTTAATGTTGAAGGTACCACCTTCTGAGAGGAAAGGCGGATCTTTGTTCCTTCAACTGGAATCTTGATCTAGGAAAGAAGCTTTTTTTTCAGTACTTGTCTTGTGCAATTAAGGCCATTTAGAACTGAGATGATGAGAGATTTCTTCACCCGAGAGCGGTGACCCTGTGGAACACTCTGTCTCAGAAAGCAGTTGAGGCCAAAGCATTCGAATGTTTTCAAAAAGGAGTTAGATATGGTTCTTAGAGCTCAGGAGTTCAAAGGGTATGGAGAGAAAGTGGGACTAAGGAGCTGCCAGCGCTGTAGGTCAGTGGTTAGCACTGCTGCCTCACAGCACCAGGATCTAGGTTCGATTCCAGCCTTGGGTGACTATCTGTGTGGGTTTGCTCTGGTCTCCTCCCAACAATCCAAAGATGGCAGGTCAGGTGATTTGGCACACACCCATAGTGTTCAAGGATGTGCAGGTGAGGTACATCAGTCAGGGGTAAATGTAAAGGGAATGGGTCTAGGTGGGTTGCTCTTCAGAGGGTTGGTATGGACTTGTTGGGCTGAAGGGCCTGTCTCCATACTGTAGGGAATCCAATCTAATCTGTGGTATTCTTCTCAAAGAACATCTAGCTTTGTTCAGAATTGTTGGGCTTTTTTTTCAGCATAACTTTTCATTAATGAGCTGTAGCTCATGTTGTGCAGGTCACTTTGAAAACTCAGCTCTAAGTGTTGGGGTATATTCCTCAGTTTTTCGACTTCTATATAAGGCCTTGGAAAGGCTCGTTAGTTTAGCAGGAACATTCCCACTTGGACATGGAGATACAGGGTTTGAACCCACTTCACAAATTCCTGTCAAGTGGTAGCCAACTGTGTACTTGGAACTCAGGATTGACATTGAGTGGTATACTGGTCTCCACTGAGTGTGTATGTAATTGTATATAACATTCTCAGCCATTTAGATACAGAACTGGCTCAAAGATAGAAGACAGAGGGTGGTGCCGGAGGATTGTTTTTCAGACTGGAGCCCTGTGACCAGTGGAGTGCCACAAGGATCGGTGCTGGGTCCTCTACATTTTATCAGTTATATAAATGATTTGGATGCAAGCATAAGAGGTATAGTTAGTAAGTTTGCAGATGACACCAAAATTGGATGTGTAGTGGACAGCAAAGAAGGTTACCTCAGGTTACAACAGGATCTTGTTCTAATGGGCCAATGGGCTGCAAAGTGGCAGATGGAGTTTAATTCAGATAAATGCGAGGTGCTGCATTTTGGAAAAGCAAATCTTAGCAGCACTTATACACTAAATGGTAAGGTCCTAGGGAGTGTTGCTGAACAAAGAGATCTTGGAGTGCAAGTTTATAGCTCCTTGAAAGTAGAGTTACAGGTAGATAGGATAGTGAAGAAGGAGATTGGTATGCTTTCTTTTATTGGTCAGAGTATTGAGTACAGGAGTTAGGAGGTCATGTTGCAGTTGTACAGGACATTGGTTAGGCCACTATTGGAATATAGCACGCATTCCTAGCCTCCTTCCTATCGGAAAGATGATGTGTAACTTGAAAGGGTTCTGAAAAGATTTACAAGGATGTTGCCAAGGTTGGAGGATTTGAGCTATATGGGAAGACGCTGAACAGGCTGGGGCTATTTTTCCTGGAGAATTGGAGGCTGAGGGGTGACCTTACAGAGATTTACAAAATTATGAGGGACATGTATAGGATAAATAGATAAAGTCTTTTCCCAGGAGTGGGGGAGTCCAGAACTAGGAGCCATAGGTTTAGGGTGAGGGGGTAAGATATAAAAGAGACCTGAAGGGCAATGTTTTCACACAAAGGGTGGTACATGTATGGAATGAGCTGCCAGAGGAAGTGGTGGAGGCTGGTACAATTGCAACATTTAAGAGGCATTTGGATGGGTATATGAATAGGAAGGATTTGGAGGGACATGGGCTGGGTGCTGGCAGGTGGGACTAGATTGGGTTGGGATATCTGGTCGGCGTGGACAGGTTGGATCGAAGGGTCTGTTTTCATGCCGTACATCTCTATGACTCTAAATACTTACATATAGTAATGACCTTAAAAGAAACATTCATATCATGGCATGTCATGCTGTTAACTCTGAATACTCCCACAATATTACACTATTCTGCACGGGTGAGTTTGTAGCTATGCAAACAACAAGATATTGCCTAAGCTACGTTCTTGAGCTAAGGGATCATTGACTCTCTGCTTCCCTCTTCCACCCTACCCTACATTAACACAAGAATTATCAAAAAGCTGTTAAGATGTAGTAGCAGAGGTAGGCCATTCAGACCATCGATATTGCTCTATCATTTATTTAGATCATGGCTGATCTCATTATTCTCAATTCTGCTTTCTGGCCTTCTTTCCTGTTCAAAATGACTTTCTGACCTTATGAAACAAAAATAAATCAAGTCAGACCTTTACAGAACTGAAAACTAAAATCTTCTTTTTTTCCACATTAGAACCCAGTTTTCTAAGAAATGACAATATGAGCCTTCATAACACAACCCTATCAATTCTTAACCTGATGATCCCAGTCTGTCTTCATTAGCTTGTAGCTAAAAATCACACAACACCAGGTTATAGTCCAACAGGTTTAATTGGAAGCACACTAGCTTTCGGTGCGACGCTCCTTCATCAGGTGATTGTAAAGGGCTCGATCGTAACACAAAATTTATAGCAAAAATTTGCAGTGTGATGTAACTGAAATAATACATTGAAAAATTGATTGTCTGTTAAGCCTTTCATCTGTTAGAATACAGTGAAAGTCTCACTTCTTTCATGTGTAAATCACAAAACCCTTCTTTTTAAAGTTGCATTCTCAGGTTAGCTGCTAACAATGGTGATAGCTAGACAATATGTTGAAGGTGTTAGCCCCCTGTGTTCTCTGTCTATGACCTGATGTTTAGATTGATTCTAATCTAAAAAGTGAGATAACAGTGTTTTACATAAATTCCTGCAGTTTTTGAGCTCAGAATTCTACATGAATGTATGCAGTTTTTGAGCAAAGTGCAATGTAACCCTGAAAGTACAAATTCACCCCACAAAATATATGTGTGCATGTGGGTCTTTGTCTGTGTGTGTGTGTGTGTGTCTGGGATGGGGGTTGTGAGTGTGAGAATGTGTGTGTGTGTGTGGTGGATGCAGAGTGTCTTAAGTCTGTGAGGGGGTGCATGTGTGAGCGTGGGAGTGTGTGGGTGTCTGTGTGCGCGTCTGTGTGTACCTGTGTCCGTGTGTATGTGAGAGTGTGTGTGTTTAGGAATATCTGTGTGTGTGTGTGTAGTGCAATGGTGATCACCTGTAATGTGACATGAACCCAAGGTCCTGGTTAAGGTATCCCTATGGATACCGAACTTAGCTATCAGCCTCTGCTCGGCCACTTTCCTCTGCTGCCTGTCCCGAAGTCAACCTTGGAGGATGGTCATCCAAAGGTCTGAGGCTGAATGCCCTGGATCACTGAAGTGTTCCCCAACTGGAAGGGAACTGTTAGTTTGCATATCCTTAGTAGTGCCCATAACCTTCCATTTCAGTACATCAAATGTGCTTCACCATTCTCGATCACCTTTGTGGTTTTAATGGGGAACAAATATCTTTTTCTTCAATTCTTGAAAGGCAATGTGATGTCATATTTCCTGAATGTTTTTGCTACAAGAGTGACATAATCTGGGCAAGAAGTAATGAGAAATTTGGTGAGACCCAGACACATTAGCTTCAAAGATTGCATGTGCATCTTTCTGTCCTGCAATGCAAGAAACCTGGCAAGTGAAGTGAGGGAGGGGGCACAGTTTAAATATATTTTTTCCTAATACATGGCTTGTAAAACACTTGTATTGGGAAAATAGAAATGGGGTGTGTAAAGTTGTAGCTCACCACAGAGAAAAGGAGCAGGGCCGCAAGAAAATCAGCCCAGTTTCTTTTACGAAGCTATGGACAGACTTTTTACCAATCAACCTATCCTCCAGTGAGCTTGCATATCTTATCCTGTCTGAAGTTCCTCCAAAAAGCTAGGCTTATTCATTCATATCCAGCATATCTTACTTTCTTTAGCCCTCCTAGATGGTGATGTTGTACTGGAATTAGAAAATTAATAATTTGTAGAATTCATGGTCATATTATTGAGTTTGTTGACAGCTGAATTGTATTCTTATCAAGACTTATTACTTTAATATTTGTTAATTAAATTTAATGACCATTGCATTTATCAAATATATTCTTACTCAAAATAGCTGTAATTATGTATTTGTTGTAGAGTATACAGTCATTTGAATGTAATCTAACAAAGAAAGTGTATCTCAAAATTGGTGACACACTAATCATACCTAATTATATTGGGTTGTTTCAATATTGTCTTATGTTTTTGAATAGAGCCTAAAAATTGTAGCAAATGTTTACTTTGTAATGACACTAATTATTGGAAGCTAAGACTATGCCTGATAATTATTCTGTACTTGTTTATAGATGGTCTGTGATTGCATAGTTGTAATTATTTTTTCGTCAATGATAGGTTATGTATTTTTTCTCAACAACCCCTCCTCCCCAAAGTGATCCACTTAAGTAACTTAGCTCAGCAGCCTCTGAGCAAAAAGGGGTCTAAGATTCCTCAAGAATAAAATTACAGCAAATGTTTTAGACAGAAATTCTAGTGCACTACTGATTGAGTGTTGCATTGTTGGAAATGCTATCATGCAGCAAGATATTAAAATAAACCTTTGTATTCCAATTGACAACAAGGATCCTCCAATACTATTTGAAGAATAGAGAAGTTGTATCCAGTGTTGATTCCTCAACAAGCCACAGAAACAAATTAATTAGTTATATATCTTAATTGCTGTTTATGGGATTATGCAACAAACATTATATTTGCAGTTGTCTGAATAACAATCGTGACTATATTTCAAAAATCTTTAATTTAATGAAACACTTTGGGCTGTCCTGAGAATGTGAAAGATGTCAAATAAGTCATAAAATCATGCAAACCTTCGGCCCATTTTGTCTGCAACAACATGTGAGAAACACCTGACCTTCAACCTAATCCCATTTACCAGCACTTGGTTCATAACCTTGAATTCTATGACAAACCCATTATTTCTAACCATTTCATAATCAACATGTCAAAGAACTATAGGAATTGTGTTTCTCTTCGCCCACGTTGTATTGTATCCAACATTATCCTTTCTGCATGTTGCTCCCTTCTCAAGGTGTCTTATTTGTGTCATTAGCATTAGCATAGTGAAAGCATGGACCTTTACCCATCATATCCATTTCTTCTACAAACTAAATACAATCTAACCTCTCACATCTTTTCACACACTTTCTGTCCTGTAGAAGTTATATATATTCAGTATCTTAAGATAATAGAAGATGGGTTGAGAATCTCCATTCAACCTAAAAATTAGATTATTTGAGACTGACATTGAGATAACCCTTCATTCCTAATACAGCAGAAAGGAACCATTATATCCTCTCAAGCACTTGATAATCTCAGATACATTCAAGCTTCATCCTCAACCGTATTTAATTAGTTCCTATATGTAGGGGTTACTTCAGCAAACATGAATTACTATTCCTTGGAATTTTTTCCACATAGCTTCTCTACAGCAAAGAAAGTTGTTCTTCTAATTTACAAGCTTAAATGTGGTTTATCAGTTTTGTGATAGCTAAGTATGCAGAGATTTGCTTTTTTCAAATATGTTTCTTTAAAGATTTTAGAACCTCTGTAATTGGGACAGTACATCTGAGTTACTCATTAAGGAAATGGCATTTAAAAAACTGCAATAATTTACATATATAGAAAGCACCTCTAACAGAGACAAACTTTCCAAAATGCTTTAAAAAAGATAATTCACTGAGAAGAATGGTTGACAATCCAAAGAATGTGGATTATTAGAAGTATCAAAAGGTTTGATAAAAATGTACAATTTAGGAAATCTCTAAAAGGAGCAGTAAAATATGATGGAGTGAATTCCAGAGTTTTGGGAAGAGATGACTGAAGACTGTTATGGACTAGGCATTTCCACAAAGTAGCCTGGACCCTAACTTTGCTCGTTGTTTTAAGCAGGTGTAAAGCGGATATTCCAGGAGTGATGCAGCTGGCCCAACCACTTAATTCTAAACAAAACAGAATTTATTTGCAACATTACCAAATGAAACACAAAGAGAACAGAATACAGAATAACTTAACCTATTCAAAAACCCAACAGATTATCCTAACCTCATGATGCTGTTCCAAATACTTGCAACAATCCCCATAAACATCCCTTTGCAAAAAAAGGAACAATCCAACACAAGTTCTTACAGGAGAGATGTCAGAGAGAGGGAGGATCAGCATGGATCTGCTTCTTTGGGTCCAGCAGCTTCACAACTGACTGACTGCTTTCAGTGAACAACCAGACTGCTAAAACCAAGCCAAGCCAAATCAAACCAAATCAGAGAAAAATTGAGCTGGGAGAACTGGCCACTCACACTTCATTGTACATCTGTTTCTTAAAAGACTTGAAAGCATTCTCAAGTAGTTAAACCCAAACATTTTGGAATCGGTGCATTTACGACCTCTCTGAAAAAAAGAGCCAAGGACAGCATCACCTTGTTAAAGGAGCAGCACCGTCACAAGATCATTGTATGGAAAGCACAGAATTGGAACATAGAATACTTACAATATTATAGGTCTGGAGAAGGTTACAGAGAAAGAGAGGGGTGAGGCCATGAGGCAAAGGGTTGAGTGAAACTTAAGAATGATAATTTCAAATTTTCAGGGTTGAAGTATTGTAACCAAAGTGAATCACTGAGTATGAGGCTGATAGGTAAGCAAGATTTGATGCAGAATAAGAATTTTGGTGGATGAAAGTTTACAGAAGGTGGAGGCTGAGAGACCAGACACAAAAACATTGGCATTGTCAAGGTTCAGATTCCAGATTCCCTACAGTGTGGAAACAGGCCCTTCGGCCCAACTAGTCCACACCGACCCTCCGAAGAGTAATCCACCCAGAACCATTGTGCACCTAACACTATGGACAATTTAGCATGACCAATTCACCTGACCCACTTTGGACTGTGGGAGGAAACCGGAGTACCCAGAGGAAACCTGCGCAGACACATGGAGAATGTGCAAACTCCACACAGACAGTTGCCTGAGGCTAGAATCAAACCTAGGACCCTGGTGCTGTGAAGCAGTAGTGCTAATCACTGAGCCACTCACTATAAACAAATCAAACTGAATTTATTGTCACATGCACTGAGGCACAGTGAAAAGCTTTGTCTTGCGAGCAGTACAGGAAGGTCACATAGTTAAGTAGCATATAGTAAATAATAGGTAAACAGTGGCAAAAAACAAAAACTCAGGTACAGGTGAATGTTAAGAGTTTGTGAGTTCATTCAATATTCTAACAACAGTAGGATAGAAGCTGTTCCAAAATTGGCTGGTGCATGTGTTCAGGCTTCTGTACCTTCTCCCCAATGGTAGAGGTTGTAGAAAAGTTTTGCCATAGTGTGATGGATCTTTGAGAATGCTGGCGGCCTTTCCTTGACAGCGGGCCTGGTAGATGGATTCTGTAGATGGGAGATTGGCCTTTGTGATTGTCCAGGCCGAGTTCACCACTCACTGTAATTGTCTCTGATCTTGAATGGTACAGCTGTCATACTAAATAGTAATATATCCAGACAGAATGCTCTCGATGGTGCACCTATAAAAGTTGGCAAGGGAATTCACCATCATGCCAAATTTCTTCAGCTGCCTGAGGAAAAAGAGACATTGTTGGGCCTTTGTGACCAGTGCATCTGCATGAAGAGTACAAGAAAGCTTGTTGTGGATGACCACTTCCAGGAGCTTGACACTTTCCATTCGTTCCACCTCTTTGCCCTTAATGTGTAAGGGGTCATGAGTAACATCCCGCTGAAAGTCAATAATGAGTTCCTTGGCTTTGCCGGCATTGAGAGATAATTTGTTCTCAGTGCACCCTTTCTCCATGTCTTCCCCCTCCCATCTGTAGTCTGTTTCATTGCCATCTGAGCTTCAACCGACTATGGTGGTGTCATCAACGAACTTGTAAATAGCTTTAGTCTGGTATTTGGCAACGCAGTCATGGGTATACAATCAGTACAGTAGGGGCTGAGTACTGGGGGGCTCCAGCATTGAGTGTTAGTGAGGATGAAATATTGTCTCCAATCTTCACTGATTGTGGCCTGTGGTTCAGGAAACTGATGATCCAGTTGCATAGAGTGGGGCTTACTCAGAGGTCACTAAGTTTAGTAATCAGCCTCGAGGGGATAAAAGTGTTGAAGGCTGAACTGTAGTCAATGAGTAGGATTCTTACGTAGTTGTTCTTGGTGTCAAGATGTTCTAGGGAGGAGTGAAGGGCAAGTGATATGGCATCTGACGTGGATCTGTTGGTCCAATAGGCAAATTGGAGTGGGTCAAGAGTAGTGGGGAGGCTGGAGTTGATTAATGCCATGACCATCCTTTCAAAGCACTTCATGACACCGAAGTTAGGACCACTGGGCGGTAGTTATTGAGTGTTGCTGCATGAGCCTTCTTAGGCGCAGGGATGATGTTGGCCCTCTTGAAACAGGCAGGGACAGTGGCCTGCTGCAGGGAGAAGTTAAAGATGTCCGAGAAGACCTCTGCCAGTCGATCTGCGCATGCCCTTAGTGCATGACCTGGTACTCCGTCTGGTCCCATTGCATTCCTTGGATTCACACGAAGGAAAACTGATCTGACCTCTGATGCAGTGATTGTTGGGATAGGTTTGTCAGGGCTTGTTGGAATAGGTGTTACCTCTCTGCCAAAATTCTGCTCAAAACAAGCATAGAAGGCGTGGAGACAATCTGGGAGGGATATGTCATTGTCTGCTATCTTGTACTGTCTTTTTTTAGAACCGTGATGACATTCACTCCTTGCCATAGTTGCTGGGTGTCTGTCAAATGAGAACTTTTGTGGCACAGTGATAATGTCCCTACCTCTGAGTGAGGAGACCCAGTTGAGGTGTCACCTGTCTGAATGTGTGTCATCACATGTGCATACAGGTTGATTCAAATATCTATAAAGGACAAATGCATGGATGTGTGTTTTGGCAACTGATGTTGGACCGGTAAGTGATGCCCATATGCCCCTAATAAATGTTAAAAGGAAATAATGCTGAGGGAATGGGCTGGGAGAGTTGAAATAGCATCATTACATCGATAATAGTATACAGTTTTTGGGACTGAGATGATACATGCCTTTAAACTTTAAATGTCATCTACGTATAAGCTAGTACTGCAACCTTTTTTTATTTAAAGTGTGCACTTCTGTGACATTAAAATATAATTCTTGGGTAATAGGAAACTTCAGTTGTGAGTTGATTTAGATGCCATTGTCAAGGATTGTGCTTCAAACTGGCTGTTTCGTGAATAGTTAATAATATTTAAACTATTAGGACACTTGCAGTTACTGCTTATCTGTTTGACTATATCTAGAGTCACGCACATCTCAGACAATGGTGTAATGCGATGCTGCTAAATAATTGAGAAGCTAATTAGAGGCTAAACCTTAAAATGACAGCAGCCTTGACATACAATACATACACAAGAGGATTCAACAGGACTGCATTCAAAACAGGTGCGTTTTCAATGTAAAAGCAATTTGAACCCAGAGGAGATGGTCTTCGAGGACATTAAGTTTAATCCACAAATAAGGATGGGAGGAGCCACTTATAAATAAAAGATTGATGGTCTGTACAAATCCATCCATTCTTCTCCTACGGTGCATACTTAAACATTGAGTGTTATGGGCTATTCAACTATGAACAAAACAGTTGCTAAGTTCAATTCAGTTGGGAGGATGTTACAGACAACAATGACTCTGTGCAATAGCTAGGAAGTCAAGGGCTGGCTGGGAATATTTCAGTTGCAGCGGTCACAATGGGGATAGTTGGACTTCCAGCACCACTGAACTTCCCCAGGCAGGATCATCAACAATGGAAGAGAGCCCTGGAATCTGTAAGTAACCCAGTTGATGGGTAAAGAGGAGGTTGCCACCTCCGCTGTCCCAACCCCCACGCTTGTTCTTTTGGACCCCACAGATTCTTGACCATTATCTGCTAATGCCTCGCACATGGAAATTTCAGTAATGGTCAATGCATAGACATTTCATTTGGCTAATTTCTACTCCCCAGCTGAGGTAAACCAATTATAGTGCCTCAACTAGCGTTTAGACTCAGATCACCCCTCTGAATGACATCTTCTTTGATACTTTTTATGATAGCAAAAAATACATTTTGTATTCCAGATCCACCTCCTCATGAGACATCCTGCCCCGTGTCCCCAAAGAATGACCTGCTCAGTTTCGAAACCCATGATCTTGAGTAGACATCACCATCGAATCGTTAGACAGCTGAAGATATTTTTCTTTGTTAAACAAGCCCTATAAATGTAAATTATTTACCATATCCTGATAGAATTAATTACTTCCACGAGATACTATTTATTATAGACCAAAAGCAGCTTCAGATGGGAGCAGATTCAAGTGGATAACAGAACTGTAATTCATTGGAAAGCATAGTTTTATTGTCTATACTACCACACTGACAAAAATCTCCAGCAGATGACTTAATGGGCACCTGGGCATGATGGTACTACAGTCTTATAAAGTTTGACATTCACCTTTCCCGTGTTGAATTGGCTAAATTAAATATAGGAACATAAGAAATACGAGCCAGAGTAGTCCATTCTACCCTTCATGCCTGCCCAGCCATTCTGTAAGATCTGGTCCTCAACTCCTCTTTCTGGCCAGCTCAGCATCGTCCTCAAATCCTTGATATTTCAAGATTTGGAAATGCCACTGTTGGACTGGGGTGTACAAAGTTAAAAATCACACAACACCAGATTATAGTCCAACAGGTTTAATTGGAAGCACTCTAGCTTTCGGAGCGACGCTCCTTCATCAGGTGATAGTGGAGGGCTCAATCCTAACATACAGAATTTATAGCAAATATTTACGGTGTGATGTAACTGAAATTATACATTGAAAAATTGATTGTCTGTTAAGCCTTTCATCTGTTAGAATACCATGATAGTTTCACTTCTTTCATGTGTAAATCACAAAACCTTTTTAAAAAGAAAGTTGCATTCTCTGGTTAGCTGTTAACAATGGTGATAGCTAGACAATATGTTGAAGGTGTTAGCCCCCTGTGTTCTCTGTCTATGCAATGATGTTTAGATTGATTCTAATCTAAAAAGTGAGATCACGGAGTTTTACATAAATTCGTACAGTTTTTGAGCTCAGAGTTCTACTTGAATGCCTGCAGCTTTGGAGCAAAGTATAGTGTAACCCTGCAAGTACAAATTTGTACTAGCAGGGTTACATTGTACTTTGCTCAAAAACTGCATGCATTCAAGTAGAACTCTGAGCTCAAAAACTGTACGAATTTATGTAAAACTCCGTGATCTCACGTTTTAGATTAGAATCAATCTAAACATCATTGCATAGACAGAGAACACAGGGGGCTAACACCTTCAACATATTGTCTAGCTATCACCATTGTTAACAGCTAACCTGAGAATGCAACTTTTTTAAAAAAAGTTTTACACATGAAAGAAGTGAAACTATCATGGTATTCTAACAGATGAAAGGCTTAACAGACAAGCAATTTTTCAATGTAAAATTTCAGTTACATCACACTGTAAACATTTGCTATAAATTCTGTGTTTTAGGATTGAGCCCTCCACTATCACCTGATGAAGGAGTGACGCTCCGAAAGCTAGTGTGCTTCCAATTAAACTTGTTGGACTATTACCTGGTGTTGTGTGATTTTTAACTTTGAGATTTCAAATATCTGTCTACCTCTTCATCAATTACTCAAAGATATCTAACCTCTACAACTCTGTGGGGAAGAGAATTTCAGGCATCCACCAGAGCAGAAATTCCTTCACATCTCTGTTTTTAATGAGTGACCTTGTTCTGTAATTACGTCCCATTATTTGAGATGCCCCCACTAGTGGAATGATCTTCTCAACATTGGGTCTGTCAGGCTGCCTCAGAATCTATCTGTTACAGTAAATCATCCTCATTTTAATAAACTCTATTCAATAAAGGCGTAACTTGTTTCGCCATGCTTGACAAGTCAAACCCTTCATCCAAGCAATCAGCTTAATAAATCTTTTGACCTGCCACCATTGCCTTTCTCATGTATATAACCAAAAATAGGCGTGGCCTCACAAACACCCTGTATAGTTGGAACAAGACTTGCTTGTTTTAAACTGCAGACCCTTAGCAATAAAGTATGTACCTGCTAACTTTTTGTGTTTTGTGTTTCATAAACAAGAAAACCCAGATGCTTCTGTGGTGTCCTTTTTTGGAGTATATCTATATTTAGTTAAGTTACTTTTTGATTCTTCCGCAGTTTCTTCGATTAAACAGCATCCAGCAAGTTCCTAACATTTCCAATAACTTTTTATATGGCAACTTATTGAATGCCTTTGGAAATCCAAATACATTACATCTACCAATTCCTCTTTATTAATTTTGCTTGTTTTTTCCTCAAAGAACTCTAGCAAATTCATCAAACATAATTTCCTTTTCATAAAGCCATATTGACTTTGATCGCATTAAGTTTTTTTAAATATCCTCCTATACTTCCTTTATGATTGACTATAACATTTTCCTAATGGCAGATATTAGCCTAACTGGCCTAGAGTTTCCTACTTTCTGTTTCCCTCCTTTCTTGAACAGGGGCATCACTTAGTAATCTTCTAATCCAATAGAACCCTCCTAGAATCCAGTGAGTTCTGGAATATTTCAGCCAATGACTTTTCTGCTGCGACTTCCTTTAACCCCTTGGAGGCAGGTCACCAGGCCCTAGTGGCTTGTTTGCCTTCAGTCCTATAAGTGTATCAAATACTTTATCCCTCATGACAGAAACTGTTCAAAGACCTTTCCTCGATTAGTACCTTGTTTATCTAATATCTTTGGGATATTTATAGTCCAGGTGCCTAACGATTGCAGGTAATCATAGTCACGAGTTTTGTTGATTTCCACTTGTAATGTTGTTCATCAGTTTACAAAAAAGTCCAAAATATATTTGGAGACTACAGCTGGCTTTAGTTGTTTAACGATTGGGACATTAGGTTGGTAGCAATGGTGTTAGACTCACATCTCAGAAATTGAGACGAGAATCCCTCCTTGGTAACTAGTCAAATTGACTTCAATAATTCTGAGAACTGTTGGGACTTTGTTGCAGTATGATCAGGAAAACATGTTTTAAAAACCTGGATGGTGCATTAAAGCCATTCAAAATAGCAATTGTGTCACACATCTAGTCTGGTCTGTTTGTGTCTCAAATCCCAAATGATGTACTTGACTCAGTCCCTGCAGGATGGTCAATGATTTGAAATGGATATTTGCAATGCCAGTCATGGCCATATCCCAGTGTCAAATATGGATTTAAAATTTGTTCAGTGTTGTTTGGGAGGGAATTTCAGGATTCCGACCTAACAGTTTTGTGGGTTTACCTACACCACATAAACTATAGCCATTCAAGAAAGCAGCTAGGCATGTGCAATTAATGCTGGCCACCAACAATGCTAACATTCCATAAATGAATAAAGAAAAATATTCTCCAAACAATGCCATGCCCGACTGCTACCATATTTCTCTTTACTCCACCCACATGAATGGCACTCTGTACCACGGTGCTTTGTTCAGTTTGCTCATTCTCCCTGTAGTCTGTGTCCTCGTCCACACTGGGAGCAAAAATCTTCAACCTATTGAAAAAAGGAACTTGCTGAGGCTTCTCCACATGACTCATTCACAGTCACACCCTCCTGTCCCTGACCACAGACTAAATTTGATGTAAGGTTCACAAGGAGTTTTGGGATTAAATAGGGTGTTGAGGTCAAGATTTGGCTCAGATTATTTCCACGTACAGAACCGGGGGCTCCCAATTTACTAACATCCGACTTAAGAATACTCACACTCATGAACATAAGGGTGCAATTTTAAAGACCTGACATATGAACATTTCCTGTACTTACAAGCGGCTGCTTCACATGGTCCTGTATTGTGTTATGACTTGTACAGAAATCTATTTGCAACCAGACTCTAGAATTGGAACCTGTTTTTCAATCTGGAAACTTTGTGTAATAGATTTCCAGCTCTCAATAATGAACTGAAAGGATGGCGGTATTGGTGGAATCTTGGGCCAGGAAGAGAAATGGAGGAGTGAAATGGGTAAAAGCATCAGCAGAATATGTCTTAGCAATACAAATGCATCAGGTGGGAGTGGCTCTGCAAGACTTCAACATTGACTATGTCCCCAAGAGGTCACATGGCATCAGATCAAACATGATCAAGGTAACCTATTGATTAACACCTATCATGCCCCCTTGTCTGATGAGTCTTTGCTCCTCAATGTTGATCATCACTTAGAGTCAAAGAGTCTAGAAATGTACAGAATGGAAACAGACCCTTTGATTCAACTTGTCCATGCCGACCAGATATCCCAACCTAATCTAGTTCCACTTGCCAGCACCCAGCCCATATCCCTCCAAACCCTTCCTATTCATATATCCATCCAGATGCCTTTTAAATGTTGCAATTGTACCTGCCTCCTCCACTTCCTCTGGCAGCTCATTCCATACTCATACCACTCTCTTCATGAAAAAATTGCCCCCTTAGGTCTCTTTTATATCTTTCCCCTCTCACCCGAAATGTATGCCCTCTAGTTCTGGACTCCCCCACCCCAGGGAAAAGACTTTATCTGTTTGTCCTATCCATGCCCCTCATGATTTTATAAACTTCTATAAGGTCATCCCTCAGCCTCGGACACTGCAGGGAAAACAGCCCTAGCCTATTCAACCTCTCCCTGTAGCTCAAATCCGCCAACCCTGGCAACATCCTTGTAAATCTTTTCTGAACCCTCTCAAGTTTCACAACATCCTTGGAAGGAGCATTGAAGGTAACATGGTTGAAAATTCAATTTGACCAATTTGAGAGGGATGTGAAGACATTACAGGGAGTACAGAAAAGATTTAGGAAAATAGTTTCAGGAAAGACAGGTTCAAAAACATTGCTAGAGTGGATGCTGTTGTGCTCCTTAGAGCAGAGAAAGTTGAGAGGAAATTTGACAGAGGTATTCAAAGTCATGATGGATCTGTAATGTGGAGGTGCCAGTACTGGAAAGGACAAAGTTAAAAATCACAGAACACCAGGTTATAGTACAGCAGATTTATTTGGAAGTGCAAGCTTTTGGAGCACTTTTTTGAGAAATTTTGTAGCTCAGGTTGAAGTTCTGGATGTAGCTGGAAGGTTCATTTTCAGATGTTTCGTCACTATACCAAATCTTCGCCCGGAGGCTCACTGAAGATATTACCTAGTATGGTGACAAAACGTCTGAAAATGAACCTTCCAGTTTAGCGAGCAAACCTACATCCTTTTGGAGCACTGCTCCTTCTTCAGGTAGCTACCTGATGAAGGAGTAGCATTCTGAAAGCTTGTATTTCCAAATAAATCTGTTTGATTGTAACCTGGTGTTCTGTGATTTTTACTGATGGATCTAGACAGGGTAGAGAAAGAGAGGAACTCTTTAACTGTTTTCACAGACAGAAAGGTTGAAAGCCAGAAGACACAGATGATAAATAATTCATCAAAGAACAAAGAGAGATACGAGAAAGGATTTTTTTTAAAGCAGCAATTGGTTTGCATCTGGAATGCATGTCTGAGATTATAGTGAATATAGGTTCAATCATGAATTTCAAAAATGAGTTGGGGAAAAATGAAAGCATTTTGGAGAAGAGTCAGAGACTGTGATTAGTAAAGTTATGCTTGCAGAGAGCATGTACAGACACCATGGGCTGAATGGTCTCCTTCTCTGTTGTGACCATTCTATGACACTCTCCATTTTGTTGTTTGACATTACCACCACATCTTGGAACATCATAGTTTTAAAATCACATTATCTGGCTAAAAATGTATGATCAGTAACTGTACAATTGCGCTACACATGTGCCAGTCAATGATACTTTCCAGCAAGAGAAACATTAGATGACATTAATAATAATGAAATTAATAATATCTAAAGTCCCATCATCTACATCCTGGGTGAGCACCATTGACAAGAAATTTTACTTATGGTTATTAGAGCAGGTCAGAGGCTGGAATTCTTTAGCAATCGATTCATCTCCTCATTCCCCAAAGCTTTTCCACCATATACAATGTGACTGAATCCTCTACATTTGTGTGAAGCTCCAAAAACACGAAAGAGGACTGACAAAGAACAAAGCAGCCCACGTGATCAACATTCAGTCACTAGTTAAGAAATTCAACCTGCACCACAATAACAATGAGTACTATCTCCGAAATGCCCTCCAAAAAGCCCCAAGCCTTCTTCACCAGTTTTTCTCCAAACCCATGGTTCATCCAGAGAGAGCTGGGCAGTCCATGTATGGAAGGCCACCATTTCCAAGTTTTACTGCGAATCAAGTATCACCATTTGAAAATATATTGTCATTTCTTCATTGTCACTGGGTTAAAACAATGGAACTCTATCCTTAATAATGAGAGGGTAGACCACAATGACTGTCGTAGTTCTTAAAGGTAGCTTCCTACCAACTACTGATGGGTAATGGTAAAGGCAACAAATGCCTTGTCAAAATGTTTGCATGCAGTAAATGGCATAAGAGATTCAAGTTCCTCTGTCTATTTGGACAGAACTGAAAAGAGTTTATACTAGATGTGTTAATTCTCTATTAAAATTTCAAAGTAATTTCACAGGACCACATCAAGCCTCCAAAAGTTTAAACTTATAGAACTAAATTCTCAAGGTTAAAAGTGTTGCTCATAATTAAATTAATGGTCTTTACCCATAAGGAGAAAAAAACCATAAGGGCAAGTGATGGATCTTCAATTTACTCTAAAAGAGTAAATGACTTAAGAAAGGAGGAAAAGTGGATGTGATATGAAAAGGTTTAGCTGACTAAAGTCAAATGGTTTTGCTTCCAAGCATACTTTATATATTCTCGATCATTCACTGATGTGGAAAGCTCTGTGTGTTGATGATCAGTTTTGAGTGTTTAACTGCAGTTTCTAAGAGTATGATGTTACCTAAGGTTGGATAACATAATTATATCCCTCTAGCACTTCAAACAGGTAAAGGCAAAGTATTGAAGTATAAGAAAAACCTCACCTTGTTTATCTAAATAGTTGAGCTCTTTGTATATTTAATTATGGCTCATCTTAATTCTTTTATGTTTGAAGCCAGAGTTACAAACTTGGCATGATGCTACGTGCTTGCATACTGTCTTCGCCTTACCACAACTTACAATATGATCAATTGCACAGGTCAGTCTTATTTTCCAAAGAGATCACAATCTCATTCTTTATGTCTCTCTTCAACGGGTGTGTATTATTCTTTTTTTCAAGGCTAGGCTACCTGTCGTCATTTTGCAAATTATGAAGGAAGTTTTGAAGTTGAACAGAGTTGGTAACATACTTTTAGTCTTCACATCCCTCACAACACTGAGATTACACTGATTGAAATCACTAATGATATGCTATGTCATTATCTAACCTTTACCTCTATGATTTTTAGAATGATTGACCACTTCTGCCTCTTTCCCATATTGCTTCTCTGTTTGGCACCCATTGATCCTTCTCTTATCATCTCCACATGTTCTAACATAGTTAACCAACCAACATTGTTTCTACCATGGCCTTTCTTTTTACCACTGACTGTCACTTTAAAGTTCCTTTCTTGGTCCTTCCTATTTCTCACATACATGATCCTCCTTGGTCTGGATTAGAGTGGTGCTGGAAAAGGACAGCAGTTCAGGCAGCATCCGAGGAGCAGGAAAATCGATATTTTGGGCAAAAGCCTGATCCTCCTAAGACACATTAACGACAAATCTTTGGTCAATTCCCATACATGCATGAACATTTCACAGCTTTACATCTCAGCACTTTGTTGTTGCATTATCCAAAGGCATACTCACTATGAAGAAGTGAATAACGCAGAAGTTCCTCCATATACTTATTGCTGTAACATATTAAGATAAAGTTCCTACTTGGAAACTACTTTAAAACTTGAAATATTGATTTACAGAGGTCTTTTGACTGGGACCTTGGAGATGTATTTTAATCAATGTCCACCTATATGACTAACGGTCACCACACTGGTTGGTTAGCAGTTACTCAGTTTCATTTTGCAACTTTTCTGGGTGAAATTAGAGAACATTGATTATTTTTGAGAGATAATTATACTGATAGCACACATTATTTAATATAATAATTTTGCAAGTAATCTTTTCTTTGCCATTGTAAGATGATAATTATTCAGTTGCTTGTTTAAGCTGGAGTAAATATAATCTAATCTAATCTCTTTTATTTCAAATATTTTTATTGAAAAAAAGGAAAAACTTTTTGTTGAATACTACAACAAATACAAAACCAAACAATTCAAACCAATGTTAAAGAACAAACCCATTAATTACATAGATAAGTAAATAATAACTAATAACTAAACTAAAAATCAAAAACAGGAAAATCTTAACAGTAGTAATAACAATTCAAAGTTTGTGCGAAGATTTGTAGCTCGGGTGCTTGTTGTAGTGGTTCTGTTCGCCGAGCTGGAAGAACAGCTCGGCGAACAGAACCACTACAGTAATAACAATAATAAAAACACAGATCAACGAAACAAAACAATATTCATATGTTCATAGATCCTCCTCTCTGGATACGAGATTCATGAAATAGAATAACCATGGCTGTATAAAAGCTTTTATTAGAATGGCGGACAAATCTGTACTCAAGTAGTCCAAAAAGGGCCACCTATAAAAGTTCTCAGTCTTATGGTGCACCATACTCTTGAGAAAGTCTAAGGGGATGTGTTCCATGACTAGATTGCGCCAGCCCGACAGCCCTGGGGAGTTTTCAGACACCCACCCTAACAGAATGTTCTTTCTGGCACAAAAAGTGAGGATACTGAAAAGCCTTTTTTTTGTGTGCATCTATTGAAAGTGAATTAACAAAGCCAAGAAGGAGAAATACCGAGTCCACCTCCACCTCCGTCCCCAAGGCCCTCTCTACTTCACCTTCCACAGTACTCCAGTATGCCCGCAGTCTGTGGCAGGACCAAAGACAATGAGTAAGCGTGCCCACACTCACTTTACATTTAGGACACAGTGGAGATGTTCCCACTTTAAATTCAGCGAGGCAGTCTGGGCCAACGGACCCTGTGGAGAATCTTCAACTGCACGGCATGGGTCCTGTTGCAAATCGAGATCCTTCTTGCATTTTTCCAGATATTCTCCCATATTTCTGAAGATACCTCAAAGCCCAGCTCCCTCCCCCATACCTTACAGAGCCTTCGGTCTCGTCTGAGGGACCCCCTTCAAATAGATGATAAGCGCTGCTAACAGATAATGTACCCTCAGCACTCAACATCCTCTTCTCCATGTCAAACCTAGAAGGATCAGTGAGAAGCATGGTCTCTTTTGTATGAAATTTCTACTTTGAAAAAAAACGGAAGAGATCCCGACTGTGCAATTCATATTTCCGAATCAACTGGTGAAAGGACATCAATATGTTCCCTTCAAATAAATCACCTAGGCAAGACACATCTCCAGCTGCCCAAAGTTTAAACCCCGAGTCCATCATCCCTGGCTGAAAACCCGGCATACCAACAATGGGTATAAAAACAATGATGTTTTGGCAATTTGCCCTCACTCTGACACGTTGCCCTCCATGCCTTAACAGTGTTGATAATTATTGGGCTTTGGCAATATTCTTTAACTGTCCTCATTTTGTCCAAGAACAGCAGGCTAATAAGGCGGCATCTATTTACAGCTTTTCTAAAACCTTACTTTTAAAATTTTGTTTAGGATTAAATTTACTGTAACCATTGATTTTTAATAGTAACTCAATTAAACTGTAGAAAGATCCTTAGATCTCTATGAATCAGTATCCAGTTGATTATTAAAATATTTCAGGGCTTTTGTTTTCCTGACTTTACTCAGAAACATGCATTGTGTAGAATTTCCTGATCAAGGTTTGAGTAAAGACTTGTAGGTGGGGTGCTGGTTGTCATGGTTGTGGGTATGTTTGCCGAGCTGGGAAGTTGGTTTGCAGATGTTTCGTCCCCTGTCTAGGTGACACCTTCAGTGCTTTGGAGCCTCCTGTGAAGTGCTGCTGAGCTGTGTCCTTTGGAATTTATTTGGTTCCATTGCTGCTGGTTCTGATTGTTCATTGTAGTGGCCGGTATATTGGGTCCAGGTCAATGTGCTTGTTGATGAAGTCTGTGGATGAGTGCCATGCATCTAGAAATTTTCTAGCCGTCCTTGTTTTAGCTTGTCCTATGATTGTTGTGTTGTCCCAGTGGAATTTGTGGTCCCTGTCATTTGTTTGTATGGCTGCTAGGGGCAGCTGGTCGTGGTGTTTAATGGCTAGTTGATGTTTGTGGATGCGGATTGTTAGTTGTCTTCCTGTTTGTGCTATATAGTGTTTCATGCAGTCTTTGCATGGAATCCTGTAAATTACATTAGTCTTGCATATGATGGATATCGGGTCTTTTGTCCTGGTGAGTTGTCTGACCATGGCTGTTGGTTTATGGGCTGTCGTGAATCCCAGTGGTGAGAGAAGTCTGGCTGTCAATTCCGAGATGTTTTTTATGTAAGGCAGCATGGTTAGTGAGTTAGTTAGTGAGGCATGTCCTCGTCACATTGTTTGTCCGTTAGGCACCTATGGATGAGCTTGCAGGAATGGCGAATACGCTGGAGAGGTGATCATCTTGTCCCCTTCATAGGTTGGGACTGCTGCAGTGTGTTGTAGCCCTTTTGAACAGGGTCCGAATGCAGTTTCTCTTGTGTGTGTTTGGTTGGTTGCTGTTGTAATTCAGGACCTGGCTGGGGTGTGTGACTTTCCTGTACACTTTAGTGGTGCATTCACCATTCTGTGTTCTTTGTACTATCACATCCAGGAATGGGAGTTGATTGTTGGTTTCCTCCTCTCTCATAAATCTCAATCCTGTGAATATGGTGTTAATGATCCGGTTGTGTTCCTGATTTCTATTCTCCTAATGATAACAAAAGTATTGTCTACGTATCTGATCCAAAGTTTGGATTGGATTTGTGGGAGAGCTGTTTGTTCCAATCTTTGCATCACTGCTTCTGCCCTGAGCCCAGAGATTGATGATCCCATAGGTGTTCCATTGATCTGTTCATATATTTGGTTGCTGAATGTGAAGTGTGTTGTCAAGCACAGGTCTAGTAGTTTGAGTACGCAGTCCTCGTTGATAGGTTCCCCATCTGTTTTACCTGTCCAGGAGGTTGACTATTGTCTCTCTGGCTAGAGTTTTGTCAATTGAAGTGAACAGCGCTGTTACATCAAGTGAGACCATTGTTTCGTCCTTGTCTATGTTTATATTTTTAGATTTTCGACAGTGTGGAAACAAGCCCTGCGGCCCAACAATTCCACACTGCCCCTCCAAAGAGTAGTCCACCCAAATCCATTCTCCTGCCCTATATTTACCCCTGACCGATGCACCTAACACTGTGGGCAATTTAGCATGGCCAATTCACCTGACCTGCACATCTTTGGATTGTGGGAGGAAACTGGAGCACCCAGAGGAAACCTAAGCAAACATGGGGAGAACGTGCAAACTCCACACAGACAGGTGTCTGTCGAACCCAGGTCCCTGGTGCTGTGAGGCAGCAGTGCTAACCACTGAGCCACCATGCTACCCCAATATTCTCGATGTTGTCTAGGAATTCCTGTGATGATTGTATGTGGTGTTTGGACGCACTGATTAAATGTTTTAATTTTTGTTGGAGTTCTTTTGCCAGTTTATGTGATGGCGTTCCCAGCAATCCTGACAGCCATTCTTCTCCAACCACTGGGATTCATGACAGCCCATAAACTGACAGACACACTCAGACAACAACTCACCAGAACAAAAGACCCTAAACCCATCATGTGCAAGACTAACTAAATTTACATGATTCCATGCAAAGACTTTATAGGGCAAACAGGAAGACAACTAACAATCCGCATCCACAAACACCAACTAGCCATTAAAACTCGAGGACACCTCTTCCTACTGCCTCCTAGACCATGACCCCACCCCCCATCACCAAACCGTCATCTCCCAGACCATACAGAACCTCATCACCTCAGGAGATTTCCCACCCACAGCTTCCAACCTCATAGTCCGGGAACCCCGCACTGCCCGGTTCTACCTCCTTCACAAGTTCCACAAGCCTGACCACCCTGGCCGACCCATTGTCTCAGCATGCTCCTGCTCCACTGAACTCATCTCTACCTACCTTGACACTGTCCTATCCCCCCTAGTCCAGGAACTCCCCACAAACGTTCGAGATACCACCCACGCCCTCCACCTCCTCCAAGACTTCCGTTTCCCCGGCCCCCAATGCCTCATCTTCACCATGGATATCCAATCCCTCTACACCTCCATCCACCATGACCAGGGCCTCCAAGCCCTCTATTTTTTTCCTCTCCCGATGTCCCCAATAGTACCCTTCCACCGACACTCTCATTCGTTTGGCCGAACTGGTCCTCACCCTTAACAATTTCTCCTTTGAATCCTCCCACTTCCTCCAGACTAAAGGGGTAGCCATGGGCACACGTATGGGCCCCAGCTATGCCTACCTCTTTGTTGGCTACGTAGAACAGTTGATCTTCCAAAATTACACCGGCACCACTCCCCACCTCTTCCTCCGCTACATTGATGACTGCATTGGCCCCCACTCATGCTCCCGCGAGGAGGTTGAGCAATTCATCAACTTCACCAACACATTCCACCCTGACCTTAAATTTACATGGACCATCTCTGACACCTCCCTCCCCTTCCTGGACCTCTCCATCTTCATTAATGATGACCGACTTGACACTGACATTTTTTACAAACCCATCGACTCCCACAGCTATGTGGATTACACCTCTTCCCACCCTATCTCTTGCAAAAATGTCATCCCGTATTCCCAATTCCTCCGCCTCCGCTGTATCTGCTCCCAGGAGGATCAGTTCCACCATAGAACACACCAGATGGCCTCCTTCTTTAGAGACTGCAATTTCCCTTCCCATGTGGTTAAAGATGCCCTGCAACGCATCTCGTCCACATCCCGCACCTCCACCCTCAGACCACACCCCTCCAACCGTAACAAGGACAGAACGCCCGTCGTGCTCACCTTCCACCCTACCAACCTTCGCATAAACCAAATCATCCGCCGACATTTCCGCCACCTCCAAAAAGACCCCACCACCAGGGATATATTTCCCTCCCTACCCCTTTCTGCCTTCCGCAAAGACCGTTCCCTCCATGACTACCTGGTCAGGTCCACGCCCCCCTACGACCCACCCTCCCATCCTGGCACTTTCCCCTGCCACCACAGGAACTATAAAACCTTTGCCCATACCTCCTCCCTTACCTCTATCCAAGGCCCTAAAGGAGCCTTCCACATCCATCAAAGTTTTACCTGCACATCCACTAATATCATTTATTGTATCCATTGCTCCCGATGCGGTCTCCTCTACATTGGGGAGACTGAGCGCCTCCTAGCAGACCGCTTTAGGGAACATCTCCGAGATACCCGCACCAATCAACCACACCGACCCGTGGCCCAACATTTCAACTCCCCCTCCCACTCTGCCGAGGACGTGGAGGTCCTGGGCCTCCTTCACTGACGCTCCCTCACCACCAGACGCCTGGAGGAAGAACGCCTCATCTTCCGCCTCGGAACACTTCAACCCCAGAGCATCAATGTGGACTTCAACAGCTTCCTCATTTCCCCTTCCCCCACCTCATCCTAGTTTCAAACTTCCAGTTCAGCACTGTCCCCATGACTTGTCCGGACTTGTCCTACCTGCCTATCTTCTTTTCCACCTATCCACTCCACCCTCTCCTCCCTGACCTATCACTTTCATCTCCTCCCCCACTCACCCATTGTACTCTATGCTACTCTTTCCCCACCCCACCTTCCTCTAGCTTATCTCTCCATGCTTCCAGCTCACTGCCTTTATTCCTGATGAAGGGCTTTTGCCCGAAACGTCGATTTCGCTGCTCGTTGGATGCTGCCTGAACTGCTGTGCTCTTCCAGCACCACTGATCCAGAATCTGGTTTCCAGCATCTGCAGTCATTGTTTTTATGCCATTAAAATGCCACAATGAGCTGTCCCTAGTAGCCATACACACAGATGACAAGGACCACAAGTTTGACTGGGATAACATAACAATCATAGGACAAGCTAAACAGAGGACAGCCAGAGAATTCCTAGAAGCATGGCACTCAGCTACAGACTCCATCAACAAGCACGTTGACCTGGGAACCAGCAGAAACGGAACCAAATAATCTTCAGAAGACACAGTATGGCATTGCTTCACAGGAGGCTCCAAAGCAATGAAGATGTCACCTAGGCAGGGGATGAAATGTTTGCAAATCAACTTCCCTGCTCAGCAAATATACCCATAACCAGCCATGAGAATTTTTGATGTCTGTACTAAATTTATCTTAACTCAAGTTATCATCCCTGACCTGTTTTTGCTTAGTTAATTTCTTCTAATACTGTGAGTTATGTCAACAATTCCTCTAATTCTCAGGTACATTCTCTTCATGCTGTACATTTCCAACATCTTCGAGTAAAAAGTGAAGTCTGCAGATGCTGGAGATCAGAGCTGAAAATGTGTTGCTGGTTAAAGCACAGCAGGTTAGGCAGCATCCAAGGAACAGGAAATTCAACGTTTCGGACCAGAACCCTTCATCAGGGATGCTGCCTAACCTGCTGTGCTTTAACCAGCAACACATTTTCAGCATTTCCAACATCTCCAGTCTTTTCTCAAAACTAAGGCGGAATTTTACAGGGGCTGAACAATGTGGGTCATGGTGAGATTTGTGGCAGAATCAGCGAGAAATCTGGTGAGGCTTAACTCAACATCTGGAGTAACCCACTACAACATTTATGCGTTTGTGACCCGTGAGATGGGTTTTTCACTTGACAGTAGTGAGTTGCCAATTCACGGGGATTATAGCTTGTTCAATGGTTATCAATGCCACACTCACTTTATTAACATTCAACTTTCTATCTTACCAAATGCTCTGAGCAAGCTAGATGTAGAGAATACTTGACAGGAAAGTTAGAGCAGGAACCTAGTAACTTCAGCTCAACACAGGCTGCAAAGAGCCTCAGGGTTGCTCAGTGCCAAACAACATCTCAGGGCACAATCCACGGGTACTAGCTGTATGCAGCCTTTATCCACAGGCATTGACATCCAATATTTACCAACCGCTCTTGACCATGGCACCTCATGGGCACCTCTCCAATCCACTTGCATAATGCTTAAGAAGCACAGAATTACACTGCAGGCCACACAGCACCAACCACTAAAAGGGTGCTTCAAGCACATTTTACAGTGCACAGAGAGTCAGCCAACTCACAGTTTGTACCAGACTGCATCAGACAGCTGCTCACTTGGTGTCCTCACGCTTACTCACCTAGCACCTCCCTGTTTGCTCACAGCATCTATGCCTTGCCATGCCTATTAACACAGTTACACACTATGTTTCTTGCATTGTTGGTCAGCAGTCCTTAGTAAAGGAAACTGACATCTCCCTGTACAGCAGTGTGCTATGTCAATCTCACACTTGCTCCATGTCCCAGTGACTTATGTAGTAAACACCCTGCAAATAGCAGTCTAGATTAGAGTGGTGCTGGAAAAGCACAGCAGGTCAGGCAGCATTCAAGGAGCAGGAAAATCGATGTTTCAGGCAAAAGCCCTTCATCATCAATTCCTGATGAAGGACTTTTGCCCAAAACATTGATTTTCCTGCTCCTTGAATGCTGCCTGACCTGTTGTGCTTTTCCAGCACCACTCTAATGTAGACTCTGGTTTCCAGCATCTCCAGTCCCCACTTCTACCCTGCAAATAGCAAGCAGACTTGACTCAAAATCTTAGGGTTGTAGCCCTTGATGAAGCTCATGATGGCACTCATAGTGAAGGGCTCCTGGGACAGTACCTCAAGAGCAGCCGCCTGTTCCAGTCCAGGGGTTGACCATGGTCAGGCATCTGCTCAGAGTGTTCTCAGTCAGGGTGTCTGTGCCTATACAGTCCAGGGTCACAATCAGTCCTCTGGTTCCACAGAGACCAGTCAGGGGAGTAGGGTTAATGCAGTTGAGGAGATGCTCAGGCTTCAGTCAGGTGTCTGCGTACTTAATAGCTGTCCTGTTTTGTCATTTAAGGGGGTGAGCCACAATCAGTCCACTGGGTACCTCCAAAGAAACTGAGGGGAAAGCAGGATGGGAGGTCGGGGTGGGGGGCTACTGCATTGGTAAGGAGAGTTGCAAACCTATTCTTCAGAATTGGGAGCTGCAGCCTGGGGGAGGGGAGGAGGATTTTAATTGTGAATGGGGCACAACAGTAAGTAAAGCATGGATGGAAATACAATCATGAAGAAGATATTTCATATACAGTCAAGAACATCCTGGCCTCAAATTAGCGGGTCAGTGCATAACACACTTGGCACGGTCACCTCATATACCAGAGCAGAGGAGAAAAAAGGGGCAAATGCAGGTTCATGTAGACAAGTTGGGTTGGGACATGGGGATATGTGTGGCCCTCACAGGATAGACTATGAGGGAGGAGATCTGGATGTTCGAGGCCTCACTAACAGATTGACATTGAGGCTGGAAGCCATTGACCAAAGGATGTTCAGGTGTCACCATCCATCATGCTGAAAATCAAAAGTGCACAATCGGAAGGAAAATAGCTGAGGCCTTTTAAATATGTTAGGGGTATCAAGGATGCTGGTTTTTCAATGGATTTCCAATGATTGGCAAGTAAAATGAGAATAGAAGTGGATTTGAGGAACTGGACAAGGAGTTAATAATGTGCCTTTGGTAAGATTCAGTAAGAATGCTCAGAGGGACTCACAGCAAGGATCCCACCAAAGCACTCGATGCAACTGACGCTTAGCCAAAAAAACATACGAGTCACTCGAAATTTAAAAAGGACTCAGGCTTATGCCTGTGTGGCATTTATTCTTGCATTTGACCATTTCCCTTCTATTTTGGTAAGTGGATGCATTTTCAATGTATGGTCAGATGAGGATACTGGATTCTATGATGTTAAAAATCACACAACACCAGGTTATAGTCCAACAGGTTTAATTGGAAGCACACTAGCTTTCGGAGCGACGCTCCTTCATCAGGTGATAGTGGAAGGCTCGATCGTAACACAGAATTTATAGCAAAAATTTACAGTGTGATGTAACTGAAATTATACATTGAAAAATTGATTGTCTGTTAAGCCTTTCATCTATTAGAATACCATGATAGTTTCACTTCTTTCATGTGTAAATCACAAAACCTTTTTTTAAAAGTTGCATTCTCGGGTTAGCAACTTTTAAAAAAAGGTTTTGTGATTTACACATGAAAGAAGTGAAACTATCACTGTATTCTAACAGATGAAAGACTTAACAGACAATCAATTTTTCAATGTATAATTTCAGTTACATCACACTGTAAATTTTTGCTATAAATTCTGTGTTACGATCGAGCCCTCCCCTATCACCTGATGAAGGAGCGTCGCTCCGAAAGCTAGTGTGCTTCCAATTAAACCTGTTGGACTATAACCTGGTGTTGTGTGATTTTTAACTTTGTACATCCCAGTCCAACACCGGTATCTCCAAATCAGGATTCTATGATGATCATTACATCCTTTGATATTCTAATAGTTTTGAGTTGTATTGTTTGAATTGCATCTTGAGTCTACTAAGTTTCAAGAGTCTCTTTTGTCTTTATCCTCATCTGTTTCAACCTTATTCATGGAATACATGTCCCTATTTTTCCCTCCTCTGTGTAGTAAATTACAGTCAATTAAATTCAATTTACAAAGTAATTTTCCTGTCCACAAGCATACTCTTTCTAACACAGCTTTGAAATTTCTGAACTATTCCTCAGCATCTACAGGGTTCCCTGGTTTGACATTATCTGCAAATTTAATAGTGCTGTAATGTTCATCAGAATGTACAATTGCATTAAATTTACGAAGAACAATTAGTCTCGATATTATCTTCACAGTTGTGGATTGATAACACCTTGCCAGGAGGCAATTCTGTTTGTAAGGTTTTCACATTCCTGTGTAACTCTCTTGTTTCCTGAGACACTGAGTATTGTACAAAGAAGTTGAAATCACACTTTCTAACCACTGCTTTGAACATCAAGGGATATGCTAATCTTGAGGAATAATCTGGTTGTACTCCTGCTGAGTCGATGAAGGAATCCCTTAGAAATTCCTGAAAATACAGGAATAAATATTGTGCATGGCTCAAGTAATGGTTCTGGTAACATCTGTTTGTTCATAGACTCTTTTAAATCTATTTCCTGTTCTATTCTTATTGGTCTGCGATTTTAAGGCTGCTGATGTTTGCGGCAGATGAGGCTTTTGCTGGACACGTCTGGACTCCGTAAGAAAAGTCTGTGTTGCCTCGGGTCATCTTCTTGCCTCATTGCACTTGCACTTCAATTAGCCGTGGTGCTCCATTGCAGGTTGGTGTCCAGAGTGTCTAATTTCCACTTGTCCTCATTCTCCAGTTGCTGCTGTCTGCTGGAAATGATTAAGCAACTTCTCAGTAGGATCTAAACAAGGCTCAGTCATTTAAATCCTCAGGTCCCAATAAATCACTCCTTCAACTGGAAGTGCTATTCATTTCTGCCATGTGTTAAAATCAGCTCTTCATATTTTAACAATTTTTGCATTAAAATCTGATTTGCTACAAGATCGCCATAAGGTTAGTGGACATTTCAAACTGTTTGAATCCTCTGAAATGCATAAATCTTTTCTTTGTAGCTGAATTACATTGTGTGGTGACAACATTGGCAACAGCAACTTCAAGATTCACTGTACAAACAGAAACAAGACTGTGCTGTCCTGTACTAAACTGCACAAAAGCAACAGTAATCACTTAAATATTGTTTAGGGCAATGGAGAAACTTGAATAATTAAAAGGTAAGGAAATGTAACCACAATATTGTTTTTTAAAATCTTTTAGTTACTCTATAATTTAGAGAAATATGACTCCTCTCTCCACCCCATTCCCCCACCCTGCTATCATGGTTTATTAGTACTCATGTAATAAAACAGTGAAATGTTTTTATATCTGGATTCTCACATATTTAGCTTACATTGGTGTCATCTGGTTCCTCATGGGAACACACTCTACCAAATTCAATGGATTAGGTTGGGAGCAGTTAAAATCATTTTTAGAGTCCACTTCTTTTTAATGGAAATAAAAGATTGCCAAAATAAAAAGTAGCTGTAGAGCAGTAATTGATGGATAAGCATATTGAATTACAAAATCACATAATTATTACAGTGCAAAAGGAGGCCATTCCACCCATTATTTCTGCAGCAGTTCTCTGAATGAGCAATTCATCCAGTGCCATTCCGCTGCCTTTTCCGTAATACTCTGTGCCATGTTCTTTTTCAGATAGTCTAAGTACATCTGCATGTTTCATTGAATCTGCGTGCACAACACTCTCAAAGCAGTGTACTCCAGATTTTAAACACTCAACCTGAAAATGTTCTCTCTCATATTGCTGTTGCTTCTTTTCCCAATGATCTTAAAGCTTTGTCCTTTTGCTCTTAATCCATTTGTGAGTCGGAACAGTTTCCCCGTATGTACTTTGGCTGGTCACCTTATGATTTTGAGTACCTCTGTTAAACCTCCTGTTAGGCTTCTTCACACTGAAGCGAATAGTTCCAAAATTTCCAATCTATCTTCGTAACTGAAGGTGCTCATCATTCACAAATCTTTCTGCAATTGAATTGAATTGAACTGAATTTATTGTCATGTGTACTGAGGCACAGTGAAAAGCTTTGTCTTGTGAGTAATAGAGGCAGATCACAGAGTTAAGTAGCATAGATGAGTAAATAATAGGTAAACAGCAACAAGAACAAAAACCCAGGTACAGCCAAATGTTAAGGATTTGAGAGTCCATTCAGTATTCTAATAGTAGGGTAGAAACTGTTACGAAGCGTGTGTGTGTGTGTGTGTGTGTTCAGGCTTCTGTATCTTCTCCCGGATGGTAGAGGTTGTAGAAAAGCATTGCCAGGGTGGTATAGATCTTTGAGAATGCTGGCGGCCTTTCCTTGACAGCGGGCCTGATAGATAGATTCTATAGATGGGAGATTGGCCTTTGTGATTGTCTGGGCTGAGTTCACCACTTGCCAAAACCATCCCCAACCTTGAATTGTACTGTTGCCAAACCAGGTAGTGATACATCCAAACAGAATGCTCATGATGGTGCTCATAAAAGTTAGGCAAATGTGAGGACTGCAGATGCTGGAAACCAGAGTTTGGATCAGAGCGGTGCTGGAAAAGCACAGCAGGTCAGGCAGCAACCAAGGAGCAGGAAAATCGACGTTTTGGGCAAAAGCCCTTCATCAGGATGCTCTATTCCTGATGAAAGGCATTTGGCTGAAACGTCAATTTTCCTGCTTCTCAGATGTTGCCTGACCTGCTGTGCTTTTCCAGCACCACTCTGACCTAAATACCTATAAAAGTTGGCAAGGGTATTCACCGTCAGGCCAAATTTCCTCAGATACCTGAGGAAGTAGAGACGTTGTTACACCTTTGTGACCAGTGCATCCATGTGAAGAGTCCAAGAAAGCTTGTTGTGGATGACACTCCCAGGAGCTTGACCATAAGACCATAAGACATAGGAGTGGAAGTAAGGCCATTTGGCCCATCGAGTCCACTCCGCCATTCAATCATGGCTGATGGGCATTTCAACTCCACTAACCAGCGTTCTCCCCGTAGCCCTTAATTCCTCGAGACAACAAGAATCTATCAATCTCGGCCTTGAAGACATTTAGCGTTCCGGTCTCCACTGCACCCTGTGGCAATGAATTCCACAGGCCCACCACTCTCTGGCTGAAGAAATGTCTCCGCATTTCTGTTCTGAATTGACCTCCTCTAATTCCAAGGCTGTGTCCACTGGTCCTAGTCTCCTCGCCTAACGGAAACAATTTCCTAGCGTCCACCCTTTCCAAGCTATGTATTATCTTGTACGTCTCTATTAAGTCTCCCCTCAATCTTCTAAACTCCAACAAATACAATCCCAGGATCCTCAGCCGTTCCTCATATGTTAGACCTGCCATTCCAGGGATCATCCATGTGAATCTCCGCTGGACACGTTCCAGTGCCAGTATGTCCTTCCTGAGGTGTGGGGACCAAAACTGGACACAGTACTCCAAATGGGGCCTAACCAGAGCTTTATAAAGTCTCAGTAGCACATCTCTGCTTTTATATTCCAACCCTCTTGACACTCTCTACTCGTTCCATCTCTATGCCCTTAATGTGTAGGGAGGTATGAGTAAAATCCTGCCGCAAGTCAATAATGAGTTCTTTGGTTTTGCTGGTATTGAAGATAATTTGTTCTCAGTGCACCATTTTTTCAGGTCTTCCACCTCCTGTCTGTATTCTGTTTCATTGCCATCTGAAATTTGACCGACTATGGTGGTGTCATCAGTGAATGTGTAAATGATAGCAGTCTGGTATTTGGCGACGCAGTCATGGGTATACAGTGAGAACAGTAGGGGGTTGAGTATGCATCCCTGGGAACTCCAGTGTTGAGTGTTAGTGAGGATGAAATATTGTCCCCAATCTTCACCAATTGTGACCTATGCATCAAGAAACTGATGATCCAGTTGCAGAGAGGGGGGCTTAGTCTGAGATCACTACGTTTAGTAATCAGTCTCGAGGGGATAATAGTGTTGAAGGCTGAACTGTAGTCAATGAGTAGGATTCTTATGTAGCTGTTCTTGGTGTCAAGATGCTCTAAGAAGGAGTGAAGGGCAAGTGATATGGAATCTGTTGTGGATCTGTTGGTCCGATCGGCAAATTGGAGTGTATCAAGAGTAATGGGGAGGCTGGAGTTGGTTAATGGTACGACCAGACTTTCAAGGCACTTGATGACCATTGAAATTAGGGCCACTGGGCTGTAGTCATTGAGACATGCTGCATGAGTCTTCTTAGGCATGGGGATGATGTTGGCCGTCTTGAAACAGGCAAGCACAGTGGCCTGCTGCAGGGAGAGGTTAAAGATGTCCGAGTAGACCTCTGCCAGTTGATCTGTGCATGCCCTGAGTGCACGGCCTGGTACTCGTCTGGTCCCATTGCTTTCATTGGATTCACATGAAGGAAAACTGACCTGACCTCTGATGCAATGACTGTTGCGATAAATTTGTCAGGACTTGTCAGAATAGGTGTTACCTCTCTGCCAAAGTTCTGCTCAAAGCGAGCATAGAAGGTGTTGAGACGATCTGGGAGGGATATGTCATTGTCTGCTACCTTGCACTGTCTCTTTTTAGAACCTGTGATGTCATTCAGTCCTTGCCATTGTTGCCGGGTGTCTGTCTGGGTCTCTAGCTTGGATTGGTAATGGTCCTTAGCTGTCTTAATGGTTCTGTGAATTTCATACTTAGATTTCTTATATTTGAGTGGGTCTCCTGATCTGAAGGGCTCACACCTTCAGGGTTTCTTTAATGTCTTTACATCTTTCCTAGTGTGCAGTGCCCAGTAGAGTCATAGAGTCATAGAGATGTACAGCATGGAAACAGACCCTTCAGTCCAACCCGTTCATGCCGACCAGATATCCCAACCCAATCTAGTCCCACCTGCCAGCACCTGGCCCATATCCCTCCAAACCCTTCCTATTCATATACCCATCCAAATGCCTTTTAAATGTTGCAATTGTACCAGCCTCCACCACATCCTCTGGCAGCTCATTCCATACATGTACCATCCTCTGTGTGAAAAAAATTGCCCCTTAGGTCTCTTTTATATCTTTCCCCTCTCACCCTAAACCTATGCCCTCTAGTTCTGGATTCCACCACCCCAGGGAAAAGACTTTGCCTATTTATCCTATTCATGCTCCTCATAATTTTGTAAACCTCTAAATGCTCTAGTCGAGGCCAGACAAGTGTCTTACACAGGACTGACATAACGTCTCTGATTTTATGCTCTCTGACCCTATTCATAAAACCCAGAATACCGTATGTTTTGCTAATCAAACAGTCTGAACCTGTAGTATCATCTTCGATGACTTCAGAATTACAACCTTTGAAGTATATTATTTCTCCATTTTCTTCCAACCCAAATGAATCATTTCACATTTCTCCAACTAAACATTATCTCCCATCTGTTTGTCCATTCCAACAATTTTCCTGCATCTATACTATCTTTTTCACAGTTCATAATGTTTCCAAGTTTGATATTGTCTGCAAAGTTTATATATCAGGAAAAGCAAGCATTCCAAAAATGACCGCTGGGGAATTCCACTAAAAACCTCCCTTCAGTGAAGAAACATGCATTAACAACTACTTTCCATTTCCTGTCACTCAGCCAATTTCATATCCATGTTGTCACTGTCTTTTTTATTCCATGAACTCTATGTTCATAAGTCTATTTTGCGACACTGTATTAAATGCCTGCCGAATGTCCACATACATCATATCAACATGCAGTCCTCACCAATCCTCTCTGTGACCTCTTTGAAAAAACTCTAATTAGTTAAACAGAATTTTCCCTTAAGAAATCCATGTTGCGTTTGCTTCACTAGCCTGCATGGTGCACAGCACTACCCCAATTTTGTTCCAAACTATTATTTCTAGAAATGTCCCCACTAGCAATGTTAAACTGACTAGTTTGTTGTTTCATGCTCAATCTTTCTAGCCTCTTTTGCCAGTTCTTGGCACCACCTCTAAGTCTATGGAAGACCAAACAAATTTGGCCAGTTCCTCTACAATTTCCACTCTCACTTTCCTCACTACCCTTGGATGGATCTTTTCTGGTCCTGATGTCTTGTCAATTTTAGTCTATCCAAAACTACACCTCATGAATTTTAACCTTTTCTAGTTGTTCAACTATCTCCTCTTTCACAATAGCCTGGATAATATTTTCTTAATTGGTAAAGACAGATACAAAGTACTCATTTAATACCACAGTCATACCCTTTCTGTTCAAATGTTCTCTCCTTGGTCCCTATTCAGTTCTACATCTTTTGTTGCCTTATTATTTTATATATATGTCTATGGTAGACGAGATCTAGGTGTTCTTGTACATCAGTCAATGAAAGCAAGCATGCAGGTACAGCAGGCAGTGAAGAAAGCTAATAGTATGCTGGCCTTTATAACAAGAGGAATTGAGTATAGAAGCAAAGAGGTCTTTCTGCAACTGTCAGGGCCCTGGCAAGACTGCACCTGGAATATTGTGCGCAGTTTTGGTCTCCAAATTTGAGGAAAGACATTCTGACTATTGAGGGAGTGCAGCTTAGGTTCACGAGGTCAATTCCAGGAATGGCAGGACTATCTTACGCTGAAAGATTGGAGCGACTGTGCTTATATACGCTTGAGTTTAGAAGGCTGAGAGGGGATCTGATTGAGACGTATAAGATTATTAAAGGATTGGACACTCTGGAGGCAGGAAACATGTTTCTGCTGATGGGTGAGTCCCGAACCAGAGGACACAGTTTAAAAATAAGGGGTAGGCCACTTAGAACAGAGTTGAGGAGAAACTTCTTCACCCAGAGAGTGGTGGGTGTATGGAATGCTCTGTCCAGAGGGCTGTGGAGGCCAAGTCTCTGGATACTTTCAAGAAAGAGTTGGATAGAGCTCTCAAGGATAGTGGAACCAAGAGTTATGGGATAAGGCATGAACAGGATACTGATTAAGGATGATCAGCCATGATCATAATGAATGGTGGTGCTGGCTCAGAGGACAGAATGGCCTACTCCTGCAACTATTGTCTATTGTCTATTCCTTTTTCTGTTGGCTGACAGTTTCTCTTCATACTCCCTGTTTGCTTCTCTTACTTTCTGTTTCCACTAACCTCTGAACATTCAATGTCCATCCTGATTTTCGAATGCATTATCTATCTGATATCTGCCATAAGCAGTACTTTTCTTTAACATAATTCCTACTTCTTTTATCATGCAGTGAGCTCTGGATTTGTTTTCTTCATCTTTCCTTGCTGAGTGAATATACTTTTGATTTTGTCCAAAGCATCTCTTTGAAGGTAGTTTATTGGCGAGCTGTTTGGTCTGTCACTCTTTGACTCCAGTTTATTTGGTCCTGAACTGTTATTACCCCATTGAAATGGGCATTCCCCAGTTGATTATTTTGACTGTGGATTTTCCTTTTTCCTTTTCCATTATTTTTTTTCCATTTTAATCCTAAACCTTATCGTACAATGATCACTGCCCTCTAAATGTTTACATGTAACACTAGATCTACTTGGTCTACCTCATTCCCAAAACCCAGATCCCACAGTACCTCCTTTCCCATTGAACTGGAAACATGCTGCCATAGAAAACGTGGCTGAACACAACAAGGACTCCTGCCCTTATCTGCCCATGACACTAACATTATCATGGTCTACATTCAGTAGAGTAACCTATTTTAACTACTCTATAACTTCTGTGCTTTGCTGTAATTACCTCAGAGGCATTTGTTTTTCTACATCTTTTCTAATATTTGGTGGCCTATAAAACACATTAAGAAATGTACTGCATCTTATTTATTCCTCAAGACAAGCTGAATAATTTCTGCTTTTGATTCTTTTGCAAACATCCTCATTGTCCAGCACTGGAATGCTCTTTCTATTGATACTTGCAAACCTCCCGTCTTTCATTTTCTGTCTTTCCTAAACAGCCTGAATGCAGGAATATACAAAACTCTGTCCTGCCCTTCTTTAAACCAACCCTCTGTCACGTTCACTGCAAGTATTTCCATATGGCAATGTGCCTCAATCTGTAACTCACACTGCACTCCATGTATTAGCATACATGCACAGTAACACTGATTTAGACTTTGTTTCTTCCTCCCCTACACTGATCTCACCTACTGAGCACAATCCCAGTTCAGTTTGGGTACAACTCACTGGAACTGGTCCCAATGTCACAAGAATTTAAAGCATCATCCTTCTACATCTTTTTTTAGTTATACATTCATCTGCCTTATCCTCCCATTTCTGTGCTCACTTGAATCTGGTCCTGGGACTAAACTGATTCTGAAGATGGGCCACTGGACCTGAAACATTAACTCTGTTTTCTCTCCACAATTGCCTTGAAATCTGCTGAGTTTTTCCAGCAATTTCTGCTTTTATTTTTGAATTCCAGCATCCACAGTTTTTTTTTGTCTGTACAGTACATAAGAACTAGGAGCAGGAGTAGGCCATCTGATCCTTCGAACCTGCTCCACCATTCAATAAGATTATAGCTGATCTTATCATGGCCTCAGCTCCACTTACCACCCTTTCACTATAACCCTTAATTCCTTTTCTGTTCAAAAAATGATCTATCTTAGCTTTGAAAGCATTTACTGAGGAAGCCTCAACTACTTCACCGGGCAGGGAATTCCACAACCCTCTGAGTGAATCCAGTTCCTCCTTAATTCAGTCCTAAATCTGCTTCCCCTAATTTTGAGGCTGCGCCTTCTTGGCTTAGTTGCACCCGCCAGTGGAAATATTCTCTCTACCTCTATCCTATCTATTCCCTTCATAATTGTATATGTTTCTGTAAGATCCCCCTTATTCTTCTAAATTCCAATGAATATAATCCCAATCTACTCAGCCTCTCCTCATAAGGCAACTCCAGAATCAACCTAGTGAACCTCCTGTGCACCCCCTCCAGTACCCGTACATCCTTTCTCAAGTAAGGAGACCCAAACTGCACGCAGTACTCCAGGTGTGGCTTCACCAGCACCCTATACAGCTGCAACATAACCTCCCTGCTTTTAAACTCAATCCCTTTAGCAATGAAGGGAAAATTCCATTTGCCTTCCTAATTACCTGTAGTACCTGCGGACCAATCTTCTGTGATTCATGCACAAGGGCACCCAGGTCCCTCTGCATTGCAACTTTTTTACCATGTAGATCTTGCCTGGCTGGTATAAAACTAAGTACAATAGTACTAGGTGTCTTAGCTTCATCTGTGCTTACATCTTGCCATTGTTCTCTGTTCCTAACCTACTCCAGTGCTACCTCCCACTCCTTTCATTCCAAACTTTTGTAAATATCCAACTTGTTTCCCCCACTCTTGTTCATGTCTTAAATAACTTGCTGCCATGCTCCGGAAAGCCTCTGCTTTGCTGCCGTACTTCCATTTTTTGAAGAACTTCCTTTAAATCCAATTCTTTGATCAGGCTTTGGGTAATTGCTCTTAATATCCTCTTTTTTTGTCTCAGTTCCTTTTTTTTTCTTCTTATTATGTCTCTATGAAGAAAAAAGGTTCATGAGAATGGTCCCAGGAATGAAAAGCTTAACATATGAGGATCGTTTGAGGACTTTGGGTCTATACTCAATGGAATTTAGAACAATAAGTAGGGAATCTAATTGAATCGTACAGACTACCGAATGGCCTGGACAGAGTAGATTTTGGGAAGATGTTTCCATTGGTATGAGAGACTTGGACCCGAGGGCAGAGTCTTAGAGTAAAGGGAAGAGCTTTTAGAATGGAGATAAGGAGAAACATCTTCAGCCAGAGAGTGGTGAATCGATGGAATTCGTTGGCACAGAAGGTTGTGGTCGCTAGGTCATTGAGTATATTTAAAACTGAGGTTCTTGAGTGTCAAAGGAATCAAGGGTTACAGGGAGAAAGCGGGAGAATGGAGATGAAAAACTTATCAGCCATGATTGAATGGTGAGCAAATTTGATGGGCTGAATGGCCTAATTTCTACACCTATGTCTTATGGTCTTGTGGATTTTTGTGAATCAGAAATGAGTTCACCAAAATTTGACGGTTGAAATAAAGCAGAAATGGATGGAAATATGTATTGGGTCACTCAGCAATTGGAAGGAAAAAATGCACTTATTTGATAATTCATATATTTATGTCAAGGAAGTAAAAAAGCAATGTCTAAAACTGTTTGCCTAATATTGTGTTGATAGCTTAAACCGTTCTTGTGTAAATTGATACAATCACCTCCGGATACTAGCAACAGGTTGGACAGGAAACCTAATACCCTGTACATAGTTTAAAAAGATACACTGACTTTATGTTTTAGTTTGTATTTGACTGAGAGGTCAAGGATTCAAATTCCCAAATGTCCCAGTAGTCTTTTTTTCTCTGGGATATAAGTAATACTAGCACCTCTTTATTTTGAATTTTAGCACAGCTATCTGTAAGAACACAGTTTTAAAATCTCAATAAATAGCCAGGAGATTGACAAGTTGATATTGCTGAAATATAACTTCAGAGCCTGGTTACAACAAAATCTTAGAGCGCCCTCCCTAACTACATTGTGAGTCTGCCTCCAGCAAATGGATTCCATTGTTTCAAGAAGGCAGCTCACTATCAATGGCAACTGGGGATGGGCAATAAATGCAGGCCCAGCCAGCAACACCCACATCCTGTGAATAAATTTAAAAAATGGTGGGTATTTACAAAAGCACTTGTACACTTGTTATTGTGTTCTGATTCCTTTCTATCACTGATTCGTGTATTTCACTATGAGCACACTCCACTATTTGTGCTGTTTGATGTACATTTACTGAGGTGATTAAATAGTTACGAATAATATGCAGTCAAGTTGTTAGCTCCCTTATCTCTGATGCTGATGATTTCATTGGCCACTGATCTCCAGGGCTTCTCATTCTGTTTAGGCAAGAGTGATGGGAACTCTTCCACATAGTCTCAGTCCTCTCCCTCAAATAATGTTCTGTCTTGCCCTTCAAAAGAGAAGCTGTTGAAAAAGCAAATAGTGATGCGTAGAGTTTACAAAAACGATGCACGTGGTGAGAGGAGAGAAGAGAAAAGATGGATTTAGGATTGCAAAGTATTTGTCATGTGAAGTGAAAAGGAAATGATAGGCAGAGTTAATGTTCAGGTGAGAAGAAAGTGGTATCAGTGTATCAGGAACAGAGGAGAAAGAGTGAGGTGAGTGTTTGGAATGAAAAGAGAGTGGGAACTGTTACAGCTCTTGGAGAACCATACCTCCATCTGACTCCTTTCTCAGGAGGAATTAGAAAACAAGGGGCTGTGCTTCTATTAATTTGTGCTGCCAGAATATTTTGATGTGGAGGTGTTGGACCTGGGTGGACAATGTTAAAAATCACACAACACCAGGTTGTAGTCCAACAGGTTTATTTGGAAGTACTAGCTTTCAGAGCGCCGCTCCTTCATCACGTAACTAGTCACCTGACAGCTAGTACTTCTAAATAAACCTGTTGGACTATAACCTCGAATAATTTGAAGCATTTTTTTCAGAAGAAGAATCAAATTGGGAATATAATCTTACTTTCAGAATACAGAACAGTACAGCATAAGAATAGGTCCTTTAGTCCACCACCTCTGCAGCGTCTGTGATGCCATTTTAAACTAATCCTATTTGCCTGTAAGTGATCTGTCTACCGCTATTCCTTGCCTGTTCAAGTGGCTATCTAAATGCCTCCTAAATGTTGCTACCACACCAGGCACCCACAACCTCCTGTGTAAAAACAATTGCTCTGTACAGCTCCTTTAAACCTTCTCCTTCTCACCCTAAACCTATGCCCTTTCACGCTGGGGAAAAGACTCCGACTTTCCACTGTATTCATGCCTCTCATAATTTTATCTACTTCTGTCAGGTTGCCCTCAGTCTCCAAACCTCTAGCGAAAACAATCCAAGTTTGTTCAACCTCTTCTTGTAGCTAATACACTCCAATCCAGGCAACATTCTGGTAAACCTCTTTTGCACCCTGTCCAAAGCCTCCTCAACCTTTCAATTGTGTGGCAACCAGAACTGCACAAATAGACAAATGTGTCCTACCTGATGTTTTTTTGTCTGAAGAAGCCAAGCGTGCGTGTGCCTTCTTTACCACCTTATCCTCTTGTGTTGCCAAAGTGCATCACATCACACTTTTCTGGATTAAACTCCATCTGCCGTTTCTCTAGCCAAATTTCTAACTGATCCATATCCTGTTGTATCCTTTGACAACCTTCCTCACTAACCACAACTCCATCAATTCTTGTGTTACATGTAAACTTAGTAAACAGACTACCTATATTTTCATCTAAATCATTTTGACTAAATCATATAAACAACAAATGTCGCAGCACTAATCCTTGTGAAATACTACTGATCACAGACCTCCAGTCAGAAAAACACCCCTCCACAATTATCCACTTTCTTCTATGATAAGCCAATTTTGTATCCAACTTACAACTCACCGTGTATCTCATGAAACATAACCTGATCTAAGGCTCACTGGCCTATAGTTTCCTGGATTGACCCTGTTGCACTTCTTACACAAAGAACAACATTGGCTATTTTCCAATCTTATGGAGCTTTACCAGTGGCTAAAGATGATACAAAGATCTCTATCAAGACCCCAGCAATCTCCTCCCTGTCCCTCTCAGTAGGCCCTGGGGACTTATCTACCTTAATTTTTAGATTAGATTAGATTCCCTACAGTGTGGAAACAGGCTATTCAGCCTAACCAGTCCACACCAACCCTCCGAAGAGTAACCCATCCAGACCCATTTCCCTATGACTAATGCACCTAACACTATGGGTAGTTTAGCATGGCCAATTCACCTGACCCGCACATCTTTGTGACTGTAGGAGGAAACAGGAGCACCTGGAGGAAACCCATGCAGACACGGGGAGAACATGCAAACTCCACACAGACAGTCGCCCGAGACTGGAATCAAACCTGGGACCCTGGCACTGTGAGGCAGCAGTGCTAACCACTGAGCTACCGTGCCGCCCTAAATGTTTTTCAAGACATCCAAAACACCAGCTCCTTCTTAATATCAACATATGTGGAATAACAACATACCCCTCCCTACCATAATTCACGTCCTTCTCCTTGGTGAATACTGATGCGATTAACTCATTAAGCATCTCACCTGCTCCCTCTGACTCCAGACATAAATTCCCTCCTTTCGCCTCAGTGGACATGTCCTCTCTCTATCTATCCTATTGCTCCTAATATATGTATAAAATACCTTGGGATTCTCCTTAATTCTACTTGCCAAAGACATTTTACAGTCCCTTTTGGTCTTCCTAATTCCTTCTTTAAGTCCTTTCCTGCTTCCTTTACACTCCTCAAGGGCCTTACCTGACTTCAGTTTTCTAAATCTAACATATGCTTCATTTTTCTTTTTAACTAAACTTTCAATATCTCTTGTCATCCAGGGTTCCTGAATCTTAGCAAATTATCTTTCATTCTCTCAGGTTGGGCCTGGACTCTGATTAACTGGCCTTTAAAAGACTCCCACATGTCAGGTGTGGATTTGCCCTCAACCAGCCACCCCAATTTAATTTTTCCAGTTCCTGGCTAATACTGTTATAATTAGCCTTCCTCCAATTTAGCATTTTCCATAGCTAGCTTAAAACTTACAAAATTATGATCACTGTTCCCAAAGTGCTCTCCCATTGAGTCTTCAATCACCTGGTCAGGCTTATTTCCTGGTACAAGTTCTAATTTGGCCCCTTCCCTGGTTGAAGTATCGATAGATTGTTACACTAAGCTGTCCTAGATGCACCGAACAAATTCTGCCCCATCTAAACTCCTGGCATTGAGGGAATCCCTGTCCTTATTTGAGAAGTTAAGATCACCCACTACAGCAATCATGTTGATTTTATATATTTTCATTGTCTGTCTACATATCTATTACTCTAATTCCTGCTTGCTTTAGGGAGGCTTATAGTTTAAACTCATCATAGTGATTGCACCGTTCTTATTGCTGAATTCTACCCATATTGTCTCAAGGGATGAGCCCTCCAAGGTGACTTCTCTTATTACAGCTATGACATTCTCCTCAATCAGTATTGCAACTTATATCCTAAATACGCTCGCAAGATGGCAGCGGAGTAGGGCTCATCTGCTCCAACCATCTTTCTTTTCTTTTTTCCTTTTTGCTTACCTCTTGTCCTGAGCTTGGACAGCATCAGTGGCGGCAAGGAACCCCAGCATAAACTCAAGTGGCCTCAGCACATACCTCATGGCAGAGGCCAGGGAGCCAGATGCAGACTCAAGTAAGTCCTTACTTAACGTTTTTGGGGCAACACGGGACCTGGCATCGGAATCAGTGGCTGCCATATCTGCGAAAGTGACATCGGTGCCTGAGAATCAGCGACTTTGTCATTATTTGGGTCCACGCTAACAGCAGTGAAATGGTGGGAGGGCATCACAACACCATTGATGAGGTGGCTCCAACGGCGAAAGATGTGACTCTAATATTGATGGCAAGGGAGATGGTGACAGAGGAGAATCAGCTCGAAGGATGGCACTTGAAGAGTGATGCTTTAGATGGTGGTGAGACAGTGGAGGAGTGATGATAACAAAGGCATTGTTGATGATGAGCTGGCTCAGGACTGATGGATTGTCTTTAAGCTACATCTTTCCATTTCTTTTTTTACTCTTAAAATTATTCAAAAATGGCATCGGATTGCAGAACAGTGGAAAAGTCTTTCATTGTATTTTACTGTTTTACCAACTGGCAATAAAATCATTCATTCATTCAACTTCTTCACCCCTTTTACATCTCTGTCTATCTCACCTGGAACATCTAAACACTGGAACATTGAGCTGCCAGTCCAGTCTTTCTCTCAACCAGATTTCAGTCATGGCTACAAAATCATAGTTCCATGTATTAATCCAGGCACATATTCATCTTCCGATTTCTGCCCTCACTAGCACACGGTACAGGGACAAATCCCGAGATTACAAACCTTGAGGTCCTGCTTTTCATATTTCTACTTAAATCCCTAAATTCCCTTTGCCGAATCTCATCTCTTTTCATGCCTATGTCATTAGTACCAATATGGACCAGAATTTCTGGCTGCTCATCTCTCCTTTCAGAATATCCTGCTCAGAGACATCCATAACCCTGGCACCAGGAGGCAGCACACCAGCCTGGATTCTCACTTGCAGCACAGAAACATCCATCTGTGCCCCGACTATAGAATTCCCTACCACTCCTGCTCGACTATGCTTTGACCGCCCCTACTGTACAACAGTGCCAACTTCAGAACTGAAAGGATCTGGAAAATGATCATTTTTATGCTGTTGTCAGAAGGGGAGGATGATTGAGTAGAACAGATGGCTAGGGTGTGTAGAGCAAAAGATAAATTGAGAGCTAAAGGTAGTAAAAGGGAGAGATAGTTGCAAATTTGGCATTCATGAAAGGTGTGAATAGCAGAAAATATTTTGGATTTGCTAAGAGAAAACAAATGTAAACAAGAAATGGAGGGAAAGGACTGTAATCCAAATGGGGGACAGGGGTCATGCTCTGAATTGTTGAACTCAATGTTGAGTCCTAAAGGCCGCAAAATACCTAAGCAAGAATCAAGGGGCTGCTCCTGCAACTTGTGTTGACCTTTGCTGGAGAGCTGAAGCAAGGGGCAAGGTGGTCTTCTGAAATAGCAATGGAAGGTTCTGTCATTCGTGCAGACAAAGCAGAAGTGTTCCTCAAAATGGTCACCCAGTCTGCATTTAGTCTCACCAATGTAAAGGATTTCGCAATGTGAGCAGCAAATACAGTAGATGAGATTGTAAGTATAAGTAAATGACGACTTCATCTGGATGATGTGTTTGGGGTTTTGGACATTGAGGAGGGAAAAGGTAAAAGGGCAAGTGCTACACCTTCTGCAATTGCACGCGAAGGTGTGATAGAGGTGTCAGGAAGAGTTACAAACGACAGAGGCATGTTCCTGGGTGTTATAGAGGGAACTCTCTCTGTAGAACACTGACAGTGGAGTGAAGGTGCTATCCAACTGAAGGTGGCACAAATGGCAGAGGACAATGTTTTAGATGCTGGGACTTCTGGGGTGGAAAATGAGGTCAAGAAAATCAATATTATTGTTCTGGGAGGACAGGGAATGAGTGAGGGCAGAAAGAACAGGAAATGATTTGGACATGGTTGAGGGCCCTGTTAACTAAAGTGCAATGAATTCTTGATTGAGAAAAATGGTGGGCAAGTCAGAGGAACTCTGTGGGCCTTACTTTCCAGCTCTTTACAGTTTTGAAGAAGAGTCATTGAATTAAAATGTTGACCTGTTTCTCTCTTCAAAGTTGCTGCCAGACCTGCTGAATTTATCCAACACAGTCCGTTTTTCTTTCAGAATTCCAGCTTCTGCAGTATTTTGCTTTTATAAATATTTAAGTTAAGTCTACAATTCATTATTGAGATAGATAAATAAGTTCTAATATAGATATATCACATTTATATTCTTGTTAGGTCATTTACTTGTTTGATAAGTTTGTTTCATGTTTGAATTTTAAAGCTAAACCTATCATGGAGCTTTAGCACTTTCAGGTCTAAAGGCAATTTTTATGGAGACCAAAGATATTCATGTACTTAATCAGAATTACCACTCAGAGTCAGAGAGCCCGGAAGCAGGCCTTTCGGCCCAACTCATCCATGCCAACCAGGTTTACTAAACTGAACTAGTCCCATTTGCCTGCATTTGGCCCACATCCCTCTAAACATTTCTTATTAAAGTACCTGCCCAAATGTCTTTTAAATGTTGTAATTGTACTCACCTGTACTAATTCCTCTGGTGGTTCATTCTATATATGCACCACCCTCTGTGTGATGAAGTTTTTCCTCAATTTCCTTTTAAAGTTTTCTTCTCTCACCTTAAATCTATGTTCTCTAGTTTTGGACTCCATTGTCCTGGGATAAAGACCTTGGCTATTCACCTTATCTATACCCCTCATGATTTTATAAACCTCTATAAGTTCACCCCTCAGCCTCCTATGCTGCAGGGAAAAAAGTCCCAGCCTATCCAACCTCCCCTTATAACTCAAACTTTCCAGTCTCAGTAACATCCTTGTAAATTCTTTTTATACCCTTTCCAATTTAGTAACATCCTTCTTGTAGCAGGCCCACCAGAACTGCATGAAAATGTGGCCTTACCAATGTCTTTTACATCCATAATAAGATGTCCCAACTCCTGTAATTAATGCTCTGACTGATGAAGGCATGCATTCCAAATGCCTTCTTTACCACCCCAAAAACTTTCAAATAACTATGTACCTACACCCTTAGGTCTCTCTGTTTGACAACATTCCCCAGGACCCTACCATTAATTGTTTAAACCCTGCCCTTGTTTATCTTACCAAACTGCAACACTTTGCATTTATCTGAATTAAACTCAATCTGCCACTCCTTAGCCCACTGTTGATCAAGATCCTATTCTACTCTAATCTTGTTCACTGTCCACTATGCCACCAATTGTGCTGCCATCCACAAGCTTACTCATCTTCCCTTCTATATTCTCATCCAAATCATTTATTTAACTGACAAACATCAGTGAACCCAGCATCAATCCTCGCGATACACCACTGGTCACAGCCCTCCAGTCTGAACAACAATCCTCCATCACCACCTTGTCTCCTAGCATCAAGCCAAGTTTGTATCCAATTGGCTAGTTCTCCCTGGATCCTATGTGATCTAACCTTACTAACCAGTCTACCATGCAGAACCTTGTCAAAGGCTTTGCTAAAATCCATGTAGACAATATTTACTACTGCGCCTTCATCTATCTTCTTGATCATCTCTTCAAAAAACTCAACCAAATTTGAGTTTCATGATTTCCCACTCAAAAAGCCCTGATGATGATCCCTGAGCAGTCCTTGCCTTTCCAAATGCATGTAGATTCTGTCCTTCAGAATCCCCTCCAACAACTTACCCACCACTACTCTCTGGTCTGTAGTTCCCAGGCTTTTCCTTGCAACCTTTCTTAATTAGCCTCCAGTCTTCCGGCACCTCATCTGTGGCTGTTGATAATAGAGATATCTCTGCTAAGGGCCCCACAGTTTGTTCCCTAATTTCCCACAATGAACTGGAATACACTTGATCAGGTCCCAAGGATTTGTCTACCTTTGTGCATTTTAAGACATTTAGCACCTCCTCTTCTGTAATGTGGACTCAGTTCAAGACATAGGAGAAAGTGAGGACTGCAGATACTGGAGATCAGAGCCGAAAATGTGTTACTGGAAAAGCGCAGCAGGTCAGGCAGCATTCAAGGAGCAGGAGGATCGATGTTTCAGGCATGAGCCTTCCTTCAGGAAGGGCACCAGCAACACATTTTTGGTTCGTTTCAAGACATGACTATTTATCACCCTGAGTCCCCTAGCTCTCAATAACTCTTCGTTGACTAAGGCACTCTACTGAAACCTGCCCAAGATTTGCTAGCAAGGATAATCACTTAGAAGTTTGGGAAGTTGACATTCAACAGGAAAAATGATTTAATATACACTTTTTAAAAAAATCATGTAGGGTGAAAAGACGTTAAGAGACCCAAACCTGAAAACAGAATGATGATTATGGAATGAACAGCCTATTAATGTTAATCCTAACTGTTTACTGCATGGAACAGCTTTAAGGTCAAGATTTTTCTCATCAATTAGTGTCATATTACTGTCTTGCTCTATCTTGCATCTAGAGGTGCCGGTATTGGACTGGGGCGGACAAATTCAAAGATCACACGACACCAGGTTATAGTCCAACAGGTTTACTGTATTTGAAACCACAATCAGTGAATTACTCCTAGTTTATCTCATATTGGGGATGACTGTAGGGGGCGCTATTGTGTTACATGCATCTGCCTTTACAATAGCCAGTGTATTTACCTGAATTATGGAGGAAACTTTGTTTCAAATTGCATACCATGCAAATATTTTCTTTCATTGATCATCCCGCAAGATATTCTATGAATTAGCAATGTTAAAAAATAAACAATCAAACCCTGCCTACCCACAGCATGGCCACACAGAACACAGACATCAAGCCTGTCCAAACCATACAAGTCATGATTTTTTTTGTTGTGCCCATCAGGGAATTTGTAATTTACATAATTTACTCAAGAACAAAATTACTTAGAATCAATTTGTAAGATTTCCTACCTCTCTATTTTTGAATGGCCTGGTTTACTCGATTTTTAAAAATAAATTCTGTGAATTCCAGTTATGGCTGTGTGAAGTTATCCATGATGCAGGTGACCCATACCCAGCAATGCAACCCCAATGTAACCCCAGGAAGGTTAATGTGAGTGATTCAGAATCTAGATTCATACAAATACTTTCCTCAATCTTATAACATTGCTGGTGAAATACTGTTTAAAACTTGAGAGCCTGAAGCTATTCTGACCCTTAAAATCACTGGATCTTTGTTTCTAAATGAAACCTTGTATCATTTGATAATGATAGAATTTTTATACAAATGAGGAGATGTGGACTTAGTTCTGTCCCCGTGAATATACGTCTTACGTTCAGCATTTTGTAGCGAACTGAAATATGACTTGTGTGGGAAAAGATCTGCCACCCTGCCTACCCACAGCATGGCCATACAGAACACTGAAATCAAGCCTGTCCAAACCATATACGTCATGATTTGGAGATGCCGGTGTTGGACTGGGGTGTACAAAGTTAAAAATCACACGACATCAGGTTATAGTCAACAGGTTTAATTGGAAGCACTAGCTTTCGGAGCGCTGCTCCTTCATCAAGTGGTTGTGGAGTACACAATTGTAAGACACAGAATTTATAGCAAAAAGTTTACAGTGTGATGTAACTGAAATTGTACATTGAAAAATACCTTGATTGTTTGTTGAATCTTTCATCTGTTTGAATACCATGATAGTTCTCTGTCTGTGCCACAGGGGGCTAACACCTTCAACATTATCTGGCTAACAGCAATTGTTACAGTAAACCTGAGAATGTAACTTTTAAAAAAAGTTTTGTGATTTACACATGAAAGAAGTGAAACTATCATGGTCATTCTAACAGATGAAGGACTCAACAAACAATTAAAGTATTATTCAATGTATAATTTCAGTAACATCACACTGTAAACTTTTGCTATAAATTCTGTGTCTTACAATTGTGTACTCCACAACCACCTGATGAAGGAGCGGCGCTCTGAAAGCCAGTGCTTCCAATTAAACCTGTTGGACTATAACCTGGTGTTGTGTGATCTTTAACTTTGTACAAACCATACAAGAAACACCAGAATGCCTCAACATTGACCAAACAGGCTGACAAGAGAAACCAGACATGACCGCAGTCACTCGCAGACCAGGGAGTACACTTCCCAAGATAAGCTAACAATAAGCTTCCTAGACCTCGATCAACACAGCTGTCCCAAAGCCCTCAGGGCTGTTTGTAACCCAGTGATACTAAAGCCACACAAAGGACAGGTCAGACAATGAGGCACCGGAATACCTTGCTCTCAGGAGAGAAACAAATCTTACTGCTTTCAAAGGGACATTCTCACCTCCCCTCAAAGAGAACTGAAATCTCCTAATCCCATTAAAAACTGATTGATGCTGCCTGGATGCTACTTTGTATCTACAATCAGGACATTCTTCTGATAACTGCTTTGCGATTATCACCATCATAACTGGATTACTTAATGATCAAATACATTGTATTTTTCCTATTTTAATTAGCATCATTGTACAGGATTCCTATAAAACCTGGCTTGATTCTCAGCGCGGGGAAGAGAGTTTCAGTTACCTGTGCTGTTTCAGCTTAGTCAATTTCTCTTCTGTGATATCGCTGTGTTAATAAACTGTTTGTTAATTTCACTTCGATCTGTGTTTTGTGATCTCGGCTTTATTGGGCGAATTTCTCCGACAACTTGTTTCAGTAGAAACAAAACTTCACGTTATAGTACTGTGCAGTGTGTTGAATTGTTGTGAATCTGCCAGTCAGTGTTATTCTTATATATTATTCTTAGGTCTATCCAAGACATAATTTTTTTTCTATCGATTATCTAAAATAATCTTTGTCTTCATATGCCGTGAAAGCCTTTGCTCTAGGAATTTCTGTGGAGCTGCTTTCTCCATCACAGTAAACCCATCTCCTGCACTGAAATCAGAAATGAAGTTTCTGCTGAAATTGTACAGAGTTAAAGAAGTGGAACAGAAGAGATCCTGAGAAGGTTTCCAGGGTTCCTCCTCAATTTGTCAAGAAAATCAAACAACTCTAACTTAAACACAACTTACTTCCTATGATATACATTGTTCTCGCTGTCTATAGCCTTTTTGTTTGCATCCTCTTCAACAGCTGTCCTCTTTCAACACGTTGGCTGGGATTTTATGGGGAGAGATAATAGTAGCATTATTATTCAAGGAGCCGTCATCATTGATTCAGAGGTGGACCACCGCCCCAAGCTGGGATTCAGTCCTGCCACAGAGTTAGCAGCAAGATCAAGTGATGGTCACTGTTGAGATTATTGGCTGTCCCTAAGGAAGAAGAGTCATGAGCGTGGAATGCGACAGAATGAGGCCTAGTGTAGCTATTAACTGACCAGTAAGAGTCTCAATCAATGTAAAGTTGGGAAGTCATCTTAAAGTTGTCCACTCCCTTTTGAGGAAGGGAATATTCAAGACTCATACCCAACCAAGAGAAAAACTATGTCCTCATCTGTTTTAAATGGGCGCCCTCTGAATTTAATCTATGACTCCCAGTTCTTGATTCTTCCATAAGGGGAAATGTTCTTTCGACATCCACCCAGACAAGCCCCCTCAGGATCTTATATATTTTAATTAAGTCACCTTTGACTCTCCTAAATTCCAGAAGATACAGACCTAACTTGTCTAGCTTTCCCTCATAAGGTACACTTTGTAACTAAAGCATAAACTCTTGCATTCAGTTCCCTTGGCAATAAACCATAACATTCGATGAGCTTTCCTGATTACTTGCTGTAGCTACATACTAACCTTTCGTTAATCATGCACTATGACATCTCCCTGCCTCTCAGATCTCTGCAACCTCTCACCATTTAAATAATATGCTTCTATTTTACTTTCTGCCAAAAAGAATGATTTCATACTTTGCCACATTGCACTCCATTTGCCAGATCTTTGCCCACTCACTTAACTTATCGATACTCCTTTGTAGCTTCTTATGTTGTTTCACAATTAACTTTCCTACCTATCTTGAGTCATTGGCAAATTTAGCTACCATACCTTCGATGCCTTCATCAATTGTAATGAGGTGAGGCCCTAGCAACAACTCATGTAGCACTTGTGATATTCTGCCAGCCTGAAAAAGACTCATTTATTTCTACTTACTGCTTCTTGTTAGCTTGTCAATCCATGCCAATATGTTACCCCTTCATCATGAACTTTTATTTTCCACAATAATCTTTGATGTGGCACATTATCAAATGCTTTTTGGGAATCTAAATACAGTGCATCCACTGGTTTACCTTTACTTATAGCACAAGTTACTTCTTCAAAGAACTTGTTAAACATGATTTCCCTTTAACAAAACCATATTGGCTCTGCTTGATTACCTTGAACTTAACCAAAGGCCCTGTTATAATGTCTTTAATAATAGCCATGATGATTTAATATTGGAGATGCAAAATGCTACCAATTTTACCAGCCTTCTTGCCATCAAATACACCATCACAGGGCAGCAAAATCCAGCCAGATCATTAACTGGGTATTCATTGCAGCTATCATGCAGGATAAGATTAAATTAGAGACAAAAATGACTGCAGATGCTGGATTCCAAGGTAGACGAGCAGGAGGCTGGAAGAACACAACAAGCCAGGGGGCATCAGGAGGTGGAGAAGTCAACATTTCGGGTATAACCCTTCTTCAGGATAATGTTAAATAGCTGATTAAATTGCAGAATGTTCAAGTATTGATCCTGCTCTCTCACAACAGTCAGTGAACAGGACTAGTTAGAAGCAGAGTCATTCTGATTAGGAAGGTTCCGGTTTAAGCAAGAACAAAAGGTTTACATTTATAGAGTGCCTTTAATGTAAAAAGCATCGAAAGGACATTTCTCAGGAGCATTATTAAACAAAATTCCCTGTCTGTTCTGAATTAACTGATCCCAGTCAGCACAAGGTGAATGTTCCTTAAGTAGCCTCCAAGGCCCAAGGAATAAGAGGAAAAGATACTGAAGACTTCTATCTAGAAATTCCATTTTGTGGTAGAGGCAAAAATAGGAGCAAAATTGTGATGACACATCCAAGTCCCAATGTTGAACATCCTGTCAGCAGTGACTGTTAAGGCTTACGTTATAACGAAGGTGAAAAGATGGAGGCAAATGACAATTATAAAACTTCACCTAGCAAATGTTCAACATCTCAATTTAACAGGATCAGTATATGCAATTGTACATGCATTAGAGAGCTTTCGTTACAGGTTACTTATACCTCATTCATTTAGCTTACACTATTTAAATTTCTGTCACAAAATTTCCAACTCCTCTCAATGTTACAAGCAGAAGTTAAATTATCATTGTAAGTCAAAATGAACCATAATTCACTGTGCACTGAAATAAAGCTAGAACTACCATGCAAAAATACACCTGCTAAGATTAAAGACCTTAGAATCAGTCATCAGACTAGAATTTACCCCTTAACTGTAGCAAAAGAAAATTAATCACCTATGGCTACAGGATAGGTGCAGGTTTAGAAACTTCAACTTGTGGATGGTCGACTACAACTTGAAGCTTGAAGCTAATAAAACATTGCTTCTAGAAACTTGTTCACATCAACTTTAACAATTATTAAACATAGAAGATCACAAATCAACTTTCATTCCTTCACAAGGTTGACCTTTTGGCAAAAGATCCAGTAGTATTCTCTTCACTGCAACAGATCACCTTCTCCCTCTAACTTGAGCTTCCAATGCTTTGTGCTGTTCAGATAATTGCAACACTTTAGTAACTAGAACCACCACAGACCTTGTACTTGAACACACGCAGTACAAAGAAAGTTTTCTAATAACACATCTTTTTTTCTAAGTGATATATACTGTAACCTTATTCAGTCTCTTAACTGAATCAAAATGTTATTGTTTTTATTATATTAATCTTTGACTCCACCTTCAGAGTTAAGCTCTTGAGGTTTTTTTGGCAACAACTGCAAGTTGCTATTTTGTGTTACTTACCTATACACCTGTTATTTAACAAGGCACTTATCCCCTGTGAGGACAATGGCTTACTCAAACCTCCCACAGAGACAGATTCTAATAGAATGGATTGCCTTGGTAGATCGATTACAGCAGTTTTGTAAGTTTAATATTATAAAACAGAAAGATCTATTTCACTAGTCACATGTCATGTAAAATACCATAGGTCAGGCTTCCAACATTCTAAAAAAAATGCAGCTGTTTTCATACAACTTGTCTATAACTAATTTAAGAAATGATTTTTTATATTTAAATTTGATGTTTGAAGGTAAAGATAATAAACAGCAAAGCACAATCAGGGAATAATATTAGCTCTGGGTAATCGCGTCAAATTGGAAAATTGATTGAGCTGTCTGCAATCCGTTTCATTTGATTTTAATTTCCATTGACTGCAATGAAAATGAAAAGAAGGAAAGTTATCTAATTAATCCCCCAGAGTCAAAATTAGTCTTAATGTATTCAGAGTAGATAATTTCAGCTTTGAGTAACTTGGCCTATGAAAAGATTATCAAATTGCACGATATGAAATATAAATTTTCCGCGACAGCCATTTCTACCATGAATGTGATTGGAGCCAGTATCAGTCATGGGAAGGACTTCATCTATGAAGTCTTTTTTAAGGGAATAAGGACATATATTTTCACTAATAGGGAAGTTTGGCTGAAGTTCAGCATTTTTCAGCATTGAACTGATGTTCAAATAAAAACTCCAGAGACAAACGACAAAAATCTGCCACGAAGCCACCATAGGTTGATAAAGATGTCACTGGAGGCACACAGAAGATCAGTTTGTACAATTAGTTATTTCTAAAACATATTGATCACTTATTAACTCCAAATGACCTGAACTTTGACAAGTTTAGCAAATTTGACAGAATTAATCAAAATTGCTCTGTTTCAGGCATGGAAGTTGCTTTGAATCTGATCCAAGTACCAAATTCCATTCTATTACTTAGTTCTCTTTTTAAGTGATTGCACTACTGCCTACAAAGAACAGCTTTTACTTATAGTGAGGGGCTTTCTGTGCGTTTACAATTGCCTAAGGGAATACTGTTTGTTCTGCGTAGGTGGCTAACATTAATAGACTTGTAAAGAATATGAGTTCTGAAAATGTTTTTTGCAATATTTCATTCCATGTCAAAAGGTTATGAGCAAAGGACCAGTGAATGAGGCCACTTAACACTTTTTAACTGTATTGACAATTTGTACGAGCAAATAAAATCTAATCCTTTTGCCCTGATCTCTCCCTGCAGCCCTGTAACTTTCTATGTTCCTCAGTTGAACAAATTCCCAGCTAAAACACTTTCTCATGACATCCCTAAGTTCTAAATGACAATTTTAAATTGATGATCCTTGCCCCTGTCTCCCTAATCAGAGAGCAAATAATCATTTTTAATGTACATCATCAAGGTCTTTCAAACCTTTAGCAAAATATGGACATGTTTGATGCACTTGTATTTATTAACAGGAAAGGTGACAATGTTGGCAAATATGAACATACAAAATAGGAACAGAAATTGCTTAGTTGGCCTCTCAAACCTTCTGTACCATTCAATAGAATCATGGCTGATCTGTTAGTGTTTTGAATTCTACATTCCTGTTTACTCCTGGTAAATCTGGATTGTTACTAGGCAAGGAACACAATCTACTTCTGCTTTAAAACTATTCAATGTCCCTGCATCCACTGTCTTTGGAGAATTCCAAAGTTGTGCGACCCACTGAGAGAAAAAAGATTCTTATCCCGATCCTAAAAAGATGACCTGGAATTTTGAAGCAGTCCTTCAGTTCCTGAGTGATCCACAAGAAGAAACCTCCTTTCCATGCCCACCTTACCAAGATCCTATAGGATCTTGTACACTTGAATCAAGTCACCTCTTGGTCTTCCAAACTCCAGTAGAAATAAGACTAGCCTCTTCACTAGAGGTCAGATATTTTTAGTATTTCAGCCTTTTGGTAATTCAAACACATTTCAGCTAATGACAGAGACAGGGAAAACATTCTTTCCATTGAACAAAAATTAAACCTCGGTCGTCAGAGATAAAAAGGGAGAAACCACGCAACATCAGGTTATAGTCCAACAGATTTATTTGAATTTACAAATTTTCAGAGCACTGCTACATCATCGCCTGACTATAATCTGGTGTCATGTGACTTTTGACTTTGTCCAGCCCAGTCCAACACCAGCACCTCCATACCAGACATAAAAAGGTTAAAAGTGACAAAATATTTTGAAGTAGTTAAGCAATTCCGAAGAAAAAAACTACTTTCAAATAAAATCTACATTAAGTGTTGTAGCAATTATTAAAAGAAGAATGTTTTAGAAGTCACTTTAAGTTTATTCTTTATATAAACAAAACACTTTATGATTTTATCCCTTGATCTTGTTCCTAATAATTCTGCACTCCCTTTCATCCTTCCACTCAATCACAATTCCTCATATTCAGGTTCAAAAGCACCTACATAGGTTATATATTTGATTAGAATTCAACCAAGGTAACTGATGATATTTTTGTTCTGTTAATGCCTCACTTATCTTTCATCTCAAGCTAAGAAGACTGCCCAAACTCCAGTACACCTGCTGCAGCTGAAGGGTTACATTTCATTTATTTGCAAATTAGGAGCAGCTAACCACACACATTCCATTATTTTATTAGGTTTTCCAGTACTCTTCAAAGTTGAACTTTATTTGGAGGAAGTTCCGAGGGGAACAGGAGCAAGGATTTGGAGGGATATGGGCCCGGTGCTGGCAGGTGGGACTAAATTGGGTTGGGATATCTGGTCGGCATGGACGGGTTGGACCGAAGGGTCTGTTTCCATGCTGTACATCTCTATGACTCTATGTCATACCATGGCTTTAATATCCATCACCAAGTGGTGTACGTTTGTTAATCACATTCGCAAAATCCTGAAAGACATAGCTGCTAGATTGGACATGGATTCAGTGGTGAGGAAATCAATGTGAGAAAGTATCCTGCTTGACCTTAGCTGAAAATGTGTTGCTGGTTAAAGCGCAGTAGGTCAGGCAGCATCCAAGGAACAGGAAATTCAACGTTTCGGGCAAAAGCCCTCCATCAGGATTCCTGATGAAGGGCTTTTGCCCGAAATGTCGAATTTCCTGTTCCTTGGATGCTGCCTGACCTGCTGCGCTTTAACCAGCAACACATTTTCAGCTCTGATCTCCAGCATCTGCAGACCTCACTTTTTACTCCTGCTTGACCTTACCCTCACCACGGTAGGTGTTGCTGATATAATGTCCTATAGCATTCATATGAATGACCAGCATAATCGTGGTGAAGATATCTTGGTCCCAAGGAAACCTAAACACATAAATAGAAAGCGGGCTACACCACCAGTGCTTCATCCGGAGGCTCATCGATGATGTTAGCTAGTAGGGTGACCAAACGTCTGAAAACAAACCTTCCAGCTCAGCAAGGAAACCTACATCCAGAACCTCAACCTGAGCTACAAATTTTCTCAATACTCACTTTCCTACTCATATATCTACTAAAATGTCTTTTAAATGTTGTAACTGTACCTGCATCTACCACTTGTTCTGGCAGTTCATTCCACACATGAACCACCCTCTGTGTGAAAAACTTACCACTCAGGTCCCTTTTAAATCTTTCTGTTTGCACCTATAAAATATGTCCACTAGTTTTGAACCGGCCAACCCTAGGGGAAAGACTTTGCTATTCATTTTATCTACGCCCCTCATGATTTTATAAATCTCTATAAGGTCACCCCTGAATCTCCCACACTCCAGGGAAAAGTTGCCCCAGCTTATCTAGCTTCTCCTTATAATCAAACCTTCCATTCCCGGCAACATCATGGTAAATCTTTTCTGAACTCTCTCCAATTTAATAATATCCTTCCTGTAGACCAGAACTGTACACAGTACACCAAAAGTGGCCTCACCAATGTCCTGTAGCACCTCAACATGACAGCCCAACTCTGAGAGCCAACGGTCTGAGCAATGAAGGCAAGTGTGCCAAATGTCTTCTTAACAACCCTGTCTACCTGTGACATAGATTGTAAAGAACTATGTACTGTACCCCTAAGTCTCTCTATTCGACCACACAAATCAGGGCCCTATCTTTAACTGTATAAGTTCTACCCTTGTTTGTTTTATCAAAATGCAATATCTCACATTTATCCAAATTAAGCTCCATCTGCTACTGCTCAGCCCATTGACCCAATTGATCAAAATACCTTAGTAATCATACATAACCTTTTTCACTGTCGACTAGAACACCAATTCTGGTGTCATCTACAAGCTTACTAACCATGCCTCCTAAATTCTCATCCAAATCATTTATATAAATTACAAACAAAAGTGGACCCAGCAGAGATCCCTGCAGAACACTGCTGGGCCTCCAGTCTGAGAAACAACCTTCCACCACCATCCTCTGTCCCTTATTGTCAAGCCAATGTATCCAATTGGCAAGCTCTCCCTGAATTCTATGTGATCTAACTTTACTAATGAGTCTACCATGTCAAAGGCTTTAGTAAAGTCCATGTGGACAACATCTACTGTTCATCCCTCAGAGATTCCTGAAGAAGGGCTTATGCCCGAAACGTTGATTCTCCTGCTCCTTAGATGCTGCCTGACCTGCTGCGCTTTCCAGCAACACATTTTTCAGCTCTGATCTCAAGCATCTGCAGTCCTCACTTTATCCCTCATCTACCTTTTGGGTAACATTCTCAAAAAATTCAATCAAGTTTGTGAGACATGATTTCCCATGCACAAAGCCATGCTGGCTACCCCTAAGCAGTCCTTGTCTCTCCAAATACATGTAAATCCAAGTACATGTCTCTCAGAATTCTCTCCAACAACTTACCCACTACTGATGTCAAACTCACAGGTCTATAGTTCCCAGGCATTTCATTACAGCCTTTCCTAAATAAAGCACGAAATTAGCCACCCTCCAGTCCTCCGTCACCTCACCTGTGGCTGTAGATGATACAAATATCTCTGCTGGGGGCCCTGCAATTTCTTCTCTGACTTCCTACAAAGTCTTGGGATACCCTTGATCAGGTCCCAGAGATTTATCCACCGTTTTTTTTAAGACCTTTGCTGTAACATGGACTGTTTCCAAGCCGTCAATATTTATTTCTCTGAGTTCCCTCACTCTATTTCTTTCTCCATGGTAAAAACTAACACAAAATATTCATTTAGCATGCAGTTCAAGTACTGCCAGCTCAGTAACTGGCAGGAGAAAGGTAATGATAAACAATGAACAATAGCTGGAGCGAGCTCAGTAGTGGCCACCTGATCATTTATTCTGCCAACATACTTGCTACGTGTAGAAGGGGCCAGGGTTAATTCATTTCCTTCAATTTTCTTTTCACTCTTCAGGCTGTTCTGCTTCTGCTGCTTTAATTATTCTTCCTTCTATTCTAATGCTAGAGGGATACAAACCCCATTATTGTTTTAAATGAACCCTGACTCAATAAACTGTCTTAAATTTCTGCTGATTGGGCCCTGCCCTTCCTTAATTATAGCAGTAAAAGATCCTCAGTACTCACCAGTGAGAGCATGCAGAACAATCCTCGTGTGCTGCACCTGCACAAGTTTGTACAGCAGCCAAGTTGGCAAGGCAAGGAAGGACTGCATCACTCAAATTTGGGTATTTGGATGACACAACGAGGATGAAGATTTGTACTTGTTGCCAAACCAGATTGTTACATTGCTGCCAGGGATCCCAACACTGTCGTGATGGATTAAATTAGATTAGATTCCCTACAGTGTGGAAACAGGCCCTTCACCCAACTAGTCCACAACGACCCTCTGAAGAGTAACTCATCCAGAACCATTCCCCCTCACCAAACAGGCAATTTAGCATGATTAAGTCACCTGACCTACACATTTTTGGACTGTGGGAGGAAACTGGAGCACCCGGAGGAAACCCACACAGCCACGGGGAGAATGTGCAAACTCCACACATACAGTCGCCCGAGACTGGGATCAAACCCAGGTCCCTGGCGCTTGTGCTAACCACTGATGGTGAAGGATATAATTGGAATCTAACCTTTGTATATTTACAAGTTTGGTTTACAATCCTACATTACATCTCATGCATCTCCAACCAAGAACACCTCTTCCAAGTTGCTTCTATACTGTCTATATAAGCAGAGATAGGCCCTCAATTAATGCCCAACACCTGAATCCAATCGAACAACTGTTCTGATTCTGGCTGAGACCACCGATTTATGGTTACAATCTCAGATCAGACTGCCAAGTTTGGTTGTGATCCATTTAGGGACCAGTAAATTATTTTAAAGTAGACAAATTCCAAGACCCCAGAACTTACTAAGCCACAGGATTCCATGGCTTGATCAAATGAAGTAAACTTTACTGTACAAGGTTATAAAAATAACAGTGGTCAAACACTCCACCAAACATCTCAAATGGCCAATGTGATCAAGACAGATCACATGAATTTACCAGCAACCTACCAGTTGATGACACTGAGATATCAAATCTCATTTAAACTTTGTTGAATTTCCAAGGAATTCCAATCTTTCACTTTTTAAAAATCGTTTTCATGGGATGTGGCCTTACTGGCTAGGCCAGTATTTATTGCCCATCCCTAATTACCCAGGGACAGCTAAGAATCAAGGGACTCTATGATTCTATTGTGGGTCCAGAGTCACATGTAGTCCAAACCAGGTAAGGATGGTAGATTTCTTTTTCTAAAGAATATTATTGATGGTTTTATAACAATTGGCAGTGATTATATGATTATTATTAAGCCAGGTCTTTATTCCAAGTTTTTTATTGAATTCAAATTTCACCATTTACCAATGTGGAACTCGTACCCTTGCCCACGGAACATTAGCCTGGATTGGTCTACACATTTAGTACAATGATATTACCATGATACTACAGCCTCCTCAACCTTTGAAGCTCTAGCTTCTCAATTTCTGCAAAAAGACTCGATGAATTTGAATGCCTCAGCAACAACTGCTCACATTCTCATGGTGCAATCTCTGTTCCAAAAATCACTCTCGCCAGAATTTCTGACACTGCTTACAAGTGCCTTATTACCAGCATAAGTTCAACTTTTCACCAACCTACTTTCACCAAATTGGTGCTGTCCAAGAAAACTTAAAATATGAGCCTCATACAATCCCATACCCACTGCCTCAATGTTCTACATTGTCTCTCTTAATTCTTTTTTCAAGATCATTAATTTTCACTGTTAACTTGTATGTGCCATGTGCCAATCATGCTGTCCTTCTGTCTACTTTCTCTGGATGTTTATCACCATTCCCCACATTGTATGTCCGAGTTTTGCACCATCTGTATCAATGGTCTCCAGTACTTTTTAAGTGCAAAATCACTTTTGAATTTAAATACAACCCAGGGACTAGCATGAAGAAAATATAAAATAAACAATTTATTTTGAGTGCTGTATAAATCTAAAACCAAACAGGTATAATTATTTATTTGTCATCTGTTCACCAAGTCTCAGAGGGACACTGTTGATTGCACATTATCTGCCAATACGTTGAAGTCTGTGTTGTACTTTGAGTCTATAGTTGTAAATAATGCATCAAGTGGCTGTGAAGTGGGTGTGAAACTTGATTACATTTTCATTTGGAGAATGCTGTCTCAGAGACATATAGAGTCAAAGTAAGCTTTTATGTCAACAAGATGATAGGAGTTATGTTTATGAATCTCCCAAAATTGCTGTCCTTTAATCTGACTTTCAGCTCAATGTCATTTTGCTTGGAATTATGCCCGTATCAACTCCACTGTGTTGTGAATCAAGTTGGTAATCAACTCACCAAAGTTTACTTGAAGGAATGGATTTGAGACAAACATGGTGATTTATTTCATCACATCTAATTCCTGAAATTGCCCATGAATTCCTCTCCTAACTTCCTCATGGTGCACACAAGTTTTCTGGATGGAACCATTTTCCTTTGTTTTTGATTTTTTTTCTCTGGTATTTTCTCTAATCTCAGGAAGTGTTGCAATACTTTATTTTGTAATTGGGAGAACCACTTAGCCAGTTTCAATTTGAATGCATTCACAGTACTGATCATATGTATTTGTTCTTTCCCTGTGTTCACAGTTTAGCTCATTCATTTTGGCATTATGTCTGTAAGGAACCAGAAGTTGAGCAACCACACATTGTCTGACAGCTCAGCGTACACCTTATCCCATGGTTTCAGAAAAGTGACGATTTCAGGCATCAGATCTAAAAATCTTTACAGAATCTTACCTCAACTTGACCACCTCACGTCAGCATGGGTGAATGAGGTCACCATAGGCAGCATAACGTTGGTCAAGTAAGGATTTAAGTAAATAGTGCTTGAAGAGCTCTCGCTTGAATTGAGTTTACAATCTTAACAGGGGAGAAATCCATAATCTTACTCATTAATATTTGCTGCTGGATTATACCATGATAATTCACAAGAGGTAATCAGGATAATTTCTGCAAACTGTAACATATTTCTGCAAAATATAACAAAGTTGCATCAGTTCTGATGGAAATCAATTTTTTGACTTGAATAATTTTCTCAAGTACATACCTCTGAATTTATTATAGATATCCTCACTCCTTGTTCTGCCTTTAAAAGGCAGAAGGTGAGAAGATCCTTTATCTGTTATGTCCTTAAAAGCCATGTGCACAGCACCAATTAGCCCGGCTGTGTCAGTCACACCGATAGATTCATCAAACTGTAGTGAGAAGCATTTACAGTCCTTCAGGTCCTGCTGTAGTAGTTGAAAGACATCTTCAGACAAAATTTCCAAGTGGCTTTCTACTGTGGAAGCCAAATAACATGCTGTGAATTGCAGTTACTTATTCTTCCTTGTTCTGTCATAGTTATTGCTTCTTGAATTATGTCACCATCTGTGAATGATTAATGTGTTTTTATTAAAAAAACAGTAAATGTGAAATGATGCCTCAGTGCAAGCCTTACCTTTCGCTTGTGGTTTAGGGAAAAAACATTGTTGAGCTTTAAAAATGACTTTCGGCTCATCAATTTTCTTTGTTCACAGCATGCTGTTCAAGGGAGAACTATCCTTGACCTTACTGTGCATCATTATGTTGGGCCTTCCAAATTCCCTTTTTTGTTTTCTTTAATTCCCTCATGGGATATGAGCATCACTGGCTGTGCCAGGATTGACAGCCCACCTCTATTTGCCACTGAGATCGTGGTAAGGTGCCTTCTTGAACTGTTGCAGTCCGTATAAGTAGGCCCACTATGCTGTTAGGAAATTCCAGAGTTAAAAATCACACAGCACCAGGTTATAGTCCAACAGGTTTAATTGGAAGCACACTAGGTTTCAGAGCATCGCTCCTTCATCAGGTGATAGTGGAGGGCTCAATCCTAACACACAGAATTTATAGCAAAAATTTACAGTGTGATGTAACTGAAATTATACATTGAAAAATTGATTATCTGTTAAGCTTTTCATCTGTTAGAATACCATGATAGTTTCACTTCTTTCATGTGTAAATCACGAAACCTTTTTTTAAAAAGTTGCATTCTCGGGTTAGCTGTTAACAATGGTGATAGCTAGACAATATGTTGAAGGTGTTGGCCCCCTGTGTTCTCTGTCTGTGCCATGATGTTTGGATTGATTCTAATCTAAAAAGTGAGATAACGGAGTTTTACATAAATTCATGCAGTTTTTGAGTTCAGAGTTCTACATGAATGCATGCAGTTTTTGAGCAAAGTACAGTGTAAACCTGCAAGTACAAATTCAGCCCCCAAAATATGTGTGTGCACGTGGGTCTTTGTCTGTCTGTCTGTGTGTGTCTGTCTGGGTTAGGGATTGTGAGTGTGAGAAAGTGTATATGTGTGTGTAGTGAGTGCAGAGTGTCTTAAGTCTGTGAGAGGGTGCATGGGGGAGTGTGGGAGTCTGCGTGTGTCTGTAAGGGTATGTGTGGGTGCCTGTATGCACATCTGTGTGCATGTGTGTATAGGAGGGCGTGTGTGTGTGTAGGAGTATCTGTATAGTGTGTATAGTGCAATGGTGGTCACCTGTAATGTGACATGAACCCAGGGTCCCAGTTGAGGCCCTCCCTATGGATACCAAACTTAGCTATCAGCCTCTGCTCGGCCACTTTTCTCTGCTTAGTGTAAAAAGTGAGGTCTGCAGATGCTGGAGATCAGAGCTGAAAATGTGTTGCTCGTTAAAGCACAGCAGGTCAGGCAGCATCCAAGGAACAGGAAATTCGACATTTCGGGCCAGAGCTCTTCATCAGGAATGAGGAGAGTGTGCCAGGCAGGCTAAGATAAAAGGTAGGGAGGAGGGGCAATGGAGATGTGATAGGTGGAAGGAGGTCAAGGTGAGGGTGATAGGCCGGAGTGGGGTGGGGGCGGAGAGGTCAGGAAGAAGATTGCAGGTTAGGAGGGCGGTGCTGAGTTCGAGGGAATCGACTGACCCCACCCCACTCCGGCCTATCACCCTCACCTTAACCTCCTTCCACCTATCACATCTCCATCGCCCCTGCCCCAAGTCCCTCCTCCCTACCTTTTATCTTAGCCTGCCTGGCACACTCTCCTCATTCCTGATGAAGGGCTCTGGCCCGAAACGTCGAATTTCCTGTTCCTTGGATGCTGCCTGACCTGCTGTGCTTTAACCAGCAACACATTTTCAGCACTTTTCTCTGCTGCCTGTCCCAAAGTCCACCTTGGAGGATGATCACCTGAAGGTCCGAGTTCAAATGTCCTGGACCGCTGAAGTGTTCCCCAACTGGGAGGGAATTATACACAGGTACATTGACGACATTTTATTCCTCTGGACCCATGGCGAGGAGTCACTGATAAAACTACACAGTGACATCATCACGTTTTATCCATCAAACTCACCATGGAACTACTCTCGACTATCTGTTTCATTCTTGGACACATACATCTCCATCAAGGATGGACACCTCAGCACCACACTCTACCGCAAACCCACAGACAACCTCACAATGCTACACTTCTCCAGCTTCCACCCAAAACATTAAAACAACCATCCCCTATGGACAAGCCCTACACGTACACCGGATCTGCTCAGATGAGGAGGAATGTGACGGACACCTGGAAGTACTCAGGGATGTAGTCTAAGGAAATTTGGTGAAGACTGGAGGTTGGCTAATGTAGTATCATTACTTAAGAAAGGCTGTAAGGAAAAGCCAGAGAGCAATAGACCAGTGAGCTGACTTCAATGGTGGGGACTCAGAGATGGGATTTACATGTACTTGGAAAGGCAAGGATTGATTAGGGATAGTCAACATGGTTTTGTGTGTGGGAAATCATGAACCATTATCTTGATTGTGCTTTTTGGGGAGGTGAGAAAGAAGATTGATGACGGTAGAGTGGTAGATGTTGTCCATATCTATTTCAGCAAAGCATTCAATAAGGTTTGAAATGGTAGGCTGGTAAGTAAAGTTAGATCACATGGGATCCAGAGGAGCTAGCAAATTGCATCAAAATTGGCTTGAAGTTAGGAGACAGGGTGGTGGTAAAGAATTGCTTTATGGACTGGATTTCTGTGACCAATAGTGTGCCACAAGGATTAGTATTAGGTTCGCTTCTTTTTGTCAAGTACATAAGTGATGTGAATATAGGAGGCATGATTAGTAAGTTTACAGATAAAGAAAATAGGTGATATAAAGGACAGTGAAGATGATCATCTCAGAGTACAATGGGACCTTGATCAGATGGGCCAGTGGGCTGAGTGGCGGATGGAGTTTAATTTAATAAATGGGAGGTGTTATATTGTGGCAAGTCACACCAGAGCAGGACGTATAAAGTTAATGGTCGGGCCCTGGGGAGTGTTGCTGAACAAAGATACCTAAAGGTACAGGTGCATAGTTCATTGAAAATGGAGTCACAGGTAGACAGGGTGGTGAAGGTAGTGTTTGGCACACTTTATTACTCATAATATTGAGTATAGGAGTTGGGGGTATCATGTTGTGGCTGCACAGGATATTGGTGAGGCCACTTTTAGAATACTGTATTAAATTCTAGTTGCCCATCTATTGGAAAAGAGGGTGCAGAAAAGATTTACAAGGATGCTGCCAGGACTGGAGGATTTGAGTTATAGGGAAGGCTGAATAGGCTGGGGCTTTTTTCCCTGGAACGTCGGAGGCTGAGCAGTCACCTTAAAGAGGTTTATAAAATCACAAGAGACATGAATAGGGTGAATAACCAAGGTCCTTTTCCTAGAGTGAAGGAGTCCAAAACTAGAAGGCATAGGTTTAAGGTGAGAGGGGAAAGATTTAAAAAGGATGAGGGGTAACTTTTTCATGCAGTGGGTGCTGGGTATGTGGAACTAGCTGCAGAGGAAGTGGTGGAAGCGGGTATAATTGGCACATTTAAAAGACATCTGAATTATTATAAGAATAGGAAGGTTTAGAGGAATATGAACCAAATGCTGGCAAATGGGACTAAGTCAGATTGGGATGTCTGTTCAGCATGGATGAGTTGGACTGATGGGTCTGTTTCAGTGCTGTGAGACTCTATGACTCCATTCTAGAGTATTGTTGGTGCTGCATTCATTCAGGCAAATGAGAAGTGTTCCATTGCACCTCTGTAGATGATTGACAGTCTTTAGGGAATCAGATGAACTACTTGCTACAGTATTCCTAGCCTATGATCCACTCTTATAGCCACAGTATTAATGTGTCTAATCCAGTTGTGTTTTTAGTCAATGGTAATCCCCAGGATATTCATACTGGATGTTGATTCAGTTATGAGATTGGTAAAGGGTGAGTGTCAAGGGTAATGGTTAGATTTTCCCTTGCTAGAGATGTTCATTGTCTGACATTTGTATGGCTTGAGTGTTATTTGTCACTTTTCAGCCCAAGCCTTAATATTGTCCAGTTCTTGTTTCATTTGAAAACTGACTACTTCAGTATCTGAGAATTCACAAACGGTGCTGAATATTATGTAAACATATCCACTTCTGACCTTATGATGGAGGGAAGGTCATTGATGAAGCAGCTGAAGACAGATGAGCCGAGGACGCTTCCTTGAGGAAGTCCTGCAGAGATGTCCTGGAACTAAGATGATTAACTTCCAACAACCATAATCATCTTCCTTTGTGCCAGACAAGATTCCAACCAGCTGCCCCTAATTTTTTATTAACTCCAGTTTTTCTGGGGCTCCCTGATGCCACATATTGTTAAATGTGATCTTGGTGTAAAGGGCTGTCACTCTCACCTCTGGAATCTAATTCCTTTGTCCATGTTTGGACAAAGTCTGTAATAAAGGATCGGTGCTGAGTGACCCTGGCAGAACAAAATGGCATGACTGAGCAGATTATTGTAAAGCAAGTGCAGCTTGTTAGCATTATTGATCATCCCTCCAATCACTGTAATGATTAGAAGTAGATTGAAAGCCTTTTGTTTACAGATTACACCTGAGTAATTTTTCACATCGTTGGTTAGATGCCAATGTTGTAGCCACAGTGGACCAGTTTGGCTAGAGCAGCAAATTCTGGAATATAAAGCTTTAGTGCTATTTCCAGTACGTTGTCATCGCCTATATCCTTTGCAGCATCCATTGAGGCAATGGCCATTCATATGTGAATTTAGTAAATTATCAACAACAAAACATCTTGGTGCGCAACCAGCAAACCCTCAAAAATGTGCTCAGAGTAAATAGCATTTCCCACTGGGAGTTCCAAATTATAGGGAGTAAAAAACACCTCCTGATGAAGGGCTTATGCTCGAAACGTCGAATTCTCTATTCCTGAGATGCTGCCTAACCTGCTGTGCTTTGACCAGCAACACATTTGCAGTTCCAAATTATAGGACTAACCTTCAAAAACAAAAAGTGCTGGACTCTATTATTCATGGTATACCATAAGGTTACATCAAGAAATAAAACCTGAAAAGATTAAAAGGAGTAATGAGTTATTGAAAAGATTGTGTGTTTTGATTAAAACTTGTGAAGATTTTGGACAACAGCCATTTCCCCCAGAGGTCAAGTGGATTGGCAAATAGGGCTAACCATCCACATGTGGCAGGCAGCAGTTCAGACTCAAAGAGCTATTGAAAAGGAGGCTAATTGGGATTTTCTAGTTTGTTTTTGGGTCACTGTAGGTGTCAGAACTGGCGTCCACATGGCATACCAATAGACCAGACCACGAGGAAAGCAAATAGGCCTTCCCTGCCTGCCCAGGTGGAACAACAACTGCAAACTCTCCTGTAGAGAGGATTCTCCTCCATATTGTTTTCTAAATACATGGCATCAAGCGTGCAAAAGCTAATTTTCAAAGTTAATTCTTGAAAATGTAAGAGAGAGCTCCTTGTATTGCATCTCATACCGCATTCAAGCTGAAAAGTTCTCGGATAGGCCTTCCACTTTCAAAATACCCTCAGAGGCACTGTGCTCAGAAGCCTACAAGGGAAATCCTTCTCCGATGTTCAAAAATTAAAAAATCACTCAAGTCATTTATGTAGACATCTAGTTAATTATTTTGTTTATTGTTCTGTATTTTGAACCAAACAGAATAAATGAATTTATGATAAACACAGTTTTGAACTCTTAAAATTCTCGGTGCCTTGTACCTTCAGCATTTTATTGAAGGTTTCATCATTCCAAAATTTCCATCTATTAGGTTTACATAGTTTCCATTGAAATGAAGTTGGCTTTTATCCCATTTGTATCATGTAGCTCAGAGGAATTCTGTCACTTTATCCCATTCTTTCTTATCAACATTTAAATGATAGCATAATAATAATGAAACACTAGTGTAGATAGAGACAAGGGCAGAAGCCCCTTACACCTCTTCCACACCAGCCTATCTCCCTCCAACTCATTTCAACTGCACTGGATGAAACGAAAGCAAAATTTAAAGAAGAAAGCTCAGAACACTTCAAACAAACTTCAGTAATTTACCAGAAGTTACACAAAAAGAGTTACTTAAGTCACAGCAAAAGGACGTTCTTCCAATTCTATTGGTGTGATGGAAAGTTATTAGGCTGGCAGACTTGTTAAAAACATCAATGTAACTTAATGAAACTGTAAAACATTCCTGCTATTTGTAACCTACCTAAACTACAAAAATACCCAAATGCTTTCAAATACCAATATGAATAATAAATCTTATGAACAGAAGTTTAAATCTGAATAATGACCACAGTCTAATACCTTCTAAGCAGTTTGTGGTTGTGTAAGGATATCCTTTCAAATCTTTGTTGCAGATGATTACTTACTTTCTTTATCAGATTCCCAGTTATTCCATTTCTAACTTGGTTTCTACCCTTTTATTTTAATTTGTTACGTTCAGTGTCACAGCTCTGAACAAAAAACTAACTGACAAAATGAGATTGAAATGGGGTCTGTCACTCAAAATAGTCAAGTCCCTTTCTGCAATTATAAATTGCTACTGAAGTCCATAGCAGGCAGTTTCTCAACTGGAATTCTCAGTCAGCATGATGCAACAATTAAAAGCAGAAAACTTGACTCCCACTATTTCATCCTATCTGTCAATCCTGCTGAGTATATTTTAACTTCAGAGGCAGGATCCGCTATATTAAAAAAAAAACTTGTCTCACCAAATGCAAACACTAGATTACTAAACATGTAATCTTCAGTTTGAAAGGCATTACACATTAACGCATTTAAAAAGAATGGTTATTCAAAATAGCTCTTCCACAACCAATATTAATGAATACCAGAACATTTCACAGATACTGGCATAAAAATATAGTGCTTGTGTACAAATATTTTAGAGTTCATGATAATACTAAAGATTATGAACACTGTATAATCCATTATACCACAAAGCTGATGTAAAGGTTTGAACATTATCATAATAGCAATAATGACGATTGTGGTCAACAAAACCTAGTATGTTGCTTTAGATAAGTTCAAGTGTTCCAGGACTACAGTGATCCAGTCTTTACAGTGGATTTGTTTATTTTCATAAACATTTAACCAAGGAGCACTTTCTGCATCCGGTGCTGTGGAATGTTGAATTCATCTTCTGAGTCGCAGTCACTCTGTGAATTTGAGCTACAAGGCGAGAAGCATTGTGGAGAGCACAGGTAGTGCATTAGTGGGAGGCGGTATTTGCCACAGAAGTCGACAAACTTGATATGACGAACACAAGAGTCAAAGTAAACTCCTAGGAAGCAGGAATAAAAATCATAGAACACTTGAAATCAAACAAAATGCTTACTTTTCCCACTCCCCCACTTTCTTCTTTACCCAGTGCTATCTGTAAAATCTAAGTTGTAAAATACTACATGATCACAGAGAATACTACCCTGAAACAAACTGACTTGAGACTCATTACTTCAATCTTATCTTTTACATCACATATTCAAAAGATACTAAAGCAAATGACCAAAAGATCACAATCTGAGTGGGAACAATACTCCTAGAGAAACACATTAAAAGTTCCCGTGATTGAAACAATGCAATATCTTTACAATGAACCAACAATTCTTGGAGCTTTTATTTGAAACGTTAATAAAGTAATTTGGCTGATTGTGTAGCTCCTGTTTGCTGGGCAGTGAATGACATGCATTAGATATTTACCAAATGTTGAGACCAAACATACCAGGAGATCCCTTAACTCCTCAACCAGCAAACTAGTGGGATATATGTGGCTTGTGCCCCAGTGAATAAGCATGGTTTTTGGAAGTCCAAGAGGAACTTTCAAAGACATTGACTGGACAACATAAGGTTCACATACTTGAGCTGTTGATTTATTTCAGGATCTAAAGGCTCTTGTGAATGCCAACTTCAACTTGGCCCTGTTTTCCAGGGCTGCACTGAGACAGCAAAGAGCATTTCAGTCTTTCATGATGGTTGAAAACAAAGCACCAATAAATCGATAATGCATGGAACTTTTGCAAAGGGTCAAAGCTGTATTCCTGCAATGTTTAGGATCCCTTATGGAATCATAGAATGACTACAGCACAGGAGGTCACCATTTGCGTCCATGCAGTTCTCTGAAAGAGTATGTTAGCTGGTCGCACTCATCTGCTTTTGTTGCATGTCCTTGCATGTTCCTTCTCTATTCCACTCCAGATCCTAAGTATTCACTTCAAAGGTTTTTCACATTGCCTTAACTATATGCAATAGAAAGGCCTATGTCGTTCTCACGTATGGTGTATATGGTAACAAGGGAATTTGGGAAAATGAAATGAATGAGGTGGAGCTTTGGTCTATGCCAGTGACACTTTGATTAGAAGTCACCTTTTAAGCACATAAATCTTTTGCCAGAACCTTCTTTTCAAGGTTTTGATTAAATTTTAGCTCCTTCATCGTACTGACTGTTAAAAACTAATGATGAACCAGAGGTCTGGGAACATAAGAACATAGGAATAGGAGTCGGCTGTTCAGCCCTGCTCATTGAAATATTTGAAAATCTTTTACTCACCCTATTCCCATAACCCTTACGTCACTGGTCATAAGAAATCTATTAATCTCTACTTTAAAACATACTCAAAGACTGAGCCTCTACTGCCCTCTGTAGTAGAGAACTCATTAGGTTCACAACCCACTAAAGTAACACAATTTCCTATCTCAGACCTAAGCAGCAGCTCCCTTAGTTTCGGCTCCAAACCGGGGGGGAAATATGTTTCCAGCCTCTATATATAAACATTTTCTACTGAAGTATTTCATTTCCGAACACTGGCTTTATTTTTTTCTATGTCTCTGAGCCTTAGTCACCCAAACTAGTGGGAATAGTTTCTATACTTGCCTGGTTCTCATAATATCCTGAAAACTTTGATCAAATTATCCCTTTGAAATTCCAGGGAGTACAACCCTAGTGTAACACCTCCTTATAACTCAATCCTTGAACAGCAAGTATCATGCACTTGATGGGCATTTGAAGTGCCAAAATCTACAGGGCAACAAACCAAGGCTTTTTTGGCTGGCAGAGATATGATGGGGCTGAGTAGCCTCCTCCTGTGCAATAAAGTTTCTGTGCTTCTATTTTTAGTTGAAGATTTTCAAGGTGATAGTAAAGAAAATGCATACTACACTTAAATACTGCTGCCTGTGCTGGACAGAGAGTAGGCAGTCATTTCATTTATAGATATTTACTAATTAGTCTGTTCAGAGATATTACCATACACCTTTGGAGCAGGCAGGATTTGAACATAGGCCTTCTGGATCAGATTTACATTCTGCCAATTTTCATCCCAACAAGCAAACAGATTAATAAATGCTAAATATTATAATCAAAATCAAGTTCAATAGGTGACTGCTCCTCCTTTGTTCTGAGACAGCAGTCAACATACAATAGGAACAGGGACAAGTCATTCAGCTTCCCTAGACCAGTTATCCCATCATGTTTGATCTATATCTCAGCTCAATATTTGTTCAATAATTATAACTGAACTGCTGTTTTGGGCTTTTTGGGGCGGGGGGGGGCATGGTGGGAGAGGAGAAGCACAAGGACATTGTGCTAATGGGAACAAAGTTATTGTGTGAAGAGGTGCTTGCAGACAGCAAATTGCGGATTGAATACCTGATTAAAGACTAAATCATCACTTTCTTACCTGCACACTTGGGATTTGGGCATTTGCTGGCTGAATCCAAGTAGGAGACCAAGTTCCCAGGCATGTCTTTCAGTGAATAGCTTAAATTACGGGATTTCACAATGCGGCCAGCTAGCTCAAGTAAAGATGGTGGATTATAGAGGAGGTCTTTTACAAATCGCACGACAAGTGGGTTGCCACGTAGACTGAGTTCCTGTAGATGGACCAGGTTGAGAATCTCTCGAGGAAGATATGTAAGTAGGTTATTGTGAAGACTCAGTGACCGTAGTGAGTTCAACCTGAAACATACAAAGGTAACAGTGCAGCTAACAGTTTACAGAGATGGGTAATAAAAGGCTTTTCATAGAGAACTGAAGGGGAAACATTTCTATGATTTATTAATTTAAAAGGGGCCTGTTAGCTCAGGTGGCTGGATGGATGGCTAGAATGCAATTCAGAATAACAGTGTGGGTTTGATTCCCATTCTGACCAGCGGTAGATGTAGGTTGACCTGCCACCTTCTCCTACCCCTTAGAGAGGGAGGAGCAGTGGTAAACAACTACTGACAAAAGCTGAAACTGTGTTGCTGGAAAAACGTAGCAGGTGAGGCAGCATCCGAGCAGGAGAATCGACATTTCGGGCCCTTCTTCAGTTGTCAGCAACTGACAAAAAACTGCCAGAAACAGCCGAGGCTGAAGCAGAATCAGACAATAAGCCAAGCACCTACCCTCAAATAGAAACCATATTAATGAATGAATTAAATAAACCAACAATAAATGAAAGCTGCAAACTGCACAGATGGAGTTTAATTTAGATAAATGCGAGGTGCTGCACCTTGGAAAGGCAAATCACAGTAGGACTTACACACTTAATGGTAAGGTCCTGGGGAGTGTTGCTGAACAAAGAGACCTTGGGAGTGCAGGTTCATAATTTCTTGAAAGTGGAGTCATGGGTAGATGGGATAGAGAAGGCGGCATTTGGTATGCTTTCCTTTACTGGTCAGAGCATTGAGTATAGGAGTTGGGAGGTCATGTTGCAACTGTACAGGCCACTTTTGGAATATTGTGTGCAATTCTGGTCTCCATCCTATCGGAAGACTGTGGTGAAACTTGAGAAAGGATTTACAAGGATGTTGTCAGGGGTGGGTGGTTTGAGCTATCGGAGAGCCTGAACAGGCTGGGGCTGTTTTCCCTGGAGCATCGGAGGATGAGAGGTGACCTTATAGAGGCTTATAATCATGAGGAGCTTGAATAGAGTAAATAGACAAGGACTTTTCCCTGGGAAAGATTTAAAAGGAAGCTAAGGGGCAACATTTTCATGCAGAGGGTAGTGAGAGTATGGAATGAGCTGCCAGAGAAAGTGATGGAGGGCTGGTACAATTACAGCATTTAAAAAGGCATGTGGATGGTTATATGAATGGGAAGGGTTTAGAGGGATATGGGCCACGTGCTGGCAAATGGGACTAGATTAGTTTAGGATATCTGGTCAGCATGGACAAGTTGGACCAACAAGTTCTATTTCTGTGCTGTACATTTCTATGACGACTATCTACAACTTCCTACATTGTAGCGACATTTTTACTTTCAGCAAGGGTCTTGGTTCACTTACTGTGCAAGCTGTGGTGGAAGGCCCTGGATTCGATTGTCACACAGCCCCAGATAGCTAAGGTATGGCAGGTTAGCTAGTTCTGGAGGGATCGATATGATTCCATTCCCACCTAGATACAAGAGCTCTAAGCTGTAGAAAGGACAGAAGAAAGTTAACTATTATTATGGCTTTATACACAAGACTGGGTAAACACTTATTGTTTTTCCACTTGTTGAAAAATGTTTATTGCCCATAAATTTAAAAAAAGTCGAAACTTGCTTGTAAAAATTCACAGAGGGACTCGGTCCATTCAATTTGATGATGAGCTGCTTAGGGGGTTAGACTATACTGCCTCCCAATGCAGGAGTCCTAATTTTGTCCAACAATCTCTTGATTGACTCCTTATTAATGCCTTTTGAAAGTACAATATATATTACACAGATTCCCTCTTATCTCTTGTCTAATTACAGACCCAAAAGTAGTTGTTAATAATGTTACAACACAGCAATGAGCCCCTCTGTTAATTAAACTATACACCTAGAAAAGCTCATCTCGCCTTGTAATCTGTTAAAATATGAATGACAGAATTCTCAAATTCCACTATTTAAAGAAAATATCAATTTATTCTTAAACTCTAAAAGTGAACATTAAACAACAGCTATTCACAATTCCAACCACCCCTTTCTCTTAACTGTTTATTATTCACCTCTAACTCTAATAACATACCGTTATAATAAAACCACTTTTTAAAATTGCATTAACTTAATTTCAAAACCACACAGTGGCTGTCACCTGCGGTGCCTGTCTTCTTCCGGCTGAAGATCTCCCGGGATCATTGTCTTGTTTTTACTGAGAATGGTACTTTTGATTGAGAGAGAGCCAAAAGATTGAAACACACTCAATGACAGTTACTCTGACTTTCAAAATGCTGCCTTTTTAAAAAAAAATCCTCCCAACATCAGAGAATCTCCTTGAATTTATGGTTTTGCCAAAACTGAACCAAATTCAGTTGGGCTTTAGTATCCAGGGGCATAATTTAAACTGATTGACAACAATTTGAATTTAACCAAAACAGCAGCCAACTCAGCTGTCTATTTCACAGGCAAATGTAACACAAGTTCAATTTTCCAGTACACAGACTGCTAGGTGCCCGTAAGCTCTTAAAGCAAAAGTGTTCACTCGCTCAAAGTTACAGTACACACCTTCAACTTCATAACAATAGATTTCCCTTCTATAGATCTATGTTGACTACTTAATCATATTATGATTTTATAATTGCCCTTTTATAAGCATGCCTAATAATAGATATGGGCACTTTCCTTACTGCTGGTGTTAACTGAATGGCCTACAGAATCAAGTCTTGTCTCTCATGCCTTTCTTAAATAGCGCGATTGTTTGCTATTTTCCATTCATTTGAAACTGTTTTAGAATCTAAGAAATTCTGGGACATCAATGATAATTTACTGATTTTCATTGCCTCCTCATTTAAAACCAGAGGATGCAGGTCATCAGGTCCAGAGATTTGTCATTTAATCTTTTTGCTATATCGATTTCAAATACCCCATTCTTGTTAGATCCTTCGGTCACCAATATTTCCTAAATTTTGTGTCTTCTATTACAAAAACAGATACAAATATTTGATTAAATGGTTCTTCCCTATTACAATGTTACATGTCTCCACCCCTAAATGAGCCATGTTTACTTTTACTAATCGTTTCCTATTTATATACGTGTAGTAACATTTATGATCCATGTTATGCCTTTGCATAAAATAGTCTACTCTTCATTTTTCTTTCCTGTTCAGTATCTTGGTCTTCTGTTATTAAATTTCAAACAAACATTCTGTCAAGCCTCAGACTTACTATCCTTTTTGGCAGCACTGTAGGCCAGTTCACACGATGGAAATTACATTTTTTTTTAATACTAGCTATTGCTTGATCATCATCATATCTTTTTATGAAGTTTTTCTATTTATCTTAGCCATCTCACTCCTCATACTAATACAGTTCACCTATTTAAGACCAGGCAACTTTAAATAATTTTGCTATTTAAAAATTTTGAAAGGCTTTCAATGTCAGCAATGAAATATTTTTATTCCCCCTCAATCTTTCTTCAGGCCTGAAGGCAGTGATGTATGCAGGTCTGGTTACAGGGAACCTCAACTCTCCATTGATCTCACACAAGTCTAAACAATGAATGTTACTTTATATCATAGAGATCCTGATAGTCTCACTCAATAACTACACGAGTGTAGTATTTAGCAGGGATTACTGCACCAGGATTCTATTTATTGCTGGCAGAAATTTTGATCTAACTCAATATATCTGGAAGTGATATTGTACAACATTAATGAAGAAATGGAACTATTTATAGTCTGTCCAACATGGTAGGCTCATGTAATGTAGCAAGCATGAAGAACAATGATTTGATTAGATTAGATTACTTACAGTGTGGAAACAGGCCCTTCGGCCCAACAAGTCCACGCCAACCCGCCGAAGCGCAATCCACCCAGACCCATTCCCCTACATTTACCCCTTCGCCTAACACTACGGGCAAATTTAGCATGGCCGATTCATCTAACCTGCACATTTTTTGGACTGTGGGAGGAAACCGGAGCATCCGGAGGAAACCCACGCAGAAATGGGGAGAATGTGCAAACTCCACACAGTCAGTCAATCACCTGAGGCGGGAAATGAACCCAGGTCTCTGGTGCTGTGAGGCAGCAGTGCTAACTGCTGTGCCACCGTGCCACCCACTCACAGCAGATGTAAAAACAGATATCTGGTGGACAAGAAGTATCAGTGTTCTTTCTCACTTTTACAAACATGAAGAACTGATGATTAGTAAATGAAAAGCTATTTTATCTCAGCCAGCTGGAAGATTCTAAAAAGAGAAAAATCTCAATCAAATCCTTAGTGACGTTAGATTTACAGCACAATCCTGACCCAACCTTACCAATGGCCAGCACAAAACTGACCCAGCCTCAACAATTAAAAGACAGAAAACTCACTCAATAGTTTTAATGAAAGTAGATACAAGATCACAATTACAACTTACCAAGTCTCTACAACAGCACCTTCCAAATCTGATACTCGCTTCCCTCTGGAAGGAAGAGGGCAGCAGGTACATGGAAACTTCAATTGTAACACAGAGTGAATGTCCTGGAGCCTCATTCTGAACAGCACCGTGGGTACACCACAGGGAGTGCTGTCGTTTAAGTACACACCTCATCACCATCTTCTCAAAGGCAATTAACGTTGGGCAATAAATGCTGGCTTTGCCAACAATGTTTGCATCTCAGGAATAAATCAAAAATCATCGTCAAGGCATCACCCTGGCAGCAAGAGGCTGTGAAGATGGTGGTAACTTCAAACATTTTCCCATATTCACAGTTCAGCGAACTGCAACCCAGCCTGCTAGCAATGGGAGCTGTTGATAAAAACCCACAGTCTCAAAGTCCAAGGCATCTCCAAGTTACAAACACGTTTATAGTTTTGCTTGTTCTTTTTAAATATAGATTTCAAGGTCATTTAAAACTGTTAAAACAAGAACAAACCTCAGACACCACATTTAGAAGGGACAATCCTGACATCTCTAACACAAAGAACTCTCACCAAAATGGAATCAATTTTTGTTAATCAAATTAAATAACCACCTATGCACTCACACAACATCCAGGATTTGGAGGTCACATTTTCAATGCTCCATGCTAATAAGTATTCAATGATTAAAGTTTCCTGGTAACCACAGTGTCGACAGTTTCCATTTCACAATTTAAACATCAACTTGTGTTACACATACAAATTTAAAAATCACACAACACCAGGTTATAGTCCAACAGACTTCTCTTGAAGCACTAGGCAAGTCAAACAGTCAGGGCAGGTAGGGACAAAGCAGAGAACAAAGTAGGACTGATACATTAAACTGCATTTAAGAGGCTGAACAGGAAAGGCAGATGAACTCAAGGCATGGTTGAGAACATGGGTCTGGGATATCATAGCAATTGCAGAAACATGGCTCAGGGATGGGCAGGACTGACAGCTTAATGTTCCAGGATACAAATGCTATAGGAAGGACAGAAAAGGGAGGCAGGACATGAGGGGGAGTGGAGTTTTTTTTTATATAAGGGATAGCATTACAGCTGAAGGAGGATATTCCCAGAAGTACATCCAGGGAAGTTATTTGGGTGGAACTGAGAAATACGAAAGGGATGATCACCTTATTGGGATTGTATTTTGGACCCCCTAATAGTCAGAGCGAAATTGAGAAACAAATTTGTAAGGAGATCTCAGTTATCTGTAAGAATAATAGGGTGGTTATGATAGGGGATTTTAACTTTCCAAACAAACTGGGGCTGCCATAGTGTTAAGGGTTTAGATAGGGAGGAATTTGTTAAGTGCGTACAAGACAATTTTCTGATTCAGTATATGGATGTACCTACTAGAGAAGGTGCAAAACTTGACCTACTCTTGGGAAGTGAGGCAGGGCAGCTTACGGAGATGTCAGTCAGGGAGCACTTTGGGCCAGCGACCATAATTCTATTTGTTTTAGAATAGTGATGGAAAAGGATAGACCAGATCTAGAAGTTGAAGTTCTACATTGGAGAAAGGCCAATTTTGACGATATTAGGCAAGAACATTTGAAAGCTGATTGAGGGCAGATGTTCGTAGGTAAAGGGATGGCTGGAAAATGGGAAGCCTTCAGAAATGAGATAACGAGAATCCAGAGAAAGTATATTCCTGTCAGGGTGAAAGGAAAGGCAGGCAGATATAGGGAATGCTGGATGACTAAAGAAATTGAGGGTTTGGTTAAGAAAAATAAGGAAGCATATGTAAAGGTATAGACAGGATAGATAGAGTGAATCCTTAGAAGAGTATAAAAGGAAGAAGGAGTATTCTGGATTAGTGGTGCTGGAAAAGCACAGCAGTTCAGGCAGCATCCGAGGAGCAGGAAAATCGACATTTCGGGCAAAAGCCTTTCATCAGGAATATTCCTGATGAAGGGCTTTTGCCCGAAACATCGATTTTACTACTCCTCGGATGCTGCCTGAACTGCTGTGCTTTTCCAGCACCACTAATCCAGAATCTGGTTTCCAGCATCTGCAGTCATTGTTTTTAACCTGAAAGGAGTATACTTAAGAGGGAAATCAGGAGGGCAAAAGGGGGACATGAGATAGCTTTGGCAAATAGAGTTGAGGAGAATCGAAAGGGCTTTTATAAATACATTAAGGGCAAAAGAGTAACTAGGGAGAGAATAGCGCCCAAAAGATCAGCAAGGCGGCCTTTGTGTGGTGCCGCAGAAAATGGGGGTGGTATTAAACGAGTATTTTGCACTAGTATTTACTGTAGAAAAGGATATGGAAGATATAGAATGTAGGGAAATAGATGATGACATCTTACAAAATGTCCATATTAAAGAGAAGGTAGTGCCGGATGTCTTGAAATGCATAAAAGTGGATAAGTCCCCAGGATCTGATCAGGTGTGCCTAGAACTCGGTGGGAAGCTAGGGAAGTGATTGATGGGCCTCTTACTGAGATATTAGTATCATCGATAGTCACAGGTGAGGTGTCAGAAAATTGGAGATTGGCTAACGTGGTGCCACTGTTTAAGAAAGGTGGTAAGGTCAAGCCAGGGAACTATAGATCAGTGAGCCTGATGTCTGAGGGACAGGATGTACATGTATTTGGAAGGGGAAGGACCGATTACAGATAGTCAATATTAAATTGTGCGTGGGAAATCATGTCTCACAAACTTGACTGAATTTTTTTATAACAAAGAGGATTGATGAGGGCAGAGTAGTAGATGTGATCTATATGGACTTCAGGAAGGTGTTCGACAAGGTTCCTCATGGGAAACTGGTTAGCAAGGGTAGATCTCATGGAATACAGGGAGATCGAACCATTTGGATACAGAACTGGCTCAAAGGTGGAAGACAAAGGGTGGTGGTGGTGGAGGGTTGTTTTTCAGACTGGAGGCCTGTGACCAGTGGAGTGCCACAAGGTTCGGTGATGGGTCCACTACTTTTCGTCATTTATGTAAATGATTTGGATGTGAGCAAAAGAGGTACAGTTAGTAAGTTTGCAGATGACACCAAAATTGGAGGTGTAGTGGACAATGAAGGAGGTTACCTCAGATTGCAACGAGATCTTGATCAGATGGACCAGTGGGCTGAAAAGTGGCAGATGCAGGTTAATTCAAATAAATGCGAGGTGCTGCATTTTGGGAGAGCACATCTTAGCAGGACTTATACACTTAATGGTAAGGTCCTAGGGATTGTTGCTGAACAAAGAGACCTTGGAGTGCAGGTTCATAGCTCCTTGAAAGTGGAGTCACAGGTAGATGTATGCTTTCCTTCATTGGTCAGAGTACAAGAGTTGGGAGGTCATGTTGCAGCTGTACAGGGCCTTGGTTAGGCCACTGTTGGAATATTGCGTGCAATTCTGGTCTCCTTCCTATCAGAAAGATGTTGTGAAACTTGAAAGGGTTCAGAGAAGATTTACAAGGACATTGCCAGGGTTGGAGGATTTGAGCTATAGAGGAGATTGAATAGGCTGTGGCTGTTTTCTCTGGAGCGTTGGAGGTTGAGGGGTGACCTTATAGAGGTTTATAAAATCACGAGGGGCATGGATAGGATAAATAAACAAACAGAGTCTCTTCCCTGGGGTGGGAGTCCAGAGCTAGAAGGCATAGGTTTAGGGTGAGTGGGAAATGATATAAAAGAGACCTAAGTGGCAACTGTTTCACTCAGAGGGTGGTACGTATATGGAATGAGCTGCCAGAGGAAGTGCAGGAGGCTGGTACAATTGCAACATTTAAAAGGCATTTGGATGGGTATATGAATAGGAAGGGTTTCGAGGGATATGGGCTGGGTGCTGGCAGGTGGGACTAGATTGGGTTGGGATATCTGGTCGGCATGGACAGGTTGGACCAAAGCGTCTGTTTCCATGCTGTACATCTTCATGACTCTATGACAAGCTTTCAGAGCACTGCTCCTTCATCAGGTGGTTGTGGAGGTTAAGATCATACTCTCAGAAATTATAGCGAAAGGAGTCCAGTATCATGGAGATGTGATTCAGCAAACAATCATAGATTAAAACTTTCATCTTTTATAATGGATGTACTGGATTCTGTCCTTTGATATATCAATCCCAGAACTTCTTTTAAATTACATTTTCAAGACAGCTAAGCTTTTTAAGTAATAGATGTGAAGTCTATCCATGTCCCAATGCTATATCAGACTGATAAACCCCGTCTGTATAGTTTTAAGAGTTTTTGCATGGATTCATACAGTTTTTGAGCAAAATAAAATGTAATTCTGCAAAAATAAATTCACCGCAAAAGCTTGTGTGCGCGCGCATGTAGGAGCAACAGATTAAGTGTGCATGAGAGAGTGTGGTGTGAGAGAGCGTGCGCGCAGGGGTTGTATGTATGCGCATGAGAGAGAGTTTGTGTTAGAGTGCCTGTCACACTACAGGTGACACCCCATGACAAACAAACAAACACACACACACACACACACACACCACACTCAGTGACACACGGACCCTCTCACACACCCCTAATTAAGATTAGATTAGATTACTTAGTGTGGAAACAGGCCCTTCGGCCCAACAAGTCCACACTGACCCGCCGAAGCGCAACCCACCCATACCCCTACATTTACCCCTTACCTAACATTACGGGCAATTTTGCGTGGCCAATTCACCTGACCCGCACATCTTTGGCCTGTGGGAGGAAACCGGAACACCCGGAGGAAACTCCACACAGTCTGTCGCCCGAGTCGGGAAATGAACCCGGGTCTCAGGCGCTGTGAGGCAGCAGTGCTAACCACTGTGCGACCGTGCCGCCCATATGTATGTAAGCTTACACATACATACATTTTATCATGTGCACTCACGCATTATGGGGCAAATTTGTTTTTGCAGAATTACATTTTATTTTGCTCATAAGTTGCATGAATCCATGTAAAACCATACAGAGGGTTTGTCAGTTTGACATAGCATTGGTGAAATGAGAAAAAATGCTTCACTAGAATTACTAGCATCCTGCACAAATAGGGTGCCATTTCCAAGCACGTGTTCCATTGCAAGCAACTGTAAATTCTGAGACAGTAACACAACTGGAAAGGGTTCCACTCCTTCAATATCTAGCAGGTGTGCAACGATATTGAGCACATAATACATATTAAAAAAACTTTGTCACCTGGCAGCTGTACCAGACCTTCATTCTGCAACTGGCTGCTATATCATCTGCATTGGAAGCACCTGTACAACGACTGGCTACTGGGCACCAAGGGCTATCTAATGACAAGCAAAAAAAACCCAGCACCAGGTTTGTAAGCAATCAAAAGTACAGTTAATCCCTGGAGTAAACCTCAACAATCAAGTAATTTGGCAGACAGATTGCAGAGCTATTGTGATACAAAAAGAACATAAGACCGCAAGAACTAGGAGCAGTCAACAGCAATTCAACCCCTTGAGCCTGCTCTGCAATTCAATATGATTGTAGCTGGTCTCATGTTGGCTTCAACTCCACTTTGCTGCCTGCTCTCCACAACCTTACTAATTAAAAATCTGACTTCTCTCCCCTCAAATTTACTCAATGTCCTCCACTGAGTAAGGAAAAGATCCTTTTGAGCCTTGGATGGGATTTAAGGGAGGGGTTGGTGGGCGCAGGTTTTACACCTTGCGCAGCAGCAACAGAAGGTGCCAGGAGTAAGTCTTTTCACATCCAGAAATTTTCCTGCACATCCACTCACCTCATCTGCTGTGTCCGTGGTTCTCGTTGTGGTCTCTTCTCCATCGGGGAGTCAAGGATGCCAACTCCTGCAGCTTTTCAGGGAACATCTCTGGGACACGTGTACCAAACAACCCCACTGCCCTGAGGCCAACCACTTCAACTCCCCCTCCCACTCCCCCCAAAAAAGGACATGCAAGTCCTGGGCTGCCTCCAACGCCAAATTAAAGCCACCTGAGAACTGGAGGAAAAAGCCTCGTTATCTTCTGCCTTGGGACCCTTCAACCACACGGCATCGAAATCAACTTCACTAGTTTCCAAATCTCCCTTCCCCCAACCTCATCCCAGGTCCAACCCTCCAACTCAGCACCACCTTCTTGACCTGTCCATCTTCCTTCCCACTGATCTGCTCCACCCTCCCCACTGACCTATCACAATTAGCCGCCCACCTGTATCCATCTATCGTCTTCCCAGCTAACTTCCCCCCCCCCCCCAGCCCCACACTTATCTCTCAGCCCCTTCCCCCTCCACATTCCTGATGAAGGGCTTATTCCCGAAAATGTTGACTCTCCTGCTCCTCGGATTCTGCCAGATCTTCAGCGCTTTTCCACTTTTCATCTTTTCGACTTTGACTCTCCAGCATCTGCAGTCTTCACTTTCTCCTTGTTACTTACTGTACCTACTAGTTTTCTGTGATTCATCCACAAGGACATCCAGATCCTTCTGTATTGAAGCACTCTGATAAGTTGCCTTTCCATTCTTGCAATCAAAACTGATCACTCATGCTTATCCATGTTATGTTCCATTTGCCAAACTTTGGCTTATCTACATTCATGTGTAATCTTTTATTTCTTCATTAAAATGCATGATCCTGCCTATTTTAGGTTATTTGCAAATCCAGCTGTAGTACCTTCTATCCCTGCATCCAAGTTATTTGATATAGATTATAAATAGTTGGAGCTCAACAATGAACCCTGTGGCACCCCACTTGTTATATCTTACCAAACAGAGAAGACATTTTCACCCAGAGTCTCTGCTTTCTGTTGGTTAGCCAATCCTCTAGCCAAACTAACAAGTTACTCCTAACCCCACCTGATCTTAATTGTGTATTAATCTTCACTTTACTGGCCTTCTAGAAGTCTAGACATACTTCACCTACAAGATCCCCATTATCTACTTTGCTTGTTACGTCTTTGAAGAACTCTAGTAAAATTAGTCAAACATGATTTATCAAACTATGCTAACTCTGATGGAATGTGCTTTGACTTTCCAAGTGTTGTGTTATTACTTTCTTAAGAGAAAGAATTCTAATAACTTCCCAATAACCGATGTTAAACTAACGCATCTATACCTTCCTACTTTCTGCCTGCTTTTTTGAATAAGAGCATTATATTAACATTTTTCCACTACCGGGGAGTTTTGGAATATTATAAAATCAATGGATCCACTATCACTGCTATTACTTCCTTCAAGGCACTAGTATGTGGGCCATTAGGCCCTATAGAGTCTTATCTGCTTTCAATCCCAGTAGTTTACTCACTCATTGAGCTCTCTGAACACTTTTTGTATTTGTTAAAGTGAGTGTAACTGGCTAGTCTAGCATTTATTGTCCATTCATAATTGCTTTGGAGAAGGTGGTAGTGAACTATCGTTTTGATCCACTGCAGGTCTCGGTGTAGGATCATACACTATGCTGTTCAAAAGCAAGTTCCAGGATTGTGACCCAGACACCCTGAAGGAATAGTCAGAATGGTAAGTGGCTTGGACAGAATCTTCAGGATGCTGTCTTTCCTGGCTTCTGCTGCCCTTGTCTGTTTAAGTGGCAGTGGATGTGGAAGGTGTTGTCAGGGAGCCTTGGTGAGATACTGCAGTGCTTACACACACCGTTCCACCACCACCAACATACAGTGGCAGCAATGTTGCAGGTGATAGATGTGGTGCCAATCAAGCAGGCTGCTTTGTCCTGGATGTGTTCATCCACACAAGTGGAGAGTATTCCATTGCACTCCTGACGTATATCTTGTGGACAGGCTTTGGGTAGTGATGAAGTGAGTTACTCACTGCAGAACTCCTAACCACTGAACTGCCTTTGTAGCCACAGTATTTAAATCACTAGTCCAGTTCAGTTACTGGTAAATGGTAAACCTCAGGATGTTGACAATAAGAGAATTCAGCGATGGCAATGCCATTGACTATCAAGGGAAGTTGGTTAAATTTTCTTTTGTTGGAGATGGTCATTGCCTGGTGCTTATGTGCAAATGTGATTACTTGCCACTTACCAGCTCAAGTCTGAATGACTTCTGCTATAGCTGAAAATGTCACAAATAGCATGCATTGTGCAAATCAGCAAATGCCACCACTTTCGGCCTTACAGTAGAGAGAGAAAGGCACTGATAAAGCAGCAGAAGGTAGTTGGGCCTAGATCAGTACTGCCAGGTGCTCCTGCAGAGATGTCCTGGAGCAGAGAGCTATGGTCTCCAACAAACACAACCATTTTCCTTTGCGTTAACACATGTCACCAATCTGCAAAGTTTTCCTTCCGGTATCTACAGCCATGGCAGCAGTCTAAGTTTGCATAACAGCAGGCTAAGCTTATAAGATACCAGTTTGAACTTCCACAGCAGTATTGCATGGTGTCTTCTTTAACTGTAATGGATGCTGAGATATGGACACTGCATTACGGATGGGTTCACAAGTATTAGCCAGAGTTGATAACTGCTTCCATGCTGAAGCAACAGCTCTGTGCTTTGTCTTCTGCTAGAATGCTCTATGGTCCCCAACATTAATTGCAGATTTCCCAATGCATCAGATATTTCGCTGTGCATTCCTATCAGCCTTCTTCTATAGGCTACCCCATTTCATCAGAGTCCTCTGCAGCATTCCTCATGTATGACCTTGCCTTTCAGGGAGTTGGCACCTGCATTGTCCATGTTATCTAAGCTGTCTGCAGGCCACTCACATCCAGTGTCTTACCACATGCAGATCCTACCTCCACGTTTTCTCAAATGTTATCTCAAGTATCTGTAATAGTACTATCTGACCTAGAGACTGTGAATATAAGAAGCAGAACCTCCCATAACTGCAGAGGCATGCAATCAGTCTACTGCATATTTAGCATTGGTTGTAAACCAGTAGGCCTGCTTGTGATGCTATGGTAGTGTTCCTACCCAAAAACCAGGAACCCCAAGTTCAAGTCCAATCCTGTTCTACTGTAACGTTAAAAGATTAAATGGGAATATCTATCTGGACATTAATGTAATGTTAATGGGTTAAACTGTGCTGTCTTTGGGTGGGAATGACAATCATGAAAGAATGTCATGACCATCCATTGTAATTCACACTTCATTTAGACAGTCATTTGCTACGACTCTCCTGCTATTGGCCAGTTAAACTATCATTCAGAAATGTTTTCTAGGCAAAGATATATTGCACCTGTATTGTCTTGGGGAATCACGGAGTCAGGAAATAGTCTGCATAACGATTCCCAGGATTAGGTCATTAGCATTATCTCATCCTGCCATCGTACCTGGGGCAGTGTGTGACATGAGTAACTGGGGGCTGTCTTGAGTGGCACATGACTGTGGGGGAATATCTGTGAGCATGGCCAACTAATCTGTATAAAGGGAATGGGTTTTCTTTGTTCAGGGCCTCACTTTGACCTGACATCGCACGCCTGTGAAGAGGGCCAAATGGGTCACCAAGCTTGTACAAGCTTTAATAAACTTTAACTGTTTGCAGATGTGGGTGTGCGCGAATTGCATCTCGTGTGTGAAACCTCATGAGAGGAACCTAACACTACAGGTGAAAAATAACTGCTCTGAGCAGGTTGATTAGAAAACCAGGTTTAAATTAAAAGGCAATAAGAAGCTTCCGTGATGCTGACATCAGAAGGAACAGTCATGGGTTTGTCATGTTGCATAATCTTGGTGCCAGCTCCAAGGGTCCATCAATCTTTTGTTAATATCCACTGTCTGGACTTGGCATTTTGTCCAATTACAATATGCACAATGCATTGGAATTTTTTTTTACAGTAACAATGTTCCATAGATGTGAATTTTATTGTTGCTTGTTTTGAAAGTTTACAATAGTGTGGGAATATGGGAAGCAGAAAAAGGAGTCTTTGGAGCCTCAGAGTTCCTCTGCAAAGGTTACATAGTTGACAGAAGGAAATGATGCACACAATATTTATTGAAAATTGTGTCATGAAAATTTAGATTAGAAGTATTACAAATTATTGAAATTTAAATTGGATAATTAATTTGAAGCATTTTGACTTTAAAGAGATGATTATGCTGTGCCACACGTCCAACAGGGGCTGCATCTATCCATATCCATAGCCTCGGAAATTCATCACAGAATTTTACTCAAAAAAGTCAAATCAGTAATACATTTTATAGCTTTTGGACTTTCGATCTCAGTTGCCAGCACATACTGGACATTGGAACATTAGCTTGTTATAGGTAGCATTTTGTTGAAATACGGCCTAGTTTCACAGCTTTCCTTCAGCTGATGAGATAATTGTATATGGAAGGGCAAAAGTCTACTTCCAGCCGACAAGCTAAGCTCCAGAGTAACTGTATGTACCCTTTTAAAAAAGAGATTTGACACAAACTAAGATTTCTTGGCTATTTCAAAAGGTCTCATACCCTCTTGAATTGCACTGAGATCCAACGTAAGAACTACATAATGAGCATTTTGCTGACAAAGCAACAGTTAAGCCGTACCAAAATTAATCTAATTAAGTAGAAGAATAGGCTGGAATCCCCCAGGACGATTAGGAGTCACCTTATGGAGATTTATAAAATCATCAAGAGTATAGATAGGGTGAATAGGCTAGATCCTTTCCCTCAATAGGGGAGTCCAAAACTACAGGGCATAGTATTGACAGGGGAAAGATTTTAAAAAAGGAATTTTTTTGTATACATCTAGGACTCTAAAAAGTGGGGAAAATAGCAAACTAAAAACAACCCATAATAGCATGGACATCATCAACACAAAAACACGAGGTTTGTGCTCTTCTGTGCTCTGTATTGTTACATTAAACAAGAGGCAGTAGGAATGGCAATTGGTGTCTGTCCTTAACAGATTTCTATTTGACTGAAAACTGTAATTCACAATTCAACAGACAGACAGATTCACAACAGAAAAATGAAGCTGGAGATCCAGCAGTAGCATTTTAAGCCTCTATCCCAAAATACAAATGTGTAGAATCAAACAACTATGAAACTACAAAATCCTAAACTTTAGAAAAACCTTTGGTATTTAAAAATCAATAGTGACCAAACAATTGATTAACTGTAGAATGCAAAACAAAATTATAACAAATCCAGTCAGTCAATCATGAACATCTTTCCAACCACATTAAAAAAAAGAGCTATCTGGATGCAAAACCTGACAGACTAGAGAATGCAGGAGCAGGGCTGGGCCTTTGAGCTTGTGCTTCTATTCAATAATGGAACGATAGAAATCAATCTGCATTCCCCCTCAATCTGCATTTCTTCATCAAACAAATATCTAACTTGAATAAATTCAATGATCTACACTTTATATATACAAATTCAAATATTCTCCAAACGCTTTCTGAATACCTAGGCAAAGCAAATCACAAAATAAAATATTTTAAGTTGTCAAAGAGAAAATAAAAAATCAGTCTCAATTAGGGCAAAATGAATGTGGACATTGGACAACAAAACATCAAACCACACAACATTAAAATGAATACAAAGTTGCATCATTGATTCAAAAGAGCATCAAATAAGCAATATCAGTTTTCTCCATATTTTCAAGTCAAGGAGGTTAGTGTATTTTTAATTCAAAGATATTTAATTTCAATTATTTGACAGCTTACGGCTTTTTGCACACTAGATTGTCACCCTAATTTTAATTGTTGGATCTGAATATTTTTATCAGAAGGTTTACTTTTGCATATTAGGTTATAGACTGTAAACAGCATGGATGCTCATGAAACAAAGCCAATGAAATCTCTTGAACGGTTATTCGATTAATAGATATAACGCAACAACTAAACACCACTCAGCTGAACCATCTCTCAGCCACAGCCTACTCACTGCTACTAGATGGTTATATAGTTGACTGGCTCAGGGGTTCGTACTCCTCACAGTGCCAAGGACCTGGGTTGGATTCCAGCCTCGGGAGACTATTTATGTGGAGTTTGCACATTCTCCCGGTGTCTGTGTGGGTTTCCTCCGAGTGCACTGGTTTCCTCCCACATTCCAAAAGATGTGCAGGTCAGGTGAATTGACCATGCTAAATTGCCCAGAGTGTTAGGTGCATTAGTCAGGGGTAAATGTAGGGAAAGGAGTCTGGGTGATTGACTCTTTGGCAGGTCAGTGTGGACTTGCTGGGCCGAAGTGCCTGTTTCCACACTGGAGGGAATCTAATCCGATCAGAAATGCAAGTATTTTGACTCAAACTTTTCAGACAGATGTACAACAGACCCTTCAGTCCAACACTTCCATGCTGACCAGATATCCCGGATCAATCTAGTCCTATTTGCCAGCATTTGGTCCATATGCCTCTAAACCCTTCTTACTCATATACCCATCCAGATGCCTTTTAAAATGTTGTAATTGTACTAGTCTCCACTATTTCCTCTGGCAGCTCTTTCCATACATGCACCACCCTGTGAAAAAGTTGCCCCTTAGGTCCGTTTTAAGTCTTTTCCCCTCTCACCTTAAATCTATACCCTCTAGTTTTGGACTACCCCACCATAGGGAAAAAGAAATCTTGTCAATTTACCCTATTCATGCCCCTCATGACTTAATAAACCTCAGCACGTATTGTGACACATTTCGGATGCAGGTGAGACTTAAGGGCCAGAAGGTCACTACCACAGTACCCCTTATACCTACAGTGTCAACGATAACAATAATCCAGGCATTACCTTGCCTCTCAAAAAAATCTAGGTGTGTGCACAGAATGGGTTATGAGGAACACAGATAAAATGGGGCTCCGTTCATTTCCTAAAAAGGTAAATATGACAGAAACAGAAGTCAAGACCAGACGAGATCTGGTGAATGCAAATCGAAATGGTGTCTTCAGGCATGCAATGTAAACTTATGTTTGCCTTAGTCTCAATGCTACCTGCTGGTTATTCACTGTCAGGGGAGGCAGTGTCTCTGTACCAGCAAGCGAGAAACTCAGGGTAACGTTCTGGGGGACTGGGTTTGAATCCCACCATAGATGGTGAAATGTGAATTAAAAGAAAGAAAGAGTAAGACCTGACCGAATAGTGACCATTTAACCACTGCTGATTGCTGCAAAACTTCATAGAGTTCACTAATGCCCTTTAGGCAGATAGTCTACCATCCTCACCCAGTCTGGCCTACATGTGACTCTATACTTACAGCAACGTGATTGGCTCTTAGACATGTCTAAGCAAGCCTCTCAGTTCGAGAACAATTAGGGTTGAGCACTAAATGCAGGCCTAGCCAGTGACACCCACATTGCAGGAACGAATACAGTAAAAAGTATGTGACCCAGCAACCCTTAAGAGAATCATTTCTAATTTTCAACAGAGACATCAGATCTGAATTAGGAATGAGAGATGTGCAACATGCCATATTTGCTGACCCGGATCAGCAACGCAGAAGCTTTCAACGTAACATTACATAATACATTACAGCCCCTTCGGCCCTCAATGTTGCGCTGAACTGTCATACCAATCTGAAGCCCATCTAACCTACACTATTCCATGTATGTCCATATGCTTGTCCAATGATGACTTAAATGTACTTAAAGTTGGCGAATCTACTACGTTGCAGGCAAAGCATTCCATACCCTTACTACTCTGAGTAAAGAAACTACCTCTGACATCTGTCCTATATCTACCACCCCTCAATTTAAAGCTATGCACCTTCATGCTCACCATCACCATACTTGGAAAAAGGCTCTTCCTGTCCACCCTATCTAACCCTCTGATTATCTTAAATGTCTCTATTAAGTCACCTCTCAACCTTCTTCTCTCTAACGAAAAACAGCCTCAAGTCCCTCAGCCTTTCCTCGTAAGACCTTCCCTCCATATCAGGCAACATCCTAGTAAATCTCCTCTGCACCCTTTCCAAAGCTTCCACATCCTTCTTATAATGCGGTGACCAGAACTGTACACAATACTCCAAGTGCGGCTGCACCAGGGTTTTGTACAGCTGCAGCATAACCTCATGGTTCCGGAACTCGATCCCTCTATTAATAAAAACTAAACCACCGTATGCCTTCTTAACAATCCTGTCAACCTGGGTGGCAACTTTCAAGGATCTGTGTACATGGACACCGAGATCTCTCTGCTCATCTACACTACCAAGAATCTTACCATTAGCCCAGTACTTTGCATTCCGGTTACTCTGGCCAAAGTGAATCACCTCATACTTGTCCTCATTAAACTCCATTCATCACCTCTCAGCCCAGAGGTGCAGCTTATCTAGGTCTCTCTGTAACCTACAACATCCTTCGTCACTATGCACAACTCCACTGACCTTACTGTTGTCTGCAAAATTTACTAACCCACCCTTCTACGCCCTCATCCAGGTCATTTATAAAAATGACGAACAGCAGTGGACCCAACACCGACCCTTGCGGTACACCACTGGTAACTGGACTCCAGGATGAATATTTCCCATCAACCACCACCCTCTGTCTTCTTTCAGCAAGCCAATTACTGATCCAAACTGCTATATCTCCCACAATTTCGTTCCTCCGCATTTTGTACAATAGCCTACTGTGGGGAACCTTATCAAACCGCTGAAATCCACATCAACCGGTTTATTCTCATCTTCCTGTTTGGTCACCACCTCAAAGAACTCAATAAGGTTTGTGAGGCACGACCTACCCTTCACAAAACTGTGCTGACTATCCCTAAACAAATTATTCTTTGTTGTGGTTCTGTTCGCCGAGCTGGGAATTTGTGTTGCAGACGTTTCGTCCCCTGTCTAGGTGACATAGTCAGTGCTTGGGAGCCTCCTGTGAAGCGCTTCTGTGATGTTTCCTCTGGCATTTATAGTGATTTGTACCTGCTGCTTCTGGTTGTCAGTTCCAGCTGTCCGCTGCCGTGGCCGGTATATTGGGTCCAGGTCGATGTGCTTATTGATTGAATCTGTGGATGAGTGCCATGCCTCTAGGAATTCCCTGGCTGTTCTCTGTTTGGCCTCAAGGTACGAGGCTTAAGAAAAACTGGTAATAATGGCTGCTGGGGAGTTTCATATAGAATGTGGTTCTGATAGCAATATTGGATCAATCATTGTAGCACTATCAGTTCAGAAGGTTGTAGGTTTAAATCCCAGTAGAAAAGCTCAGAATGCTAGTCTAGACCAATATCTGTACCTTAGTACAACACTGAGGAAGTGTCAAATTGTCAAAAGGTGACAGCTTTTGCAGGAGATATTATATCAAAGCCCTGCTCTCTCCAATGGATGCAAAAGATCCCTTAGTATTTTCCAAAGAATGACAGGGCAATGTTACAGCCAGTAGTTATCCATCAGCCAGCATCATTAACGTTATCTGATCATTTACCTCATTGCTGTTTGCATGACCTTGAGGAGTGAAAGCTTGTTACTCCATTTCCTACCATACAGCAGTAATTCCAATTTCAAAAAGTACTTTATTGACAGTAAAGCCCTCTGGAAGACCCCAACTTTGAAGTTGGGTCAACGCTGGCAAGTTTGCTTCTATACCATAAACATGGTGCTTAACACCTTCTCAACAATAAAAAATGTGTGCGCAGTAGGTGGAAAAAAAATGTTCTCTCTATACTTTGCCAGCTAACATGATACAGCTCACAAATTTGGGTTAACCTATGCAAATGTGCTCCATTAAACAAAAACATTACCTACATGTGCCAAACATTTACTTCAGCATTTCTCCAAATACGCAATGTTTTAAAGCACAAACTGTTTTTGTTTCTGCGCAGCTCGACCTCCTCCATTGATGCACTCTACCAGATCCACACGAAGAAGGATAATCCTCTTTGCTACACAATCTGCAGCAGGACCTCCAATTCATCCTCAATAAAAGGGAAGAGTGTTTCCAGATGGTTTGTGAAACCAAACAGTATTGGCAGCATTTGCTATAACTAGAGCATTATCTTTTCTCAAGCACAAAATTTTACTTTAGCAAAAATTCTGACAGTTTTTTTTACCTCAGGTAATTGCCTTAAGTCCAATTTTCATGAACAAGGCAACATCCAGGCTTGGTTTGAAATGTAGCAAGTCACATTCACGCCACAAAATACCGGCGATGAGATCCCACACAAGAGAGATACTAATAAATGCCCCTCAACATTCAACGGCAGTACCATCACTGAATCACCCCATTATCGACATCCTGGGAAGGTTACCATTGACCAGAAACTCAACTAAACTACAGTGTAGTCACATAACTACTGCAGCTACAAGAACTGGTCAGAGGCCAAGAATCATGCAAAGAGTAACTAACCACCTGACTCCCTGGAGCTTGCTGCAACTTAGGCACAAGTTAGGAGTGTGATTGAATATCTGCTCTTGCCTGCACGAGTGCAGCATCACATAATTTAAAATGCTTGACACCAAATCGAGCATTGGATTGGCAGCACATTTACAAAACATCCACTCTTATCCACCACCTCGCTCAGAAGCAGCAGTGTGTATCTACCAAGATGCACTGCAGAAATCCAACATTAGTTCCTCAGACAGCATCTTCCAAACCCACAACCACTTCCGTTTAGAAGTGCAAGGGCAGCAGATACATAGAAACTCCACCACCTGCAGATTCCACGCCAACCTGTTCACGATCCAGACTTGGAAATAGATCACTATTCCTTCACTATCACGGTCAAAATTTCAGTATTCCCTCTCTAATTAAAAGACAATAAAACTGCAGATGCTGGAATCCAAGGTAGACAAGCAGGAGAACACAGCAAGTCTGGCAGCATCAGGAGGTGGAGAAGTCAACATTTCAGGTTCTTCAGGACTGGGGGTGGATGTTACCCACAAAAAAAAGTGTAAAATCTGCACCCACACCTCCCCGCTCACCTCCATCCAAGGCCCCAAAAGGATCCTTCCACACTGGCAGAGATTTTCCTGCACATCCAAACACCTCATTTACTGTGTTCATTGTTCTCTCTGTGGTCGCCTCCACATTTGGGAAACAGGACATCAACTTGTGAAGTGTTTCAGGGAATATCTCTGGGACATACTCACCAAACAACTCCATCACTCTAACTAACCACTTCAACACCCCCTCCACTAAAGACATGCAAGTCCCAGGCCTCCTCCACTGACCAATCTTAGCCAGCTGAAGACTGGAGGAAGGACGCTGCATCTTCCACCTTGGACCCTTCACTCACACAGCATCAACATCACCTTCACTAGTTTCCTAATCTCCCCTCCCCCCCACCTCATCCCTGATCCAACCCTTAAACTTGGCACCGCCCTTTGAACTGTACCACCTGCCAATCTTCCTTCCCACCTATCCATTCCTCCCTTCCCATCACCCCCACCTGCATCTATCGCCTTCCCAGCTACCTCTCCCCAACACCCAACCTCACCCTCCTATTTATCTCTCAGCCCCCTTCCTCCCGCATTCCCCCCTCCATTCCTGACAAAGGGCTTATGCCTGAAACCGCGACTCTCCTCTCAGATGCTCTCCTGCCTGACCTGCTGTGCTTTTCGACACTGGTCGTGTAAAACTGCCTGATAGTGAGTCAGCAAGAAGGGTTTCAGTGACATGCAATGTCATATTGTATTACTGTGACAATGTTTAAGGCATGTAGTGAAAGGGCAAAGAGATAAATAGCAACTTAGATAAAAATTAGAAAGCAAAAAAAGGTGGGGTAAAATAACTGACTGAAGATTCTACACAACTGCGAAATATAGCATACCAGTATCACCGCAGAGATAGAGAGAGCCAGACAGAGTGAAACAAAGGAACAGAGGGAACAGTTATTCATAACTTGCACTGCTGATTTAGTTGAAGGAACAAGTAACTTTGTATCAAAATTTGCACATGATAAAAACTGGGGGTAGGGTTCATGAGGAACTGAGGTGGGGGGCATGGCTAAAACAGAGGGAAAATGCAACATAATATAAGGAACTTGTCAATTATGCAGTTAAATAGAATGGAACAAAAAGTTCATTTACTATGAGTATTCTTCCAGAATGCAGGTCCTTGGCTGCTGTCTGCTGATGTTTCGTATAGAGCAATGTGTCCCAAACCTCTTCTCATTACAATCCAAATTTTCAAGTGTTTGCCAAAAGGAGAAAAAGGTTACTTTAAGCTTCACTAAATAATAAATGGATTTTCAGATAGATCTACATTTTAAAAAGGTGACTAGCTTACAATAATATGTCACCACATTTTTTCTAACTGGGATTCTTTTCAGGTTATGTTCTGCCATCCTTGAAAATCATAAATTAGTAAATTTTGCTTATGACTCTTCTTTCAGTGTGGTAAGTGGTTTAATGTTTTAACATTATATATAGTGATGAGGAAGGGTCAATTCTAGCCAGAATCATTAACTCTACTTTCTCTCCACAAATACTGCCAGACCTGCTGAATTTTTCCAGCAATTTTTGTTTTTCTTACTGTGCTAAGTGTGCCAAGCCTTATATATCAGGAATATTGGGCAACATGTCTCAGCACAACACAGGAAACATGATTAACACAAAACACATTCTAGCCTTGGAGACTATACGGACTTAAAATGTTAACTCTGTTTCTTTCACCCCAGTTGTGGACAGACCGGAGTTTCTCAAGCACTTAGTTTTTGTTTCAGATCTCCAGAAACCAACATGTTTTGCATTTCCAAAAACTTCAACTTTTGCTGAAGAAAACTAACCTTCCAAATAATTAAACATGCAAAGGTTTCCTTACATGTACATGGAAATGCATTTTTTAAAAAGAAATTCTTTCCAACAGAATGAAAGCAGTGCATTCGTGCACTTCAAATATACAGTTGCTTCAGAATGAGTTTGAAATGGTACACAAGAAAAATCACTGCTTTAACAAATTAGTAATTTTTAACCTTCGCATTTGGAGCAACTCACATGACATAACATTACAATATATTAGACTGTTATTTCAGTAGGCCGCTAGCAGTTGTCAAGTCAAGTATTGCCAAAATGCAAGGCGTTAAATGAGTTCACCGCTTCATACATGCCAACTACACTGGACATGAGCCAGCAGTTTCCTACAATTTCCAATTCCACTAACTTCTCTTTCCTAAGACAGAAAGCACCTTTTCAGTGTCTGGAAATATTAGACTAAAAATAAACACGTTCAAAACACTAAACAAATCTTATCTATTTCATTCAGGAGATATGCTACATAGAAGTACTCACCAAGTACACATGCCTTGGTTTATCAACTAGCTTAACATCATTACACAAGATTCAGTTCCAATAAAATTACAGCATTGTTTCGACTAAAAAGAATTCACTGCAAACAAGACTTTAAAACAGGGACTGATGATTAACTGAGTTACTGGGGTACAAACTGATTTGTGTAGTACCCCAAAGTGTTAGATGAACATGAGATTATTCAAAACTGGGGTCTGAGATGCACATTGAGTAATCACCACATTATCTTTTCCCCAACACTCAAAAGATCATAGATTAAAATTGGAGGGCAATATATATTAAAAAAGAAAAGAAAAATATTCTTCATACAGAGGGTTGGTAAGATCTGCAGCATGATTGTGGAATCAGATCTCATAGTAACACTTAAAAGGCAATTTGTCGTGTTCTTGAAGAAGATGGTTTTGCAAGGTTTGAGTGAAAAGCAGAGTTGAGGACTAAATTGCTGCAGAGACAGCAAAGAGGTAATGGGACAGATAGCTGCTTGGATCCTGCTCCTGGCAACAAAAACTCCAGAAAATATGCATTCTAATCAAATTTTACAAACATAGTAATTACATAAACATTTGTGCATGTTTTGCTATCCTTGTGATCCTATAAAATGACTCATAGTAGCTGAAGTATGGTTAGAGGAAGATTGCTGAGATTTAATGGAGTTAGAACATGAATGTCTTTGGATAACAGTCTCAAACAGTTTTTAAACTTAGAGCACTTGACTTCAGATTGTATCAATTCGGCTTGGGCTGGCTAGCTGAAGGCAAGGACATGAGCATAGTGACAGGATTGGGAGTAGGAATGGCAACCAACTCAAAACTCCTCCACCTCAAAGCCACTACCATTCTCTGATATCAACAATCCTTGGAGAACAAATGCTGGATATCATGGCTATCTCTTTTAACGATGGTATTTGTAGCCAATGATGACAGCAGTCTGAACTACCAATTCTGTACACAAGACCATTGATATGCACTGCAATAGGAATTTTGAGATTAGATATTATCTTTGTGGGTTCTAAAGTACTACTGATGGAGGTGACCATCGATTTGACACTGGAATGGATGGACTTCAAGGTCTGCACAAAGCCTGCACCAAACTGGTCCTCAAGGCCATGTTTCTTGACACTGTCCATAGGTTGTCCACAGTGCAGGAAGCATTTGGTTTCTCCACCTTCTTCCATAACAGAATTAATGTGCAACTGTAACTTCCTAGTGAGCTGACTCCTACACCATCTGCCATCCATGCTTCTGTAAATTGTGTTGGAGCCTGACCACCATGTAAATCATCAGACTCTAAATTGCTCATTGATATTGGAAGATGAAAGCCATATTATCTCTGCATTTTCACTGCTATCTTTCTCTTTCTAAACATTTGGAAAAGTTTTATTTCTTGTCCATTTTTCATTTCAGATGCACATCAGTCATATTTTGATGTGGGATGGTGAGAAAATAATCAGTGAGTGCATACATCATTTTTAAAATTTTAAAATTTACACAATGTGGACATCACTGTCATCCAGCATTTATTTACTATTTACTGTTAACTCTCATTTATTTCTTATTCAGTGAAAAACATCACCACAGTCAATCTATTGCCTTTAATTTCTGGGCGTAAAGTGATTAGTCCTGTATTTAGTCTGTAGATGGAACATTGCTTAGTCATGTGCAGCATTGTACATCTCTCCCCAAATTCATAAATGATTTGTACTGAGCTCTCAGCAATGGAGATTGATTGCACAAGGACACTGACCTATTCAGGAAGGACCATTCTTAAGGGGGAAAATGAAAGCCTAACAAAGACAAAGTCTTTTCTCTGGGGTCGGGGAGTCCAGAACTAGAGGGCATAGGTTTAGGGTGAGAGGGGAAAGATATAAAAGAGACCCAAGGGGCAACATTTTCACACAAAGGGTGGTACATGTATGGAATGAGCTGCCAGAGGATGTGGTGGAGGCTGGTACAATTGCAACATTTGAAAGGTATTTGGATGGGTTTTTGAATAGGAAGGGTTTGGAGGGATATGGGCCGGGCGGTGGTAGGTGGGACTACATTGGGTTGAGTTATCTGATCGGCATGATCGGGTTGGACTGAAGGGTCTGTTTCCATGATGTACACCTCTATGACAATGACTCTATTTGACAGAGCTTCAGAAAGGACTGGTTAATAACTTGCTGTATTTTCCACTCCTTGGTCCAAAGGATGTTTGCCGATCCAGAGCAGGAGGTGGCTAATCGGAGTTGGAAAACGGGCAGTAGGTTCTTCTTTAAAAAAAAAGGTTAACCTTTAACTTATTAACTCACAATGCAACTGCAAAGGGCCAAAAAAAAAGTCAGAGTCAGAGTCAGAGTCAATCACATTGCTATAAGTCTGTAATCACATAGGTTAAAAGGACAACATTTCCGCCAAAAGGGCATTCTGCTAAAGTCAGAGTCATTTACAAGCGATTTTTATAACTGCTTACTGATACGTTTTAATCATTAATAGTTTTCCATAAAGCTTTTATTACAAATTTCTTAATGGAATTTAAAATGATCAGCTGAAAAAGTGGAATTTGATCTTTGGCCACCAGATCATTAGTTCAGACTCTAGATGACTAGCCAATTAATGTCATCACTATACCATTGCTCCTAGCTACAGTTTGCCCATCAGAAGAGACGGTGGGATCAATTAAAAAGTTAGAGTGTGGAGAGTTAGGTACACATACCCTCTTCATCTATCCAGTCAGTCAATCACCACATCTTCAAATGTTTTTCCTTCTCATGACAACCAATACTATCTCCTCCACTGGGTTTAAAAAAAAAACAGGTATTTATTTTTTTCTGGTTCTTTCGAGTTCCCTACTTTTTTTTAAAAAACTATATTGTAATCTTAAAAAAAGGGGCAGAGATTCACTAAGTATCCAGCAATATCGTAGGCTGATGTGGCTATCATATTTGAAAGACTACCAGTCAGTGTGAGCTAGGAGCTCAGAACGTGAAAGAAGCGCAGAGATTAAGCACAAGCACTGATGGAGATGATTATTAAGTGACTCGAAAGGCATACAAAGTGAGGTATGGATAAGAATAGAGGTGCAATTGGTGAATTTCTTGAAGATTGAACATTGACAGAACATGCCTGATTCTTCCTGCTCTGCATTCCAGATTCTTAAGAGTAATATTACTGTTATTAGTTTCTGTTGATACTTCCTTTCATTGCCTCCTGGGTATATTTGAGGAGAATCTTCTGCCTCCTCAGTGAATACAGGATCGCTTTCTCTCTCTCTCTCTCTTCCTCTTCGACCATGGCCTCAAATGTGTTTTCTGAAAATTTCAATGCTCATTCTCTCACACCATCGATTATTTCTCAAACCATACATATTACAGATTCACTTTTCAAGAACTGCCACCATTTCACACTTCTCCTTTAAAAAGTTGCAAGCTGCCTTTAACTAGAAATGGCACTTACTATCAGGCCCCTTGATGATGCATAGAACAGTATAACACTGCCCCGATTAGATTAGATTCCCTACAGCATGGAAACAGGCCCTTTGGCCCAACCACTCCACACTGGCCCTCCGAAGAGTAACCCACCCAGACCCATTTCCCTCTGACTAATGCACCTAACACTATGAGCAATTTAGCATGGCCAATTCACCTGACCTGCACATCTTTGGACTGTGGGAGGAAACAGGAACACCCGGAGGAAACCCACACAGATATGGGGAGAATTTGCAAACACCACACAGTTGCCCAAGGCTGGAATCGAACTTGGGACCCTGATGCGGTGAGGCAGCAGTGCTAACATGGAGCCACCATGCTCGTATGCAACAAACATTTAAAACAGTACACAGTTGACACGCTGCCTGTATCACATAGGCGTGATGTTCATTCCAATATTCAGTTTTCAAATCTAAGCATTCAATCATGGCAGATACATTTCTCAATTCAATTCTCCTGCCTTGTCCCCATAACCAAAGGTTCTTGATTAGTAAGGGGACCAATCTATCTCTGTCTTAAATACACACAATGACTTGGCCTCCACAGCCCCCTATGGCATCGAGTTTAACAGATTAAACCACCTTCTGGCTGAAGAAAGTCCTCCTCATCTCAGTGCCAAAGATTACACTCTTCACTGCATGGGTTTCCTTAATTCTAGTCTTTCCTACTAGTGGAAAGATTTTTCACAGTGACACTAACCAGACCTTTCAGTATTCCATAACTTTCAATGAAATCATCCCTCATCCTGCTAAATTTCACCAATTTCAGACCCAGAGCCTTCAACCACTCTTCAAATGACAAACCCTTCATCCCAGAGATCATTCTGTGAACATCCCCTCTAATACTAGATATGGGGCCCAAAACTGCTCACAATATTCCAAATGCAATCTGACCAGAGTCTTATATAGCCTCAGCAGTACACCCCTCATCTTGTATTCTAGACTTCTCAAAATGAATGCTAACATTCCATTTGCATTTTAACCTGCCAACTGAACCTGCTTGTTAATCTTTAGAGAATCCTGAACTAAGACTCCAAAATCCCATAGTGCTTCAGATTTCCAAAGCCTGTTCCCATTCAGAAAATAATCTTTGCCTCTAATATTCTAACAAAAAGTGCATAACTTCACACGTTGCCACATTTCATTCCATCTGCTACTTATTTGCCCACTCTCCTATCCTATCCAAATCCTTCTGCAGCCTCCTCAACACTACCTGCCCTTCCATATGTGTCTTCTGCAACTTTAGCAACAATGCCCTCAGTTCCTTTGTCCAGATCATTAATGTATAATGCAAATACTAAAGTTATAGTGCCAACCGTGACCCTGCGGAATTCCTCATCACCAGCTGCCATCCTGAAAAAGACCCCTCTATGCCTACTCTCTGCCTTCTGCCAGTAGCCAATCTTCTAACCAGGTCAAAATCTTGCCCCTTACATCATGGACTCTTATCTTATTTAGCAGCCATATGTGTAGCACCTTGTCACAGGCCTTCTGGAACCCAAATAGATCATGTCTACTGGGTCACCTTTGTCTAATTTGCTTGTTACTTCTTCAAAAGAATTCTAACAGATTTCTTAGGCATGACCTCCCCTTGACAAAGCTATGCTGACACAGCACATTTTACCATGCACTTTAAAGTTCTTCAAAATCTAATCTTTAACAAATGGGACTCTAAAATCTGATCAACAACTGAGATCAGGCTAACTGGCCTATGATTTCCCATTTCTGCCTCTCTCTCAAAAATGTATTACTTGACACTTATTATCCTAAGCCAGGATATTGTTCAGGTCTTGCTGCATGTGAACATGGACTGCTTCACTATCTGTTGGATAACAAACAGTAAACATTATGAATTGAAATATTTTTTCAAGAAAATTTCAACTGATCCCTTTACAATTGAATCAAACACGAGTCAGTCATTTTCAAACAAACATTCTTAAGTTAATTTTTACAATCTAATAACATTTTGGAAAATGAAAGTTTGTACTTATTCTGCATCTGGGTAACATCCTCAAATTAGCCAACAGAAAAAGGAAGAGAATAGTCAAGTGAAATTAAGTTCAAGTCAATAGACTACAGAAAACAAAAATTCAGAAATGTAGGATAGATTCAGAAGGAAATTGGTAGCAAAGAGTTTTCTTACTTTAGAGCTATTTATGATTGGAAGAACTCCAGGGAGAGTCAAGTTCATGCTGACAGCAATTGGCCTACAATTCTGCTGACTACAAAGAACAGTACAATATTCAGCACTGTCAGGCAGTCTGCAAAACACAAGCCCGAGTGCATTGCATCATTATCTAATGATTGTTGTTTTCCCCCCCCCATTTAGGGTAATAAAAAAAAACTCATGACGGAAACAAGTTTTTGAAACTTGGCATGAGTTTACAATCTTGATTTTACTGAGCTGGGACAAAAGTATCACGTGGTAACTGAACAGATTTAATGCACTTGAATATTATGGAGATGACATTAAAGATCACATGAAAGAAAGATAAAGAAATACAGTCTCAATATTGTGAAATGGTCAAGGTAACTACACATAACTACTGTACTATTTTGGGAGGAGTAGAAGCAGATAAACTCAGTCAGAGTATGTTTCATAATTATGTCATTGGGAAAGAGAAAAAAAAAGTCAAGGTATGTATATAAAATACAGCTGCTTAGCTACTGAGAGTTTTCCGCCCATGGCCAAAATGAAAAACTAACCACTGTGCTACAAATCAGGAAACTCAGTTTAACCATGATTCTTAATATCTATTCTACACTTTAAAAATCAGGTGTAACATTCCATTAGGTTTGTTAACTACCTCTGTACACTTGGTCATTTTTGGATTGGATCTCCAACTAGACAAAATAGAGAAAATGAACATAGCTCAGAATAAACTTCTTTATCCAAAGCGTTATTAGAATGTGGAAATCATTACCAAAGGGAGTGGTTGAAGAAATCGTTTAGGTGTACTTAAAGGAAGTTCAGATAAGTAGATGAAGGAGATTGTGGACAGAAAGAGATTCAAGTGGAGCATAATGCTGTCTTGGGACTAGTTAGGATATACAACATGAAAACAGGACATTTAGGCTATGTAAAAGAAGTCAAAAGGCTTTTATCCTTTTGAGAAATAATATTCACTCTAAGCTACTTTTATTAATGTCACATTTGTTCACATTTTACAAATCTGGAAGAACAATACCAACTTCACAGATTGAACTTAATGAGCAGGTAGAAAGCTCTCCGGCCAACTGCACTCCCAACTGTGTTCAATAAAGCTATTCTGAGACACTCCCACAGCAGGCGAGCAGGAAGCAGGAGATCTATCTGGCAGATCTCCATGGAGCTAAACTCTTGACATTGCAAAAAAAAAATCAACAAATAAGAGGGCTGTATAGTTTTCCATTATAAACTGGGGAATTACTTTGAAAAAAAAACATTATTCCTCCTCGGTTCAGACCTTTCATGTCATTGTTATCTTACAGGATGTGGGATTGTACTGAATGAAAATAGAATCTTAGAATCCCTACAGTGTGGAAATAGGCTTTTCAACCCAACAAGTCCACACCAACCCTCCAAAGAGGGTCTCTCACCCAAACCCATTACTACATATTTGCCCCTGACTAATGCTACACATCCCTAAACACAATGGGCAATTTAGCATGACTCATTCACCTAGCCTGCACATCTTTGGATTGTGGGAGGAAACCAGAGCACCCAGAGGAAATCCACGTAGACATGGGAGAATGTCTGTGTGGAGTTTGTACAATGAACCTAGGTCCCTGGCGCCATGAGGCAGCAGTGCTAACCACTGTGCCACCATGCCACCCATACCATATCAGCTTAGTTTGAAAAGAATTCCAGTGGCAGTAGAGTCATACAGATGTACAGCATGGAAACAGACCCTTCGGTCCAACCCATCCGTACCGGTCAGATATCCCAACCCAATCTAATCCCACCTGCCAGCACCCGGCCCATATCCCTCCAAACCCTTCCTATTCATATACCCATCTAAATGCCTCTTAAATGTTGCAAGTGTACCAGCCTCCACCATTTCCTTTGGCAGCTCATTCCATACACGTACCACCCTCTGTGTGAAAAGGTTGCCCCATAGGTCTCTTTTATATCTTTCCCCTCACATCCTAAAACTATGCTCTCTAGTTCTGGACTCCCGACCCCAGGGAAAAGACTTTGCCTATTTATCCTATCCATGCCCCTCAATTTTGTAAACCTCTATAAGGTCTTCTCTCAGCCTCTGACACTCCAGGGAAAACAGCCCCAGTTCTCCATGTATTCCGTGAGATCTAACCTTGCTAATCGAGTATTTTGCATCAGTATTTACTGTGGAAAAGGATTTGGAAGATATAGACTGTAGGGAAATAGATGTTACACCTTGTATCCAAATTACAGAAGAGGAAGTGCTGGATGTCTTGAAATGCATAAAGGTGGATAAATCCCAGGACCTGATCAGGTGTACCCGAGAACTCTGTGGGAAGCTAGGGAAGTGATTGCTGGGCCTCTTATGGAGATATTTATATCATCGATAGTCACAGGCAAGTTGTCGATAGACTGGAGGTTGGCTAACTTGGTGCCACTATTTAAGAAGGAAGGGCGATAAGGACAAGCTAGGGAACTATCAACCAGTGAGTCTGATGTTGGTGGTGGGCAAGTTGTTAGAGGGAATCCTGAGGGACCGGATGTACATGTATTCCTGAAGAAGGGCTCATGCCCGAAAAGTCGATTCTCCTGCTCCTTGGATGCTGCCTGACCTGTTGCGCTTTTCCAGCAACATATTTTCAGCATGTATTTGAAAAGGCAAGGACTGATTAGAGATAGTCAACATGACTTTGTGCATGGGAAATCATGTCTCACAAATTTGACTGAGTTTTTTGAGGAAGTAACAAAGAGGACAGATGAGGGCAGAGTGGTAGATATGATCTATATGGACTTCAGTAAGGCGCTCCACAAGGTACCCCATGGGAGACAGATTAGCAAGGTTAGATCTCACGGAATACATGGAGAACTAGCCATTTGGATAGAGAACTGGCTCAAAGGTAGAAGATAGAGGGTGGTGGTGGAGGGTTGTTTCTCAGACTGGAGGCCTGTGACCAGCAGAGTGCCATAAAAATCGGCGCTGGGTCCTTTTTGTCATTTACTTAAATGATTTGGATGTGAGCATAAGAGGTACAGTTAGTAAACTTGCAGATGACACCAAAATTGGAGGTATAGTGGACAGCGATGAGGGTTACCTCAGATTACAACAAGATCTTGACCAGATGGGCCAATGGGCTGAGAAAAGTGGCAGATGGAGTTTAATTCAGATAAAAGCGAGGTGCTGCATTTTGGGAAAACAAATCTTAGCAGGACTTGTACACTTGATGGTAAAGTCCTAGGGAGTGTTGCTGAACAAAAAGAGACCTTGGAGTGCAAGTTCATAGCTCCTTGAAAGTGAAGTCGCAGGTAGATAGGATAATGAAGGTGGTGTTCGGTATGCTTTCGTTTATTGGTCAGAGTGTTGAGTACAGGAGTTGGAAGGTCATGTTGTGGCTGTACAGGACATTGGTTAGACCACTGTTGGAATATTGCGTGCAATTCTGGTCTCCTTCCTATCGGAAAGATGTTGTGAAATTTGAAAGGGTTCAGAAAAGATTTACAAGGATGTTGCCAGGGTTGGAAGATTTGAACTATAGGGAGACGCTAAACAGGCTGGGGCTGTTTTCCTTGTAGCGGAGGCTGAGCGGAGACCTTATAGAGGTTTACAAAATTATGAGGGATATGGATAGGGTAAATTGGCAAAGTCTTTTCCTGGGGGAGGGGGAGTCCAGAACTAGAGGGCATAGGTTTAGCGAGAGCGACTTTTCCAACATCAAGGTCCAGCAGAAACAAACAGCTTCCCCACAAACTCTAGCCCCAACAATTAGCTTTGGAACCACTAACCACAGAGGCCAAACCTAGAAGCTGAACCAGGAAGGCAAACCAAGAGCACCATCACAGCAAAAGACATCCAAAAGGGTAGGAAGCCAACCAAGCGCTATCCTATCGAATGCTTCCAGACAAGGCTTGTTTCAAGCCTAGAGAACCAATGGTAAGAACCTCAACAACTGAACACACTTTAAAGCTGTGTTTTACCCAGTGGGGAGCAAAGTTTCCAACTTAGCTAGCAGGGAGGGGGAAGGTGAATGGGGTCAGTGCAGGAACCCCAAAGAAAGTATCTGATTAAAACTGCTGTTTAGCTTTGAATAGTGCTTTAACCTCTCTTTAATTTGATATAGTATATCTACCCACAGTCCTCTGTACAAGTGTCAATTTCACTGTTTTATCGCAATTGCCTTTTTATTTCATACTTACTTTTTGTAGTTAAATAAAACACATTCTTTTGCCCTGAAACCCCTGTTTACCATCACCTTCATTTCACATTCCCTAAATACGACCAGTGTCAGAACCAGGGATCTGGGGGTGATTTGAACCACCTAAAAATCAGCAAATTACTGATCACAAACCAGAAACCTCTGTAAGGGATATGGACCAAGGGCAGGCAGGTGGGACTAGTTTAGTTTGGGATTATGGCCAGCATGGACTGGTTGGACCGAAGAGTCTGTTTCCATGCTGTGTGACTCTGTGATAGGTTAGAAGTATATGACAGCTGGTGCACAAGTTATTAGCAGATCAAATGAAGTATTGGTCTTTAGATCAAGGAAACTAAAATTCAAATTACTAATGAAGTTATGCAGATTCTTGATAGAACCCATCTGATACTGCAGTTTTGACCAATGAGTAACCGGAATAATATCATGCCTTATAAGGCATACAGTACATATTCATTGAAATGCTGAGGTCTTAAACCTTAAGGAATAAGGTATGAGAATAATTTGCATCAACATGTAGGACTGAGGGGTGATCTAATCAAGGTGCTCAAGTGACAAAAGGAGTTTTATTTCCAGTGAGAAAATCAAGAATATGACCGGTCACATATGAAACCTCTGCTGTTTAGGAGGGAAATGGAAAAAGTATGCCTACACTCAAATAGTGAATGAAATGTAGTACATTTATGAAAGTCAGAGAGAGAATAACGCATTTCTTGCTGAATAAGACAATCAAGGCATCAGTGAACAAATAAAATTGAGATGTAGATCAATTTTGAATGGCAAAACAATCTCAATGCAGCTTGAAGGGCTGTTTCTTTTCCTCTTCAATTGAAATTGGCAAGGATTTTTTAAACCAGGTTAAGCTCTTCAATTGTATTCTTGTAGCTGGTGGGGTGGGCCAGGAGAAAAAAAAAAACACATCTGCCTAGTGTGATTTTCATAAAAGCATGATGTGCAGGGAGTGATACAAATTAAAAAATAGACTTTAGGGAGATGTCCTGTATTTGGCCAAAGATCATAATGCTAAGAATTCTTCTATTTTGATTAAGATGGACTACCAATATGTAGCATTTGCTTAATTTATTATAAACTTATCTCCAAGTAATACTGATTCAACTAACAAATCTGCCCATAACCATTGCTCTGTGCATTGCTCTAAACTAATATTTGAGTAAATGATTCTGCAGAAACTGCATTGGTGAAGCCTAATCAGCAATAAAAACTGTCAACAGTCATCAATTATTAGGGATGGACAATACATGCTGGCCTACATCCCATGGAGAAACAAAGCAAAAACTGACTACACGCAATAATACAAGATTATAAAAGGCATTTGATTCAGCAGGTCGATGCTTTAAAATTTGCTCTACAGAAACCTCCTCCATTAAATCTAACAAACTTTTCGCCTTCCAGTACATATCTATCTTGCTTCTATAACCTTTCTTCCAAAAAACATAAAAGTGTTTAAATGTGATGGAAAGGCATCAGTAACTGAAATTATTTGCGTAAAAGATGCTCTTCAGCAAATACAGTTGCATAGAAAGCACCTTCAATAAAGCCAGTCTATGACTGAACAACTCCCAACATTAGTCAGATAACAATGCAATTAGCCTATGCTGAAATACATTTTCTGACTTGCCAGCCAATAAAAAAAAAACAAATACTGTGGATACTGGAAATAAAAATAAAGCGCTGGATATACTTAGGCTGTCTGCCAGATTTTAAGGAGAGCGCTAATGCTTCAAGGCAAATATGACTTTTTTTTATATCTGACAAAGCCAACTGATGAAAGAGGCTAAAGAATTTGGACATGGTAGAAAGAAGACATTGTAAATGTTTGTCAGTTAATACAGATAAGATGTTATGAACACAATACACAGATGACCAAGACAGGTAAAGTATTTGGTTACAAAATGGACAATGGTGGATTTGAGTAGAATCAGCATGGACTGCTTCAGTAGGTATTGACAACAACAGCCTGAAAATACTGTAAATGCTTTCACTGCCATTGTACAATGGCATAGGATAGCAATACAAACATCAGCTTTTTACCATGCTTTCACAATAGGACAGTTTATCTAATTCTACAGGATCATTATGACCTTTACTGAAGAACAAATTCAGTATTTATGCCACATAAACACAGACCTTGAAGGGATTTAGAGTTGGCCCCTAGTAAAAGAGCTACTAGTAGGATGATGCAATACTAGCCACAGCTGCATCATCTGAATTGAAATACGTGGGGCAAAAACATTTTGCCCACTATGTCAAATATTAATCGTTGTTGAGATTATAGTATCAACCAACTCATATGCTAGGTTAAATGTTCTGAAAGTTGGTTTATTTAGACAGTGAAAACCAACTTTCAAAGCTTCAATAAAGCAAAACGAAGTAAGTATTTGATAACAACATGGAATGGCTCTATTCACCTCACTTTATTATCTACTGGCCCAGGTTCCAGGACCATTCCTGAAGGTACAAATATATATCCAAATCTCTCTGCTTTAAGCTGCAAAGTATGTCATGATCCAACATACCTCTGCAAAAAAGAAATTTTTCCTAACGTCTGTTTCTTAATGTCCTTCATTCAATGACCTCTTTGTCATTGATTCTCAAAAGGAAACAGGCTTTCCCAATTCATTCAATTAAAATTCTTCAGGATATAAATGACATTAGTAGATAGCATGATGACCATTCCCATGGTGGAGAGTCAGAAATCCCTTTAATTTCCACAGTCAGACTGTCTCTTTTCTTGAAGATAATCTCAGAGGTCTCCCAGCATGCTACCCTGGAAGTAAGCTCACAAGTACATATGGAAATCTGGAGGAATCAGAATTTCACACATGAAGTTCCAGCTTTTCTCTACACTTGGCATGAAAACATTTCTCCTCATTTTCCCTCCATTTATTTTGCTGTTTATTTTTAAATCTAGGATCTCAGGTCACTGACTCACTTTCCTGAGGATATCAATTCTCCCTATCTGCTTTATTAAGACTTTTCCATTTTGCATACCTCTTTTAGGTCTCTCCTATTCATCCCTGCTATAAGGAGAGCGGAGATTCTACAATCCCTAGTATCATATGAGTAATCCTCTATTATATCCAGTACAGGAATTTCACAACCTACATAATGTGGTTCACAGAATTACATACAATATTCCATCTGAGGCTCTACAGCATGATTTCCTTATTTTTGGTATCCAATGTCCATATATAGAGGCAAATATTTTAAGATTCATTCTCAACCATTTTACCAACTTGTCCCATCACTTTCAAACATTTGTGAATACGCACCCCCAGGTTGCTTATTTTTGTACCACCCACAGAACAATATTTAGTAAATGTTGTCTCTCCATGTACTTTCTCCCAAAAAGTGTTTCACCACATCTATGAACAATATACTGCATCCATCATGTATTGCCCCATATCTTGCATTAGTCTGCATATATAACGTCCACTAATAATGATGTGTGGCACTCTCTATAGTACCCTCCTCAAAATTCCAATTCTTTAAAAAGTGCTAATTAAAGATAACATATGAATGTTACTGGAAGGAGCAGGAGTACGCCATCTGGCTCTCGATCCTACTCCATCACTGTATATGACAATGGCTGATCTGATTGTAACCACATATCCACATCGCCCCCAAACGTTTTGCTTACACGAATCTTTGGATTTCTGTCATAAAAAAGGTATATACACAACAACACTGCTTCCACTGCCTTCTCTAGGAGGACCATTCCAAAGGATCATAATTCTTTCCTCATCTTCGTTTTGAATTGGTGACCCTTCATTCTTAAAATGAGTGACCACTAATAAATTTTCTACAACCTCTTCAGATCTACCCATCAGGATCTTGCATGTTTCAATCAAGTATTGCTCTTCTAAATCCTAGCAGACGCACACCTTTCTTCCAAGACAACACTCATTTCAGTGCTAAACCTTCTCTGAATTGCTGCCAACTTATTTACATTTTTCTTTATATAAAAAAAAGTGACCAGTACAGCGCATAGTACTACAGATGTGGTCTTACCAATGGTACCCTTCAAACCCACAATTTCTACCAGCTAGAAATACAATGGCAACAAATACATAAGGGGATACCTATTGAAAGTTCCCTTCCAAATTACACATCATAACTGGAGAAGATATCACTGGCCCAAATGGTGAAACTCCCTTGCTGGCGGCACTGTGGATTGCAGCAGTTCCAAAGTTAGAGTGACTTACTGTCAACAGTCCTTTGGTTTCCAGCCTTTGTTTCTCTCTCCTTGTAGGCTCTGTCTTCACCTCTCCACTCACCTCTGCAGCCCCAGTCATCAATATTAATACTATCTTTTCCTAGCTACTTCCAGTGATAAAGAAGAGTCACTGGACTTGAAATGTTAACTCTACTTCTTTCTCCACAGATGCTGCCAGACCTGCTGTGTTTCTCCAGCAATTTCTGTTTTTGTTTGTTTCAGATCTCCAGCATCCTCAGTTCTTTATTTTCTCTTATACCCTTACTTGTTTCCGTATCTGATGATTACCACCCAAAAGTATAACATCACCCATTTAAAAGATAGAGACAAGGAGAATTTTTCCCTCAGCATTGAGAGTCTTTGAAACATGTTTTCTCAAAAAGGCAGTGGAAGCAGGAACTTTGAATATCTTTAAACGGAGGTAAATAGATTGTTTAGGCAAGGTAATGAAAGCTTATTGAGGGTAGGATATATTGTGGAGACATCCTCGTTCAAATGATTTTAGATTTGTATACATCCAAATTACTTTAAATTGCAAAGAAAAATGACAGTACAACTTATAGCTCTCTCTTAAACTTCCATATTTCATCACTAACATATTTCAACTTACATTTAAACGTAAAACTAATATGGATTGGCAAAAGGTTACAACATATTCAAAAGATAGTTAGTGAAGCCAGATTTTCCATCCGACATCTCAACTTAGCATGTGTAGAAAAGTATACCCCTGAGGTTTTACAAGTGGTCTGCCATCTAATCGGATCTTAAAGCTGTATTACAGAGAACTAAACACTTGTAGCAGAAAATTTAAAAAAGGCTCTTCTATGAGTAATAAAAAATGTGGTCCTATTTGCATTTAGTAATGGTCCTGGTCAAGCATCTTCAAAAATAAAAAGATATCTGAATTCACTTCACTGGAGTAAAGATTCTGAAACTGACATTTCAGTGGAGAATGTTACTACAGTATTTACTCTTAGAATGGATTATATTACGAAGCAGGTCCAATAGAAACAACTCATTTGGATGGCATCATTATTAATATGAATATTATTTGAATGGGGAAAGATCTCACAAAGCTACAGCATAGGGAGATTTACGAATCCTAATGCATACAATCATAAAAAGCTACTATGTATATCTAGTAAATAATAAGAAAGACCCAAATGGAATGTTGGCCTTTAGTTTAAATAAGATAGAACATAAAAATAGGGACATCTTGCTAGAACTATACAAGGCACCACTTAGAGTACTGTGAACAGTTTTGGTTCCTTATCAAAGGAAAAAGACACTTGCTTCGGGTGCAATACCCTGAAGGTTTACCAGATTGATCCTAGATATGGAGGGATTTTCTTCTGATGAGAGGTCGAGTAAGTTAGGTCTGTGTTCACTGGAGTTTAGAAGCATGAGAGGCAATTTTACTGAAACATACAAAATTCTTAGAGGTTTGATAGGGCAGATACTGAGAGGTTATTTTCCTTACAGGAAAATCCAAGTCAAGATATAATCTCAGAGTAAGGGGCTGTTCAGTTAGGGCAGATGAGGAGGAATCGGTTCTCTCAAAGGAAAGCAAATCTGAATGATTCTTTATTTCTGAGGGCTGTGGAGGCTGGATCATTAAGCTTATTCAAGGCTGAGATCCCCAAATTTTCAAATCAGTAAGGGGAAAGTAATGGGATAAGGCAGGAAGAAAATGAAATTGAGGACTAATCAGGTAAGCCATGAATGGCAAAGCAAACTCAATTGTCTCATAACATATCTCTACTCTTACATTTTATGGTCTTAATGTACTTAACTATCCCATGGCAATTCAAAAGGAGTGTTTACGAACAAGTAATACACTGAATCACATAAGGAGATATTAGCTAGATAACCAAAAGATCATTCAGAAGAGGAAACAGGAGTCTGGAGTTAGAGGTTCAGCGTCTATGGCCTATGTATCTGATGTGAGACCATCAATGTAGAGCAAATTATAATTGGAGATGTGCACGAGGGCAGAATTTGAGCAGAGATAACTCAGAGTTACAAGATTCAAGCAGGGTCTGGAGTTAGAATGGGACAGCCCTCAGAAAAATTTGAAAACATGGATTAAAAATGTTACAGTTATGTCATTATTTAACCAGAAATAAATATATGGTAGTGAGCACGGGAGTACTGGGTGAATTTAAGACAACGCTAAGTTTATGGAAGATGGCAGATGAGAGGCCAATCGTTACCTCTAAATTCGACTTTTCAAAGTATGGATGAGCATTTCAACAGCAAATGAGCTGGGTTAGACAATGTTATGAATATCACAATAAGTGGCTTTTGTGCAAATGGTCAGAAATTCACCGAGGTCAACTAGAATAACAAAATTGTAAACAGCCTGATTTAATCTCAGATATTGACCTGAAAGAGGGATGGAGTGACTAGCTCGGAAACAGACTTTGTAGTGGGATCCGAAGACAATGGCTTTGGTAGTTCCCGTAACTGGGAGGAAATCTATACTCAGTGTTAAGCATTAGACGAGTAATCAGACCATATAGACAAAGTTGAGCTGCATGTTGTCAGCATACTTTTACAAATTCACTTATCTATATATAAAGGCAACACATAGGTAAGAAATAGGAAGCTAAGAATGGAATCTGAGGGAATATGATGGTAAGAACAGTAAATGTTGTCTCCTATGATTAGATGATCAAAGTCATAAATACAGAAATAAGTTAATAAGGCTGAATGACAGCTCAGCTGACACCCATCTAATTTTAACAAGTGATTACAGAATTAAGTTATTTCAAACTATACACACATTTACTAAAAGGTGAGGAGACCTGGTTCTTAGTGTTGTTAGTACATACACTAACATTATAATAGGCTAATATATTTTAGTGTAAAGTCAGTATTGAGAGAATAATTCATTTTATAAAACATCAGCTGTTGGAGAGCTGGTTAAGCTACAAAATTGAAAGCTGTTCCAAATTGTTACTTAATAATATGCAAAAAGCCTAATACATGCTCTTTTATTCCATGGCATTGTTCTTTTGAACATTACTGCACATGTAACAGTATGTTACTGAAAATAGTTAATGTCACCTCACAGAACACCTTGTAATTGCCAAGTGCATTTGTTTAAAAATACTCGAATGACCTTGCTGTTTCAAGAAAACTATCCACATCAGTGAAGCAACTTAGTAAAGTTCAAGTTTCATATAGAGAAAGTGAAATATCTTCAGACTGTACAACAAATTATAGGCGCGTATTTGGTCTAGAAAATAACACAATTGTACAAATATTGAAACTAATGTAACCATATGTAACGCTATTATTTCTCAAGGGAAATCAAAAGGCAAGTCTTACCTGGTTAAGTTTTCTATGTTTGGTGGTATAGTTTTAAGTCTGTTTCCCCCAAGTGAAAGAGATTTGAGTCTTTGCAATTCTAGAAGCTGAGAAGGAACTTCTTCAAAACGATTGCCACTGAAATTGACAACTTCCAAACCCATCTTTCCCAAGTCCTTGGGCAGGGAGAACTCGTCCATTCTGTTATTTTTGGCTATCAAAGTCCGAAGTTTGGTCAGTTCCAGGATATCGTCGCAGATGACGGAGAGACCATTGGAGCTGATGTCCAGGAAGAGCAGGTTCCTAAAATTGGCGATACTTTCAGGGAAAACAATCAATCTATTGTGTGTCAACAATAACTGTTGAGTCTCGTTTTTCCTTTCTTCGCTGATGTCTTCCAAAGACACCGTATCCAGATTCATTCTGGACAAGTTCAGCACGCTGTCTCCTTCCATATTCTCCAAAACGTCCATAGCTGACCCCGGCAAAGCGAACATTTTAAACTTAATCAGAGTACTGAGGTGGAAGGAACCATCCAAATGCAGTTCACTGGCGGTGGCACAGCACTCAAATAACTCGCCCCGATTTCAAGTCCCCGCCCCGGAATCCGAATTGTCCATAACGGCCCGCGGAGGCGGACAGCTGACAGCGCGAGTACGCAGCGTCCGGGGCAGAGTCACGCGGTGTCTGCGTAAAGGTCATGGCGTCATGACGTAACGCCCGCGAGGGGAGATCGGCCGGAGTTGGCAGTTGGTGCGTGACTTGGTGAGGCTTCAGTCGGACAGCGCAGGGGAGTGATAGGACGATAGTGACAATTAAATAATTGACGGCTGGCTTTCGACGTCTTATAAATGACTGGCAAAGGGTCAGTCGGCAGCCTTCGTCTTCAATTCTGAAAAGTAGAGAAAGACAGTGATTGCACAGGAGGTCATGTGAGCCCACTCTTCCAGTCGGCAACTCGGGAGATTTCATTCTTGAATTTTATCATTCAGATAATGTTCAAAATTTTCTCCCGCTCCAAAACGTCTCTTTTAATCACCGTCTTCTCCAAGCTGTCGATCTGTCACGATTTTCATAATAACTTGAGAAATCCCAGATTATTCGTGTGTGGCTGGCTGTTGCCTTTGCTCATTGGCAGGACATTTGGGCTGGGGCAGATAAGTGGCAAGTAATATTTGCACCATACAAGTGCCAGGCAATGACTATCACCAGCAAGAGAGAATCTAACCATCAGCCCTTGACGTTCCAAACACATTACTGTTTCTGAAGCCCCCACTATCAATATCTTGGAGTTATCATTGACCAGAAACTGAACTGGACCAGACACTTAAAAACAGTAAATACAAAGGCAGGTCAGACATTGGGAAACCTGGGTCAAGTAATGCACCTGATTTCCCAGAAACTATCCACATCTACAAGGCACAAGTCAAGAGTGTGATAGGATACTCTTCACTTTCCTAGATGCATGTGTGAACAAAGAGTAGGATAGGGTTGTTCAGGCTCACAAAATTGCTTGCCCCATTTAATAAGCTCATGGTTGTAACCCCAAATATACTTTCTCACTTACCTGGTAACTTTTCACCCCCTTACATAACCAAGTTCTATCTACTTTAAGGACTCAAAGGACTCCATAATCTTTTCAGGAAGGGGATTTGAAAGACACATAGCCATAGAATCATAAGGATGTACAGCACAGAAACAGATCCTTTGGTCCATGCTGACCAGATATCCCAACCCAATCTAGTCTCACCTGCCAACACCTGGCCCAAAACCTCCACCACTTCCTCTGGCTGCTCATTCCATAAATGTACCACCCTCTGAGTGAAACAGTTGCCCTTTAAGTCTCTTTTATTAACTTCCCTTCTCACCTTAAACCTATGCCCTCTAGTTCTTGACTCCCCCACCCTAGGGAAAAGACTTTGTCTATTTATCCTATCCATGCCCCTCATGATTTTATAAACCTCTATAAGGTCACCCCTCAGCCTCCAACGCTCCAGAGAAAACAGCCCCAGCCTATTCAACCTCCCCTATAGCTCAAATCCTCCAACCCTAGCAATATCCTTGTAAGTCTTCTCTTAACCCTTTCAAGTTTCACAACATCTTATGGTTTAGTAGGGTCAGAGGTGGTGGTATAAGAGGGGGAGGTGTGGCATTGCTTGTCAAGGATAGTATTACAGTGGTGGAAAGGACAATGGAGGAAGACTTGCCATCTGAGGTAGTTTGGGCTGAGGTTAGAAATAGGAAAGGTGAGGTCACCCTGTTAGGAGTTTTCTACAGGCCTCCTAATAGTTCGAGAGACGTAGAGGAAAGTATTGCAAGGATGATTCAGGAGAAGAGTGAAAGTAGTAGGGTGGTTGTTATGGGGGACTTTAACTTCCCAGATATTGACTGGGAAAGCTATAGCTCGAGTACGTTAGATGGGTCGGTGTTTGTTCAATGTGTGCAGGAGGGTTTCCTGACACAATATGTAGACAGGCCAACAAGAGGTGAGGCCATACTGGATTTGTTCTAGGTAATGAACCAGGCCAGGTGTTAGAGTTGGAGGTAGGTGAGCACTTTGGGGACAGTGACCACAACTCGGTGACTTTTATTCTAGTGATGGAGAGGGATAAGTGTGCACTACAGGGCAGGAGGTATAGCTGGGGGCAGGGAAATTATGATGTGGTGAGGCATGATTTAGGATATGTGGATTGGAAAAATAGGCTTCAAGGGAAGGACACAAATGATATGTGGAGATTGTTCAAGGAGCAGCTATTGGGTGTCCTTGATAAGCATGTACCAGTCAGGCAGGGAGGAAAGGGTCTTGTGAGGGAGCCGTGGTTTAATAAGGAATTGGAATCCCTTGTAAAAGGGAAGAGGGCGGCCTATGTAAAGATGAGGCGTGAAGGTTCAATTGGGGCGATTGAGAGTTATAAGGTAGAGTTTGTGCGAAGATTTGTTGCTCGGGTGCTCGTTGTTGTGGTTCTGTTCGCCGAGCTGGAAGTTTTTGTTGCAAATGTTTCGTCCCCTGGCTAGGCAACATCATCAGTGCTTTGGAGCCTCCTGCGAAGCGCTTCTTTGATGTTTCTTCCGGTATTTATAGTGGTCTGTCCTTGCCGTTTTCGGTTGTCAGTTTCAGCTGTCCACTGTAGTAATTGGTATATTGGGTCCAGGTCGATGTGTTTGTTGATGGAGTTTGTGGATGAATGCCATGCCTCTAGGAATTCCCTGGCTGTTTTCTGTCTGGCTTGCCCTGTGATAATAGTGTTGTCCCAGTCGAATTCATGTTGCTTGTTGTCTGAGTGTGTGGCTACTAGGGATAGCTGGTCGTGTCGTTTCGTGGCTAGTTGATGTTCATAAGTTATAAGGTAGCCAGGAAGGATCTAAAGAGAGAGCTAAGAGCAGCGAGAAGGGGACATGTAAAGTCCTTGGTTGGTAGGATTAGGGAAAACCCAAAGGCTTTCTATAGATATGTTGTGGTTCTGCTCGCCGAGCTGGAAGTTTTTGCTGCAAACGTTTCGTTCCCTGGCTAGGGAACATCATCAGTGCGGTGGGAGCCTCGTGTGAAGCGCTGCTTTGATGTTTCTTCCGGTATTTATATTGGTTTGTTCTTGCCGCTTCCGGGTGTCAGTTTCAGCTGCAGTGATTTGTATCTGGGGTCCAGGTCGATGTGTCTGTTGATGGATGTTCTTGCCGTTTCCGGGTGTCAGTTTCAGCTGTAGTGGTTTGTATATGGTGTCCAGGTCAATGTGTCTATTGATGGAGATTGGGGATGAATGCCATGCTTCTAGGAATTCTCTGGCTGTTCTCTGTCTGGCTTGTCCTATGATAGTGGTGTTTTCCCAGTCAAATTCATGTTGCTGGTTGTCTGAGTGTATGGCTACTAGAGATAGCTGGTCGTGTCGTTTTGTGGCTAGCTGATGTTCATGGATGCGGATCGTTAGCTGTCTTCCTGTTTGTCCTATATAGTGTTTTGTGCAGTCCTTGCATGGTATTTTGTAAACTACGTTAGTTTGGCTCATGCTGGGTATTGGGTCCTTTGTTCTCGCGAGTTGTCTGAGCATGGATGTTGGCTTGTGTGCTGTTATGAGTCCTAAGGGTCGCAGTAGTCTGGCTGTCAGTTCTGAGACACTCCTGACGTATGGTAGAGTGGCTAGTCCTTTTGGTTGTGGCATGTCCTCGTTCCGTGGTCTATCTCTTAGGCATCTGGTGATAAAGTTGCGTGGGTATCCGTTTTTGGCGAATACCTTGTATAGATGTTCCTCTTCCTCTTTTCGCAGTTCTGGTGTACTGCAGTGTGTTGTGGCCCTTTTGAATAGTGTCCTGATGCAGCTTCGTTTGTGTGTGTTGGGGTGGTTACTTTCATAGTTTAAGACTTGGTCTGTGTGTGTTGGTTTCCTGTGTATCCTTGTGGTGAATTCTCCGTTGGGTGTTCTCTCTACTAACACGTCTAGGAATGGGAGTTGGCTATCCTTTTCTTCTTCTCGTGTGAATCGGATTCCTGTGAGTGTGGCATTGATGATTCTGTGTGTTTTTTCTATATCTGTGTTTTTGATGATTACAAAGGTGTCATCAACATATCTGATCCAGAGTTTGGGTTGGATTTGTGGTATGGCTGTATGTTCTAATCTTTGCATAACTGCCTCTGCTATGAGTCCCGAGATTGGTGATCCCATGGGTGTTCCGTTGATTTGTTCGTATATCTGATTGTTGAATGTAAAGTGTGTGGTGAGACACAGGTCCAGTAGTTTAAGTATGCCGTCCTTGTTGATAGGTTCGGCCTCCTGTGTTCTGTTATGTATGTCCAGTAGGTTGGCTATTGTTTCTCTGGCTAGGGTTTTGTCAATTGAAGTGAACAGTGCCGTCATGTCGAATGATACCATGGTTTCTTCTTTGTCTATGTGTGTCTTCCTGATGACGTCCAAGAATTCCTGTGTTGATTGTATGGAGTGTTTGGATCCGCTGACTAGGTGTTTCAGTTTTTGTTGTAGTTCTTTGGCCAGTTTGTATGCTGGTGTCCCTGGTAGTGATACTATGGGTCTGAGTGGGATGTCTGGTTTGTGTACTTTGGGTAGTCCATAGAATCTGGGGGTGTTGTTGCTTTCAGGTTTCATTCTTTGCTGGTCTGCTTTGGTTATCTGTCCGTTTTTTTGTAGATTCCTTAGTGTGTTGATTATTCTATTGGTGAGTTGTGGTGTGGGGTCGGAATCCTTCATTTGGTAGGTGTTGGTGTCTGCGAGTAGTTGTTGCGCTTTACCGATGTAGTCTGATTTATCTAAGATGACCGTCATTCTGCCTTTATCTGCCGGTAGTATGATTATGTTTTTGTCATTTTTCAGTGCTTTCAGTGCTTCCCTCTCCTTGGTGTTGAGGTTATGTGTTTGTCGTTTTCTTATCATCATGGGTACTACCGTTTGTCTCACTGTTTGTTGTGTCTCTTCTGTCAGTCCATTGTTCCTGAGTGTGCTTTCTAGTGCTGCTAGGAAGTCTGCTGTGTTGGCATCCCTGTGGTTGTATTTGAGTCCCTTGGCCAGTATAGTTCTTTCCATGTCTGTGAGCTGTCTGTGGGAGAGGTTTTTAACCCAGTTGTGTGTTGTAGTGTCCTCCTTTTTGTGTGTTAGTTTGTCCATTTTTTCTCTTAGTGCTGTTTTTTTGCGGAGTGTTGTCCTGTTCTGTCCTATAGTGATAGCCTGTTCTATGGTCCGGGTCCATTCCTGATTAGTGGTCTTGGACGTCATCAGGAATACACACATAGACAAAGAAGAAACCATGGTATCATTCGACGTGACGGCACTGTTCACTTCAATTGACAAAACCCTAGCCAGAGAAACAATAGCCAACCTACTGGACATACATAACAGAACACAGGAGGCCGAACCTATCAACAAGGACGGCATACTTAAACTACTAGACCTGTGTCTCACCACACACTTTACATTCAACAATCAGATATACGAACAAATCAACGGAACACCCATGGGATCACCAATCTCGGGACTCATAGCAGAGGCAGTTATGCAAAGATTAGAACATACAGCCATACCACAAATCCAACCCAAACTCTGGATCAGATATGTTGATGACACCTTTGTAATCATCAAAAACACAGATATAGAAAAAACACACAGAATCATCAATGCCATACTCACAGGAATCCGATTCACACGAGAAGAAGAAAAGGATAGCCAACTCCCATTCCTAGACGTGTTAGTAGAGAGAACACCCAACGGAGAATTCACCACAAGGATACACAGGAAACCAACACACACAGACCAAGTCTTAAACTATGAAAGTAACCACCCCAACACACACAAACGAAGCTGCATCAGGACACTATTCAAAAGGGCCACAACACACTGCAGTACACCAGAACTGCGAAAAGAGGAAGAGGAACATCTATACAAGGTATTCGCCAAAAACGGATACCCACGCAACTTTATCACCAGATGCCTAAGAGATAGACCACGGAACGAGGACATGCCACAACCAAAAGGACTAGCCACTCTACCATACGTCAGGAGTGTCTCAGAACTGACAGCCAGACTACTGCGACCCTTAGGACTCATAACAGCACACAAGCCAACATCCACGCTCAGACAACAACTCACGAGAACAAAGGACCCAATACCCAGCATGAGCCAAACTAACGTAGTTTACAAAATACCATGCAAGGACTGCACAAAACACTATATAGGACAAACAGGAAGACAGCTAACGATCCGCATCCATGAACATCAGCTAGCCACAAAACGACACGACCAGCTATCTCTAGTAGCCATACACTCAGACAACCAGCAACATGAATTTGACTGGGAAAACACCACTATCATAGGACAAGCCAGACAGAGAACAGCCAGAGAATTCCTAGAAGCATGGCATTCATCCCCAAACTCCATCAATAGACACATTGACCTGGACCCCAGATACAAATCACTGCAGCTGAAACTGACACCCGGAAGCGGCAAGAACAAACCAATATAAATACCGGAAGAAACATCAAAGCAGCGCTTCACACGAGGCTCCCACCGCACTGATGATGTTCCCTAGCCAGGGAACGAAACGTTTGCAGCAAAAACTTCCAGCTCGGCGAGCAGAACCACAACAACGGATACCCGAGCTACAAATCTTCAATCAGATTTTTTTCTATAGGTATGTCAGGAATAAAAGAATGACTTGGGTAGGAATAGGTCCAGTCAAGGATAGTGGGAAGTTGTGCGTGGAGGCGGAGGAGATTGGAGAGACACTAAATCAATACTTTTCGTCAGTATTCACTCAGGAACAGGACATTGTTGCTGCTGTGAATATTGAGTCACAAGTGATTAGAATGGATGGCCTTGAGGTATGTAGGGAAGAGGTCCGGGGAATACTGGAAAGGGTGAAAATAGATAAGTCCTCTGGGCCTGATGGCATTTATCCTAGGATCCTCTGGGAAGCTAGGGAGGAGATAGCGGAGCCATTGGCCTTGATTTTTATGTCGTCGTTGTCTACAGGAATAGTGCCAGAAGACTGGAGGATAGCGAATGTGGTCCCCTTGTTCAAGAAGGGGAGTAGGGACAGCCTTAGTAACTATAGGCCAGTGAGTCTCACTTCTGTTGTGGGCAAAGTCTTAGAGAGAATTGTAAGGGATAGGATTTATGAACATCTGGATAGAAATAATGTGATCAAGGATAGTCAGCATGGTTTTGTGAAGGGCAGGTCGTGCCTCACAAACCTTATTGAGTTCTTTGAGAAGGTGACCAAGAAAGTGGACGAGGGTAAAGCAGTAGATGTGGTGTATATGGATTTTAGCAAGGCATTCGATAAGGTACCCCATGGTAGGCTACTGCAAAAATTACGGAGGTATGGCATTGAGGGTGCATTAGAGGTTTGGATTAGGAATTGGCTGGCTGGAAGGAGACAGAGGGTAGTAGTTGATGGTATAAGTTCATCTTGGAGTGCAGTTACTAGCGGTGTTCCACAAGGATCTGTTTTGGGACCATTGCTGTTTGTCATTTTTATAAATGACCTGGAGGAGGGGCTTGAAGGCTGGGTAAGCAAGTTTGCAGATGATACGAAAGTCTTCGCTGTGGTGGACAGCGAAGAAGGATGTGGCAGGTTACAGCGGGATATAGATAAGTTGCAGAGCTGGGCAGAAAGGTGGCAAATGGAGTTCAATGTAGCTAAGTGTGAAGTCATTCACTTTGGTAGGAGTAACAAGAAGATGGATTACTGGGCTACTTGGTAGTGTGGATGAGCAGAGGGATCTTGTTGTCCATGTACACAGATCTCTGAAAGTTGCCACCCAGGTAAATAGTGCTGTGACGAAGGCATATGGCGTACTGGGCTTTATTGGTAGAGGAATTGAGTTCCGGAGTCCTGAGGTCATGTTGCAGTTGTATAAGACTCTGGTGCGGCCTCATCTGGAGTATTGTGTGCACTTTTGGTCGCCACACTATAGGAAGGATGTGGAGGCACTGGAACGGGTGCAGAGGAGGTTTACCAGGATGTTGCCTGGCATGGTAGGAAGATCGTATGAGGAAAGGCTGAGGCAATTGGGGCTGTTCTCATTGGAGAAAAGAAGGTTTAGGGGAGATTTGATAGAGGTGTACAAGATGATCAGCGGTTTAGATAGGGTTGACAGTGAGAACCTTTTTCCGCATATGGAGTCAGCTGTTACTAGGGGACACAGCTTTAAATTAAGGGGAGGTTGGTATGGGACAGATGTTAGGGGTAGATTCTTTACTCAGCGAGTTGTGAGTTCATGGAATGCCCTGCCAGTTTCAGTGGTGGACTCTCCCTCTTTATGGTCATTCAAGCGGGCATTGGATAAGCATATGGAGGTTATTGGGCTAATGTAGGTTAGGTAGGCTTCGGTCGGCGCAACATTGAGGGCTGAAGGGCCTGTACTGCGCTGTATTTTTCTATGTTCTATGTTCTATCTTTCTGATAGGAAAGAGACCAGAATCGCACACAATATTTCAACAGTGACCTAACCAAGGGTGCAAGGGTACGTGATGTCGCTGATCGTGTTTTCCGGGTCCTTAAGGGGGAGGGGGAGCAGCCCCAGATCGTGGTCCACGTTGGCACCAACGATATAGGTAGGAAGAAGGGTGAAGATATCAGACAGGCTTTCAGGGAGCTAGGTTGGAAGCTCAGAGTTAGAACAAACAGAGTTGTAGTCTCTGGTTTGTTACCCGTGCCACGTGATAGAGAGTCGAGGAATAGGGAGAGAGAGCAGTTAAATGCGTGGCTACAGGGATGGTGCAGGAGGGAGGGATTCCGGTTTCTGGACAACTGGGGTCCTTTCTGGGGAAGGTGGGACCTCTATAAAAAGGATGGGCTACACCTGAACCTGAGGGGCACCAGTATCCTGGGGGGGAGGTTTGCTAGTGCTCTTTGGGAGGGTTTAAACTAACTCCGTGGGGGCATGGGAACCAGGACTGTAGCTTTAGGGTACAGGACCTTGAGTGTAGGGAGGTTAGGAATAATGCAGTGATCTCTAAGGAGGGTGCCTGTAACCAGAAGGGTGGATTGAAGTGTGTATACTTCAATGCCAGAAGTATAAGGAATAAGGTAGGTGAACTTGCAGCGTGGGTTGGTACCTGGGACTTCGATGTTGTGGCCATTACAGAGACGTGGGTAGAACAGGGACAAGAATGGCTGTTGCACGTTCCAGGATTCAAATGTTTTAGTAGGATCAGACATGGGGGTAAAAAAGGGGGAGGCATGGCATTACTTGTCAAAGATAGTATCACAGCAGTGGAATGGACGATGGAAGAGGACTTGCCATCTGAGGTAGTTTGGGCTGAGGTTAGAAATAGGAAAGGTGAGGTCACCCTGTTAGGTGTTTTCTACAGGCCTCCTAATAGTCCTAGAGAAGTAGAGGATAATATTGCGAGGATGATTCAGGAAAAGAGTGAAGGTAGCAGGGTGGTTGTTATGGGGGACTTTAACTTCCCAGATATTGTCTGGGAGAGCTATAGCTCGAGTTCATTAGATGGGTCGGTGTTTGTACAATGTGTGCAGGAGGGTTTCCTGACACAATATGTCGACAGGCCAACAAGAGGGGAGGCTATATTGGATTTGGTTCTAGGTAATGAACCAGGCCAGGTGTTAGACTTGGAGGTAGGTGAGCACTTCGGGGACAGTGACCACAACTCGGTGACTTTTACTTTAGTGATTGAGAGGGATAATCGTGCGCCGCAGGGCAAGAGTTATAGCTGGGGGCAGGGAAATTATGATGCAGTGAGGCATGACTTAGGATGTGTGGATTGGAAAAAACAGGCTTCAAGAGAAGAACACTAATGAGATGTGGGGATTGTTCAAGGAGCAGCTACTGCGTGTCCTCGATAGGTATGTACCAGTCAGGCATGGTGTAAAGGGCCTTGTGAGGCAGCCGTGGTTTAGTAAGGAATTGGAGTCCCTTGTGAAAGGGAAGAAGGCGGCATATGTAAAGATGAGGCGTGAAGGTTCAGTAGGGGCGATTGAGAGTTATAAGGTAGCCAGGAAGGAGCTAAAGAGGGAGCTAAGAGAAGCGAGAAGGGGACATGAAAAGTCTTTAGCTGGTAGGATTAGGGAAAACCCAAAGGCTTTCTATAGGTATGTCAAGAATAAAAGGATGACTAGGGTAGGTATCGGTCCAGTCAAGGATAGTAGTGGGAAGTTGTGTGTGGAGGCGGAGGAGATTGGAGAGACATTAAATCAGTACTTTTCATCAGTATTCACTCAGGAACAGGACACTGTTGCTGATGTGAATATGGAATCACAAATAATTAGAATGGATGCCCTGGAAATATGCAGGGAAGAGGTTTTGGGAATATTGGAAAGGATGAATATAGATAAGTCTCCTGGGCCTGATGGCATTTACCCCAGGATCCTATGGGAAGCTAGGGAGGAGATAGCAGAGCCATTGGCCTGGATTTTTATGTCGTCATTGTCAACGGGAATAGTACCAGAGGACTGGAGGATAGCGAATGTGGTCCCATTGTTCAAGAACGGGAGTAGGGATAGCCCTAGTAACTATAGGCCAGTGAGTCTGACTTCAGTGGTGGGCAAAGTCTTAGAGAGAATGGTAAGGGATAAGATTTATGAACATCTGGGTAGGAATAACGTGATCAGGGATAGCCAGCATGGTTTTGTGAAGGGCAGGTCGTGCCTCACAAACCTTATTGAGTTCTTTGAGAAGGTGACTAAGGAAGTGGACGAGGGTAAAGCAGTAGATGTTGTGTATATGGATTTTAGTAAGGCGTTCGATAAGGTTCCCCATGGTAGGCTAATGCTAAAACTTCGGAGGTATGGCATTGAGGATACATTAGAGGTTTGGATTAGGAATTGGCTGGCTGGAAGGAGACAGAGGGTAGTAGTTGATGGATTATGTTCATCTTGGAGCGCAGTTACTAGCGGTGTACCACAAGGATCTGTTTTGGGACCATTGCTTTTTGTTATCTTTATAAATGATCTAGAGGAAGGACTTGAAAGCTGGGTAAGCAAGTTTGCGGATGACACAAAAGTCGGTGGAGTTGTGGATAGTGAGGAAGGAAGTGGTAGGTTACAGCGGGATATAGATAAGTTGCAGAGCTGGGCGGAAATGTGGCAAATGGAATTCAGTGTAGCTAAGTGCGAAGTCGTTCACTTTGGTAGGAATAACAAGATGATGGATTACTGGGCTAATGGTAGGCTACTTGGTAGTATGGATGAGCAGAGGGATCTTGGTGTCCATGTACACAGATCTCTGAAAGTTGCCACCCAGGTAAATAGTGCTGTGAGGAAGGCATATGGTGTACTGGGCTTTATTGGCAGAGGAATTGAGTTCCGGAGTCCTGAGGTCATGTTGCAGTTGTATAAGACTCTGGTGAGGCCTCATCTGGAGTATTGTGTGCAGTTTTGGTCGCCATACTATAGGAAGGATGTGGAAGCTTTAGAACGAGTGCAGAGGAGGTTTACCAGGATGTTGCCTGGAATGGTAGGAAAATCTTATGAGGAAAGGCTGAGGCACTTGGGGCTGTTCTCATTGGAGAAGAGAAGGTTTAGGGGAGATCTGATAGAAGTGTATAAGATGATTAGGGGTTTAGATAGGGTAGATACTAAGAACCTTTTACCGCTAATGGAGTCAGGTGTTACTAGGGGACATAGCTTTAAATTAAGGGGTGGTAGGTATAGGACAGATGTTAGGGGTAGATTCTTCACACAGCGGGTTGTGAGTTCATGGAATGCCCTGCCCGTATCAGTGGTGAACTCTCTTTCTTTATGGTCATTTAAGCGGGCATTGGATAGGCATTTGGAAGTTATTGGGCTAGTATAGGTTAGGTAGGATTCGGTCGGCGCAACATCGAGGGCCGAAGGGCCTGTACTGCGCTGTATCCTTCTATGTTCTATGTTCTATGTAACCAATGTCCTGTACAGCTGCAACATGACCTCCCAACTCCTGTACTCAATACTCTGACCAATAAAGGAAAGCATCACAAACGCCTTCTTCACTATCCTATCTACCTGCGACTCCACTTTTAAGCCCTCAAGAGAAAAAGATTTTGCCTCATCAGCGTGACCCGTGATTTTTTTAAACAGTGACTCCTAGTTCTTGATTGTCCCATATGAGGAAAACTCTCCACAACTAACCTGTCAAGACCTCTCAGATGTTTCAATCAAGTTGTCTCTTACTCTTTTAAATACCAAATACAAGCCTAACATGTCCAACCTCTCATCGTAGGAGAACCCACTCATTCCAGGGAAAACTTTCTTTGAATTGCTGCCAACACATATGCAGTTTTAAGTAAGGTGACCAATATTGTATCCAATGCATCACTCCAACAAGTATTCCTTGCCTTTATTCTTTGTAATCTCTATCTAAACTATTTACATAGCCTAGTTTTCAGAATATAGGTCATCCCTGTCAATTGTGCTAGTACAATCATGAACGAACAGAGCAACCCTGTACATCCTCTTTGAATCTTGTCCTTCTTAAATATCCTGTCAAGGTTAAGGTCCCAATCCACGTCATCTTGCAGCGTGTCTCTGTTATGGCCAATTGATTGTACATACCCATTTTTATTGCCACTTTTTTTTCAAAATGCTATGTTCATTCAGATGCAGAGCCCTTAATTTTAACTTTTTATTCTTTTTGTAAATTCTGGATATGTCTATTGGCTTATTTTTAGATTCAAACGTGATATGCCTTCCTAGTATTTATCCAGATTGAACTCCATCTGCCATTTTTGAGCTCATTGACCCATTTGATCAAGATCCCTTTGTAATCTTGAAAACCGTCACTGTCTACAATGCCACCAACATTGGTGTCATCTGCAAACTTACTAACCATATCTTCCATATTTTCATCCAAATCATTTCAATAATTGATAAACAAAAGAGGACCCTGAACTGATCCCTGTGGAACACCGCTGCTCATAGGCTGCCAGTCCAAAAACCAACCCTCCACCATTATTCTCTGTCTCAAGTATCCAATTGGCAAGCTCACCCTGACTCCCATGTGACCTATCTAGTAATTAGTCTACCATACTTGTCAAAGGATTTACTAAAGTCCAAGTAAATGGTATATACTGCTCTGCCATCATCTATCTTTTTGGTAACTTCCTTAAAAAACTCAATCAAGTTTGTGCGACACGATTTTTCTCACACAAAACCATGCTGAGCATCCTTAATCAATTTTTGCCCCTCTAAATGTCCATAAATCCTATCTTTTATAAATTTACACACAACCAAAGTCCACCACCCGCCCCAAAACCCCATCCAACACAGCCCACACCACAAACCCCATCCAACACAGCCCACACCACAAACCCCATCCAACACAGCCCACACTGCAAACCCCGTCCGACATCGCCCACAACCCAAACTCTGTCCGACACCGCCCACAACCCAAACCCCATCCAACACCACCCACAGCCCGCCCCCAAACCCCGTCCGACACTGCCCACACCCCAAACCCTGTTCAACACCGCCCACAGCCCGTCCCCAAATCCCAACCAACATTGCCCACAGCTCAAACCCCATCCAACACTGCCCATAGCCGCCCCCAAACTCCATCCAACACCGCCCACAGCCTGCCCCCAAACCCCGTCCGACCACTGCCCACACCCCAAACCCTGTTCAACACCGCCCACAGCCCGCCCCCAAATCCCAACCAACATTGCCCACAGCTCAAACCCCATCCAACACTGCCCATAGCCGCCCCCAAACTCCATCCAACACCGCCCACAGCCTGCCCCCAAACCCCGTCCGACCACTGCCCACACCCCAAACCCTGTTCAACACCGCCCACAGCCCGCCCCCAAATCCCAACCAACATTGCCCACAGCTCAAACCCCATCCAACACTGCCCATAGTCGCCCCCAAACTCCATCCAACACCGCCCACAGCCTGCCCCCAAACCCATGAAACACCACTCACAGCCCGTCCGCAAACCCCATCCAACCCCGTCCAACACAGCCCACACCGCATACCACGTCCGAAACCACCCACACCCCAAACCCCGTCCAACACCGCCCACAGCCCGCCCCCAAACTCCGTCCAACATTGCCCACAGCCCGCCCCCCACAAACCCATCCAACACTGCCCACAAACCCCGTCCAACGTTGCCCACAGCCCGCCCCCAAACCCCGTCCACCATTGTACACAGCCCGCCCCCTAAACCCCATCCAACACCGCCCACAGCCCACCCCCAAACGCCATCCAACACAGCCCGCCCCAAACCCCATCCAACGCCGCCCACAGCCCGCCCCAAACCCCATCCAACACCGCCCACAGCCCATCCCCAAACCCCATCCAACACCACCCACAGCCCGCTACCAAACCCATCCAACACCGCCCACAGCCCGCCCCCAAACCCCATCCAACACCACCCACATCCCAAACTCCATCCAACACCCCAAACCCTGTCCGACACCGCCCACAGCCCGCCCCCAAACCCTGTCCAACACCGCCCACACCCCAAACCCCGTCCAATACAGCCCACACCCCAAACCCCGTCTAACACCACCCACAGCCCGCCCCCAAACCCCATCCAACACCGCCCACAGCCAGACCCCAAACCCTGTCCAACACCGCCCACAGCCCGCCCCCAAACCCTGTCCAACACCGCCCACACCCCAAACCCCATTCAACACCGCCCATACCCCAAACCCCGTCCAACACCGTCCACAGCCCGCCCCCAAACCCTGTCCAACACCGCCCACACCCCAAATCCCATTCAACACCGCCCACACCCCAAACCCCGTCCAACACTGCCCACAGCCCGCCCCCAAACCCCATTCAACACCGCCCACACTCCAAACCCCATCCAACACCACCCACACCCCAAACCCTGTCTGACACTGCCCACAGCCCGCCCCCAAACCCTGTCCAACACCGCCCACACCCCAAACCCTGTCCGACACCACCCACAGCCTGCCCCAAACCCCGTCCCACACCACCCACAGCCTGCCCTCAAACCCCATAAGACATAGGAGTGGAAGTAAAGCCATTCGACCCATCGAGTCCACTCCGCCATTCAATCATGGCTGATGGGCATTTCAACTCCACTTACCCACATTCTCCCCGTAGCCCTCAATTCCTCGAGACAACAAGAATCTATCAATCTCTGCCTTGAAGACATTTAGCGTCCCGGCCTCCACTGCACCCTGTGGCCATGAATTCCACAGGTCCACCACTCTCTGGCTGAAGAAATGTCTCCGCATTTCTGTTCTGAATTGACCCCCTCTAATTCTAAGGCTGTGTCCACGGGTCCTAGTCTCCTCGCCTAATGGAAACAATTTCCTAGCGTCCATCCTTTCCAAGCCATGTATTATCTTGTACGTCTCTATTAAGTCTCCCCTTAATCTTCTAAACTCCAATGAATACAATCCCAGGATCCTCAGCCGTTCCTCATATGTTAGACCTACTATTCCAGGGATCATCCGTGTGAATCTCCGCTGGACACGTTCCAGTGCCAGTATGTCCTTCCTGAGGTGTGGGGACCAAAACTGGACACAGTACTCCAAATGGGGCCTAACCAGAGCTTTATAAAGTCTCAGTAGCACAACGGTGCTTTTATATTCCAACCCTCTTGAGATAAGTGACAGCATTGCATTCGCTTTCTTAATCACGGACTCAACCTGAATGTTGACCTTTAGAGAATCCTCGACTAGCACTCCCAGATCCCTTTGTACTTTGGCTTTATGAATTTTCTCACCGTTTAGAAAGTAGTCTGTGCTTTTATTCTTTTTTCCAAAGTGCAAGACCTCGCATTTGCTCACGTTGAATTCCATCAGCCATTTCCTGGACCACTCTCCCAAACTGTCTAGATCCTTCTGCAACCTCCCCACTTCCTCAGTACTACCTGCCTGTCCACCTAACTTCGTATCATCTGCAAACTTCGCTAGAATGCCCCCAGTCCCTTCATCCAGATTATTAATATATAATGTGAACAGCTGTGGCCCCAACACTGAACCCTGTAGGACACCACTTGTCACCGGCTGCCATTCTGAAAAAGAACCTTTTATCCCAACTCTCTGCCTTCTGTCAGACAGCCAATCCTCAATCCTTCCCAGTAGCTCACCTTGCTCAGCAGCCTCCCATGTGGCACCTTACCAAAGGCCTTTTGGAAGTCTAGATAGACCACATCCACTGGGTTTCTCTGGTCTAACCTACTTGTCACCTCTTCAAAGAATTCCAACAGGTTTGTCAGACATTGCCCACAGTCCACCCCCAAACACCATCCAACACTGCCCACAGCCCACTCCCAAACCCCGTCCAACACCGTCCACCACCTGCCCCCACATCCTGTCTGATACCACCCCCCAAACCCTGTCCAACACTGTACACCAACTGCCCCCCGAAACCCAGTCCGACACTGCACACCGCCCACCACCCGCGCCCCCAAACCCCGCCCAACACCACCCACAGCCCGCCCCCCCAAACCCCATCCAACACCGTCCACCACCCGTTCCCCCAATCCCCATCCAACACCGTCCACCATCCGCCCCCCCAAACCCCTTCCAACACTGTCCACCACCTGCACCCCCAAACCCCATCCAACACCGTCCACAGCCCACCCAAAACCCCGCCCAAAGCAGGCCCCCAAACCCCGACCAACATCGCCCACAGCGCGCCCCCCAAACCCTGTACCACACAACCACCACCCGCCCCCAAACCCCGTCCAACACCGCCCACAGCCTGCCCCCAAACCCCGTCCAACACCGCCCACAGCCCGCCCCCCAAACCCTGTCCCACACTGTCCACCACCCGCCCCAAACCCTGTCCAACACTGCCCATAGCCCGCCCCCCCAAACCCTGTCTCACACCGCCCACCACCCGCCCCCAAACCCTGTCCAACACTGCCCACAGCTCGCCCCCAAACCCTGTCCAACACTGCCCACAGCCCATCTCCAAATCCTGTCCAATACAGCCTACAGCCCACCCCCAAATCCCATCCAACACCGCTCACAGCCCATCCCCAAACCCCATCCAACACCGCCCACAGTCCGCCCCCAAACCCCGTCCAACATTACCCACAGCCCGCCCCCAAACCCCATCCAACACCGCCCACACCCCAAACCATGTCCAACATTGCCCACAGCCTGCCTCCAAACCTCGCGCACGCGCACACACACACACCATTTTACTGCAACGTTTTGACAGGTTCCACCATTGCCCTGTACAGGGTGATGTTGGAGAGATTATCTTGGGAAGGGGATTTAGGGTACACCCGTGTGTAGAACTCCAGGGAAAGTGTGGGAAGAGAGAGAGAGGGGGTGAGGTCAGTCATTTAGAGATGGTGCCTGCACTCCCATCAGTCCAGGACTGTTCTTGGCAGCACTTTTAATCACTGTAAACAAAAGACACAATCAGTGTTGGACACATGTCTTTGATGTAATTTTCCAATCAGGACCTTGAGATCTCCTTCGGATAATTGGTTTTCGGATAATCAAGGTTCCCATGTATGTCTAAAATAAGATTCCTTTTTATTCTTGACTAGAATCTCAATATCTTTATTCATCCATTGTTCCTTAATCTTATCAGCCTTACCCTTCATTCTAACAGGAATGAAATACCTCTGAACTTTCATCGTCACGTTCTTGAACGCTTCCCACTTATCAGACATCCTTATATCCGCGAACAGTCTATAAAACTTTTGAAAATTCTTGTCTCATACCATTAAAATTTGCCTTACTCCAATTAAAAGCTTTAACTTTTAAGGAAGTCTTATGCTTTTCCAAAACCATTTTGAAAATATTAGAATTATGATCGCTATACGCAAAGTGTCCCCCCACTTTTACTTCAGTCACCTGTCCTGCCTTATCACCCAAAAGAAGGTTTAACTTCGCTCCTTCCCACCTAGGCCCTCAGCTTCTTCCTCTCCAACAGACCCATCCAGTTCCTCTCCACCAATACCATCCTCCACCTTGCTGAACTAGTCCTCACTCTTAATAACTTTTCTTTTAATTCTTCCCATTTCTTCCAAATCCAGCGGTATTTTTTTTATTGCGCTACAGACAGGCAGTACTCCTGTTTTTTTTTGCCCTACACAAAAGGAAATGCTGTGTGAATCTTCTGGGTTTTTTTTTCCATTAACCCCCACACTACCACCTAACTGCGGTAGTGCTTATTTTTCCCCAGCACCCATGGTGTGTGTGTGTATATATATTATATATATATATATGTGTGTAGGTATGAGACACAGTGAGAGACACAAAGTGCATGAATCTTTATTCAATTTCCACCACCAGGAAGATAGGAAAACAGCCAGGTGGTCAGTGACAAACAGTGCCCCTCACATGAAAGGGAAATGCTGTGTGATCAAACAGTGAAGGGGAGGGCAGGGACTAAATCAAAATAGAGTTGGAGGGGGAAATGATGCACTCCACTCCCTGCGGCACCCACCTCTCCTTGAACAACTCCAAGGTGTTGGTGGACACCACGTGCTCCTTCTCCAAGGACACCCGGGCTCTAACGTAACAGCGACACTGCTGTTTATTTTTTTCTTTTTTTTATATTGTTGTGTGATCCAACAGTAAAGGGGAGGATTTCCTGTTTATTTTTTAATTTTTTTTTCTTTTCTTCTCTCTTTTTTCTTTATATTTTTTTCCTGTTATTTTTTTCTTTTTTTAATTAACCCCCACACTACCGCCTAACTGTGGTAGTGCTTATTTTTTCCCTAGCACCCATGGTGTGTATGACGTTCTTGTTTATTTTTTTTTCAAAGTGCACAAATCTTTATTTAATTTCCACCACCAGGAAGACACTGCTGTTTATCTCTGTTAGCCAGGACTCCCTGATTGGACCAGGTTAAGAGTCCCAATGAGGGAATCATATTCAATGAGGTCTACCTGCTGTCCTTGATCCAATCGCTACAGTCTCAAAACTCTAAGATTCCACCCAATCTCTCTAGTTAGAGTAACTTCATTGTTGGACTTGCTTTCTTTCTGCTTTTTTTTGATCTCCATCAACCCTCACACTACTTCCACCACTACCACCACCAACTGTTGACATGTACCCATTCTCTGATCATGCTTATGCTGTGTTTATGTCAGACAGTATCCATTAAATAAAACCACTATCAGATACACCCCTTAAACTGGCAAATCAAAACAGTTGGGTTATACAAAATTTGAGGATCATTATTATGGATAGGAACAGCTTTGAAATGAAATGAAGCAGCCACGAGAATTGAGCATGATATTTGAATGGGCAGAAAATGATATAACTAGTTCACTACCTAATTTTCCTTTCCTTAACCTTTAGAAAACAATCACATCTGAGACAGAAAGTAATGGAAATTAACCTCAAAACATCTTTGAGGCTCAGTTTATAATATTGCTGACTTTGCATCACATTCCATATTTAAAAGAATAAACTGACATTTATATTAATGTGGGACTGCTGTGTTTTTAAATGTTCTTTTGACAGGACATTAAATGTTCTGTCGGACTGTTTGAAGAACAGTGGGAGTTCTGATGTTCTGCCAACATTGCTATCTTGGCCAACACTAGCAAAAACAAATTAATTGATTTCATTGTTGTTTGTAGGACTTCCTGTGTTTGCATTAATGATATCAGCAACTGGCATCTCAAAAATAATTAATTATAACTGCAATGCTTTGAGTGTCTCTGAAAAAATTATTCTGACCCACTAAAGGCATAAAATGTTACATCTGCCAGTAAACTTTGTTTATCATAAGAATATTGCTGAAAATTATATTTCAATTTAGTGCAATATGTCTATATTTCTCCATGGGAAACCATTTTATTCAGATAAGGTTAAGGTTTGGTGTTTAAATGTAAACCCTGGAAATTTGTAAGAGATTGTATACTATGTTGCATGTGCTTGGTTTTCATTCTCTATCCTGCCGATCATACAGCTATAAAAAACTGGGATCAGCAGGCCTAAGGTACTGGAGACTAAGGGCTAAATCTGAGGGCAGTCACATCCTGATTAATGGCCTCTCTCTCTTCCTTTGAGACCTGACATCAAACAAAAAACTTTCATAAACAACATGGCATTCAAAGTGTACCTTCAAATCTTGCAAAATTTCTCCTGCCTGTCTTTTCTGCTTTTTAGTGAGATCTATGTTGTAATATAACTCATAGTGTTCTCTTTCCTCATAAGTCCAACACTTTAAAATTAATTATGTTATGATTTCATAGTTTTGCTGCTGAGATTGGGAAAAAAATTCCAATTCTTTGTATCTCCTTTCATTTGGAAATCTCCTTTTCACTCTGGGGCAGATGGTCTACCATAGGCTTTCTCTAGGGGAAACAAAAGTGTAGTTGTTGCTGCTATTCACATTGTACTGAAGGAGTATAATGAACAATTTAAAGCATGGAATGGCTTCACAAGATACAGCTATGAAGGTGGCATCCTCTTGGCTCCACAACCTGCTAAAGATATTCTGCAGTAATGTAGGTCATTGTTATGCCTCAGTGGGTGTACAATAAGTGATGCCAGAGATGTTAACTTATCCATCTGTCAGGCTGCACTCACACAGTTGACCCTTTATCAGATCCCTCACATCTGTACAGTGTAAAGGCATAACAGTCTGATGAAGAGAGAGTAAGCCAGCCGGATAATCAAGGTGAGTAGCACAGATTGCTCTCTGAAGTGACAGCTGCAACATCCATATGGCACCATGCATTTCTTCCAATACGTCTCAGCAGTATTGATTGGTGATGGTGCAAAATTAGTTAGTGCATGCAAGCGCACAAATGATTGAGAACATTATAAGATGCATGGCTCTTGACCCTGTTTGTGTTAGTTTGTATTGCTAGAATGTGACAGATGGGAGATCCCTGGTGAAGGAATAGGTTCCATTGTGCCAAGGTTCAGTGGCCAGGACTTGTAGGTTTTAATGGAGAAGGTACTGAACAGGAAACAAATTCAGTACTCTGCTGGCTGGTACAATCCTCCCATCACAGTGAAGAAGGCACGTCTGGAATAATGCTGCGGTAAACACAACAGATCTCGGTAGATTAGATTAGATTAGACTTACAGTGTGGAAACAGGCCCTTCGGCCCAACAAGTCCACACCGACCCGCCGAAGCGCAACCCACCCATACCCCTACATTTACCCCTTACCTAACACTACGGGCAATTTAACATGGCCAATTCACCTGACCCGCACATCTTTGGTCTGTGGGAGGAAACCGGAGCACCCGGAGGAAACCCACGCAGACACGGGGAGAACGTGCAAACTCCATACAGTCAGTCGCCTGAGGCGGGAATTGAACCCAGGTCCCTGGCGCTGTGAGGCAGCAGTGCTAACCACTGTGCCACCGTGCTGCTGTAGATCCTGGATTCAGTCTTAGAAAAGGTTCTTAGAAGAGGTTAAGGCCAGTGGTGATGGGACAGGCTTGCAGCATTGGCACATGGACCCTTTCCTCCCGAAGGATAGCATGTTCATAGACTCATAGAGGTGTACAGCATGGAAACAGACCCTTCGGTCCAACCCATCCATTCTGACCAGATATCCCAACCCAATCAGACACCTGCCAGCACCTTGTAAGGTGAGTTGTTTGACACATACACACGGAGGTCCAAGTAAAAGAGCACCAGTCGCTCACAGCAGTGGGTTGTGAGAACTACCACATACTGCTGAAACATTGCTGAATGTTGGAATTTTAGATAATAATGTGGTGTGCACAATCATCATGTGAATGAGCACTGACTGATGTGCAGACACATTAAGGAGAATTTTCTGTTATATATTGGTTAATTGGAGAAGTAGTTGTTAGAAGTTTTGATTTGGTAGTTTTGTAATTGTATTTTCAAGTTTATATGAACTGTTTACTGTTTTCACTCGGCTCGCTATAAATGGGGTTCTTCCTCCCCGGGGGGTCACGGGCTGCTTCGGGTGGCTATGGCTAACCACTCATTTAAATGGTGCACGTGGAACATTAAGGGGAGTCATTCACAGATTAAGAGAAAAAATATACTTTCGTGCCTCAGAAAGGAGAGGGTCATAGAGATGTACAGCACAGAAACAGACCCTTCGGTCCAACCCGTCCATGCCGACCAGATATCCCAACCCAAAATAGTCCCACCTGCCAGCACCCGGCCCATATCCCCCCAAACCTTTCCTATTCATATACCCATCCAAATGCCTTTTAAATGTTGCAATTGTACCAACCTCCACCATATCCTCTGGCAACTCATTCCATACAAGTACCACCCTCTGTGTGCAAAAGTTGCCCTGTTGGTCTCTTTTACACCTTTCCCCTCTCACCCTAAACCTATGCCCTCTAGTTCTGGACTCCCCGACCCCAGGGAAAAGACTTTTTTTATTTATCCTATCCATGCTCCTCATAATTTTGTAAACCTCGATAAGGTCACCCCTCAGCCTCCAACACTCCAGGTGTAGCTTTGTTGCAAAAAACACATCTAACCAATAAGGAGCACTTAAAGTTACAACTGGGAGGGTTCGGCCAGTATTTTTTTCATCCCTTAATTCACAAAGTAGAGGGGTAGCTATATTTATTCAGAAGAATCTACTATTTTAGTTGTTTGACCAATTTAAGGATGAATGTGGGCAGTTTCTGATTCTTAAAGCTTTAGAACATGGAGAGGAATATGGGATCTTGAATGTATATTGTGCCCCAGCACATCCCCTCAAATTCTTAATGGATACGCTCTCCAGGTTGATGGCTGTTGGGGACACATCTATAATTATAGGGGATACTTTAACTGAATTATGGACCTTGAGGTGGATAGGATGCCTAGGGGTCTCATGGGTATATCTTCACAATCTAGTTGACCTGAACAGGGAGCTGGGGTTGCTGGATCTGTGTAGATGTCTTCACCCTGAGGGGAGGGATTTCACCTTTTTTTCTAACCCACACAAATGCTTCACTAGGATTGACATGTTTTTGCCCCATCGGCCTTTTTGAACTCGGTGCTGTCCTGTAGAATTGGGGCCATAGCCATTTCTGATCATGTGGAAGTGTATATAGAAGTTAAGGCCAGTGGTGATGGGACAGGCTCGCGGCATTGGCACATGGACCCTTTTCTCCTGAAGGATAGCAAGTTCAGAGTCATAGAGATGTACAGCACGGAAACAGACCCTTCGATCCAACCCGCCCATGCTGACCAGCTATCCCAACCCAATCTGCCACCTGCCAGCATCTGGCCCATACCCCTCCAAACCCTTCCTATTCATATACCCATCCAAATGCCTCTTAAATGTTGCAATTGTACCAGACTCCACCACTTCCTCTGGCAGCTCATTCCATACACATACCACCTTTTGTGTGAAAAAGTTGCCCCGTAGATCTCTCTCATATCTTTCCCCTCTCACCCTAAACCTATGCCCTCTAGTTCTAGACTCTCTGACCCCAGGGAAAAGACTTTGCCTATTTATACTATCCATGCTCCTCATAATTTTGTAAACCTCTATAAGGTCACCCTTCAGCCTCCGACGATCCAGGGAAAACAGCCCCAGCCTGTTCAGCCTCTCCCTATAGCTCAGATCCTCCAACCCTGGCAACATCCTTGTAAATCTTTTCTGAACCCTTTCAAGTTTCACAACATAATTTTCACAGGAATTTAAAATTTTCTGGGGCATTCATTCGGGTAATCCATCGGTGCTCTGGGAGACTGCCATGGCATGTAAAGGGTTTGATTATTTCTTTCTCGACGAATCGGAACTGGCAGAAGGGAGAGCAGCTGAAGGCAGTCGAGACAGCGTACTTTGACAGAGCGTTTATAATTGAGTTGCAGTGGATTACAGCCCTCCGGGATATTCTGGACGCTGCGCTCACCCAGACAGTAAAGAGGGTGATTTCCTTTGCAAAACAGAGGTTATTCGATTCTGGATTAGTGGTTCTGGAAAAGCGCAGCAGTTCAGGCAGCATCCGAGGAGCAGTAAAATTGACGTTTCGAGCAAAAGCCCTTCGTTAGGGTATTTGAAACGTCGATTTTACTGATCCTCGGATGCTGCCTGAACTGCTGTGCTTTTCCAGAACCACTAATCCAGAATCTGGTTTCCAGTATCTGCAGTCATTGTTTTAAACTAGAGGTTATTTGAGAATGGCGATAAACTGGGTAGGTATCTGGCGTATTTGTCCAGAATGAATGGTGCCCCCCCCCCCCCCCAAATCTATCACATCCATTAGAGAGTATGTTGGTACTATCACCTGCAAATTCCAAAAAGATTAATGAGGAAATCAGGAAGTTCTACTCTGGGTTGTACTGGTCAGAGGGTTGTGAGGACAGATTGGCAAAGATGGAATCCTTTTTTCAGACCCTGGACCTCCCAGGTGTAACTTCAGAGCAAACATCTCTTTTGAACGCCCCTCTGACAATCGAAGAGATATAGGAGGCAGCAAGGCAGCTCCAGAGTGGTAAGGCACCTGACCCAGATGGATTTCAGAGTGAGTTTTATCAGGAGTTCATAGACATGCTGGTTGGGCCAATGTTGGATATATACAATTATTCATACAGGACTGCCTCCCATCCTCTCTGAGAGAAGCAAATATTTCTCTTATTCTCAAGAGAGGGAAAGCACCACAGGATTGCAATTTGTATTATTATTAAACGTGGACTTTAAAATTTTGTCGAAAATGCTGACGTTGAGGCTGGAGAAGTTCTTGCACCTTCATTGTGAAGGAGGACCAGACAGGTTTTATTAGGGGTCGCATATCCTCTAATAATATTAGGAGGGTGCTAAATATGATTCAGATGTGCCAGCAAGAGTCGATTCCGGGCTTGGTAGTCTCCCAGGATGCAGAGAAAGCATTTAATTGGATGGAGTGGTCGTACTTCTTTTATGTCCTGGAACAGTTCAGTCTTGGAGGGCTTTTTGCCAGGTGGGTGGCGGTGTTACATAGTGATTCTAAAGCAGTGGTACTCACTGATGGTATAAGGTCTGACAACTTTAGCATTGGCAGAGGCAGCTGACACTGGTGCTCTCCCTCACCACTATTATTTACATCGGTGATTGAGCCATTGGCAGAGGCCATCCGGAGGGACCCCACTATAACTGCCCCAGAGGTAGGGTCAGAAAGGCATAAGCTCACCCTTTATAAGGATTATATTCTTCTGTTTCTAACTAACCTGACGATATCTGTGCTTCTTTTATTACAAGTGATTAATTTATTTGGCTCTTTCTCGAGGTATAAAATCAATTTTATGAGATCGGAGGCCATGCCTGTTGGAGGCCTTATTAGAGTACCCGAACTTGGGGGTGGATCTGACTCCCTTCTAGATGGTGACAGGGAGATTTCTTGTATTTTGACATGTTTATCACCTTCGATCAATTATATAAAGCTAACTTTGTGCAGTTGCTTGAGAAAATAAGACAGGATCTTTGGTGCTGGGAGGATCTTCCGATATCCTGGTTGGGTAGAATAGCTCTGGTCAAAATGAATGTTTTTCCTCATTTATTATACCCCCATGCGAATGCTCCCTTTGGTGCTGCCCAAGCAGGCATTACAGAGACTTTACAGTTGCCTCAGCTCTTTTATCTGGCGTCACAGGCAGCCTCTTATTAAGCTTACCAAATTGCAGCTTCAGCAGGGAATGGAGGGTGTGGATTTTCCAGACTTTAAGAAATACCAACTAAGTTCCGTACTATCCTATGTGGCTGATTGGGCCTGCCAAGACCCACGGTCAATTTGGCTGGATATCGAGGCCTCCCAGGCAAAATGCCCCCTCATTAATCTGTTGTTCATGGACAAGGTGAGGACTGTTATGCATGATTGCAGAAATCTTATAGACCTTAACATGGTTAAAGCATGGAGAATGATGTGACAAAGTGAGGGCAATTTACAAAAAAGTACCCTTTTACTCCCATTGTAGGACTGGTAGGATTCCGGCCGGGATTGATGGATTCCAGCTTAAGGTCTCTGGGAATCCAGAGGGGTTTTCCTGTTTGGGAGACTTGTTAGATGGGGAGATCATGATGTCTTTCGAGTAGCTGAGCCAGAAAAATGAGCTACCTAGGAGGGACTTCTTCTGTTACTTTCAGATTGTGGACTTTGTACAGAAAAAGACTACACTAAAGGTTAGTCTCTATAAGTCGGATATGGAGAGGAGAGTGCTTCAGTCTACGAGCACTCTTGGTCAGCACCCTTTATCGTTTATTAGGAGGTAGTGTCTCATGGGACATCGAGCGGTTGTGTGAAATCTGGGCTCAGGAATTGGATGTGGAGATCTCACCAGAGGAGTGGGAGGATAGTTGGGAGAACGTAAGGAAGATTTTGATTTGCAATAGGACACAGTCTATGCAATTGGAGGTACTCCACAGGGTTTATTTGGCACCAGAGTAGCTTGTGGAATTTAAGACATGAGTGTCCCCAGTGTGCCCCAAATGTAAACCAGATATTGGTACTCTTACTCACTGCGGGTGGTCATGCCACAAACTTCATAGGTATTGGGGCGCTATTGTGAAGGTTTTGGAAGGGGTCTTGGGAACCAAGGTCAAGGTAGATCCAGTGTCCCTCCTCTTGGGTTTGCCGAATTTCCCCTCTTTGGACGTGCACGGGAAGAAATTGTTTAGTGTTCTTCCATATTGTGCAAGAAAGAACATTCTGATGAGCTGGGTAAAAGAGAATCTTGGGGTGGCGTAGGTTAGTTATGGAGCCCATCCCCCGGACATCCAGAAGAGTATGGTGCACTAGAAAACTAAACTTTTTTATAGGACATGGCAGCCCTTTTTGAACCATATAGATATATTGGTCAGGGCCTTTGTGTAGCCGTGAGGGCTGTGTCTGGCTGCCCAGAGGCCTCTGGGAGGAAGAATTCTGAACAAATATAGATATGCCAACTGATGGTCTCGGTGATGTGGAGCTTTGGTGGGATTGTACTGAGTGTTGTAACTTAATGTAATTCAATGTAATTTGCCTTGGTTCAACTTGGTTTAATTTAGTTGCTTTTTGTTTTGGTTTAGTTATTTATTGAATTGTAGTTTGTGTAGAGTTTTTTTTCTCCTAGACTGTTTGAAGTGTATAGTAGTAATTTGCTTATGGTTATTGTTGTTATAGTGCTTTGTTCTATTATTTTGTAAAAAATTCAAAATCTTTTTTTCAGTAATAATATTTACAAAAAAAGAGAAATCTCCCTGCATTCATTATAGACCAAGCTAATATAAAATATTGAATAGTAAGGACAGCAGATGCTGAAAGTCAGAGTCGATAAAATGTGGTGTTGGAAGAGCACAGCAGCTCAAACAGCATCAGAGGAGCAGGAAAGATGACATTTTGGGTCAGACCCTTCATCAGTCCTGATTAAGGATCCTGAGCCGAAAAGTCGATTTTCCTGCTCCTCCAATGCTGTCTAACCAACTGTGCTCTTCCAGCACCACATTTTATCAGTCATAATATAAAATATTGTCTTTTGACCAGCTGTTGTAGCTGTAGTATTTATATGGCTGGCTTAATTCAATTTCTTGTCACTGGCAACCCACAGAGTATTGATGGAGATTCAGTGATCATAAAGCCAAGGTTGACAGTTTGTTTCTCTGTTATTGGAGGTAGTCATTGCCTGGCACTTGTGTACCACAAATTGGGGCGGCACGGTGGCTCAGTGTTTAGCACTGCTGCCTCACAGCGCCAGGAACCTGGGTTCGATTCCAGCCTCGGGTGACTGTGTGGAGTTTGCACATTCTCCCTGTGTCTGTGTGGATGGTTTTCTCTGGGTGCTCCAGTTTTCTCCCACAGTCCGAAGATGTGCAGGTCAGGTGAATTGGCCATGATAAGTTGCGCCATTGCGATTTGTAGGTTAGGTACATTAGTCAGAGGCAAATATAGAGAAGGGGAATGGGTCTGGCTGGGTTACTGTTTCGAGAGTTGATGTGAACTTGTTGGGCCGAAGGGCCTCTACCAGTCTGTAGGGATTCTAATTCTAAAAAAATGTTACTTGTCACTTGTTAGCTAAAGTCAAAACTTATGCTCCTGGAAAAGCACAGCCGGTCAGGCAGCATCTGAGGAACAACAGTGTCGATGGTTTTGAGCATAATATCTTCACCAGGAATGTGGGGCAGGCCCAAGGGGGTTGACAGATAAATGGAAGGGGGTGGGGGTGGGGGTGGGGCTGGGGCTGGGGGGAAGATAGCTGGGAATGCGATAATTAGATAAAGGTGGTGGGGGGGGATGGTGATAGATCGGAGCAGAGGGTGGAGCGGATAGGTGGCAAAGAAGATGGACAGTTCAAGAGGGTGGTGCCAAGTTGGAGGGTTGGATCTGGGATAGGTGGGGTGGAGGGGAGTTGAGGAAACTGGTGAAATCAACTTTGATCCCATTTGATTGGAGGACCCCAAGATAGAAGATGAGGGTTCTTCCACCAGGCGTCAGGTGGCTAGAATCTGGCGGTGGAGGAGGCCCAGGAGTTGCATGTCCTTGGTAGAGTGAGAGGGGGAATTGAAACGTTCGGCCACAGGATGGTGGGGTTGTTGAGTGTGCGTGTCCCAGAGCTGTTCTCTGAAACATTCCGCGAGATGGCATCCTGTCTTCCCAATGTAGAGGAGACTAAATCAGGAGCATCAGCCACAATAGATGACGTGTGTGGAGATGCAGGAAAATCTCTGCTGGATGTAGAAGGGTCCTTTGGAGCTTTGAATGGAGCTGAGGAGGAGGTGTGGGCACAGGTTTTGCACTTCTTGCAGTGGCAAAGGAAGGTGCTGGGAGTGGAGGGTGGGTTGATGGGAGGGCATGGAACTAACAAGGGACTCATGGAGGTAATGGTTTCTGCAGAATGCAGATGGGGCAGCGAGGGAAATATACCTCTGGTGGTGGGGTCCGTTTGTAGTTGGCAGAAATGGTGGAGGATGATGTGTTGTATCTGGAGGTTGGTGGGGTGGAAGGTGAGGACCGGGGGGGGGGTCTGTCCTTATTGCGATTGGAGGGATGGGATTCAGGAAGTGGAGGAGGTGTGCTGGAGGGCATCAGTGACCACTTGGGAGGGGAAATTGCAGTCACAGATTTGTACAGCATGGTAACAGACCCTTCGGTCCAACCCGTCCATGCTGACCAGATATCCCAACCCAATCTAGTCCCACCTGCCACCACCTGGCCCATATCCCTCCAAACTCTTCCTATTCATATACACATCCAAATGCCTCTTAAATGTTGCAATTGTACCAGCCTTCACCACTTCCTCTGGCAGCTCATTCCATACATGTATCACCCTCTGTGTGATAAAGTTGACCCTTAGGTCTCTTTTATATCTTTCCCCTCTCACCCTAAACCTATGCCCTCTAGTTCTGGACTCCCCCACATCAGAAAAAAAAACTGTCTATTTACCCTATCCATGCCCCTCATAATTTTGTAAACTTCTATAAGGTTACCCCTCAGCTTCCGACGCTCCATGGAAAACAGCTCCAACCTGTTCAGCCTCTCCCTATAGCTCAAACCCTCCAACCCTGGCAACATCCTTGTAAATCTTTTCTGACCCTTTCAAGTTTCACAACATCTTTCCGATAGGAAGGAGACCAGAATTGCACACAATATTCCAACAGTGGCCTAACCAATATCCTGTACAGCCACAACATGACCTCCCAACTCCTGTACTCAATACTCTGACCAATAAAAGAAAGCATACCAAACACCTTCTTCACTATCCTATCTACCTGTTAAGATTTGCTCTCCCAAAATGCAGCACCTCCTATTTATCTGAATTAAACCCCATCTGCCCCTTCTCAGCCCATTGGCCCATCTGGTCAAGATCCTGTTGTAATCTGAGGTAACCCTCTTCGCTGTCCACTACACCTCCAATTTTGGTGTCATCTGCAAACTTACTAGCTGTACCTCTTATGCTCGTATTCAAATCATTTATGTAAATAACAAAAAGAAGAGGACCCAGCACCAATCCCTGTGGCACTCCATTGGTCACAGGCCTCCAGTCTGAAAAACAACCCTCCACCACCTTCTGTCTTCTGCCTTTGAGCCAGTTCTGTATTCAAAATGGTTAATTCTCCCTGTATTCCATGAGATCTAACCTTGCTAATCAGTCGCCCATGGGGAATCTTGTTGAATGCCTTCCTGAAGTCCATATTAAATCACAGCAACCACTCTTCCCTCATCAATCTTCTTTGTTACTTCCTCAATAATCTCAATCAAGTTTGTGAGACATGACTTCCCACGCATAAAACCATGTTGACTATCCCTAATCAGTCCTTGCCTTTTCAAATACATGTATATATTTGCCCATCACCGACATCAGACTCACTGGTCTATAGTTCCCTAGCTTGTCCTTAACACCCTTCTTAAACAGTGGCACCATGTTAGCCAACCTCCAGTCTTCTGGCACTTCACCTGTGACTATCAATGATACAAATATCTCAGCAAGAGGCCCAGCAATCACTTCTCTAGCTTCCCAAGAGTTTTAGGGTACACCTGATCAGGTCCTGGGGATTTATCCATCTTTATGCAATTCAAGGCATCCAGTACTTCCTCCTCTGTAATTTGGACATTTTACAAGGTGTCACCATCTATTTCCCTACAGTCTGTACCTTCCATAACCCATCTGGGATATCCTATGCTGGAATTGGTCCTCCTGGGAGCAGATGTAGTGAAGGTGGAGGAATTGGGAGTAAGGGATAGCATTTTTACAGGAGGCAGGGTGGGAGGAGGTGTAATCCAGGTAGCTGCACTGTTGGTGGGTTTGAAGATGTCTGTGCTGAGTCGTCCGCCGGAAATGGATATGGAGAGGTCCAGGAATGGGACGGAATGTGTCTGAGGTAGTCCCGGTGAACTTGAGGTCAGGGTGGAAAGTGTTTGTGATGTTGATGAAATGTTCAACTTCGTGTTGGTGGCACCAACACAATCATCAATTTAGCAGAGGGAAAGGTGGGGAATGCTGCCAGTGTAGCTGCAAAAGCCTGGAAGTTGGAGTGATGAAAGGTTCTGATCTGAAACATTGACTTCCCTCCTCCCCTGATGTTGCTTGACCAGCTCCACTCTTCATCCACTCTGATCTCCAGCACCTGCAGTTCTCACTATCCCCAAAGCCTGGAAGTTGTCAAGGTATGCTGCTCTGGACATAGGCTGCTTCAGGTTCTGATGAGTCATGAATCGTGCTGAATGGTATGTAATCCTCAAATAATGCCTGCATTTCTGACCTTATGATGAAAGGTTGATCAGGATGAAGTAGCTAACAATGAAGGGCTGAGCCATTCTTGAAGAAGAGCTCATGCCCAAAACGTCGATTCTCCTGCTCCTTGGATGCTGCCTGACCTGCTGCACTTTTCCAACAACACATTGTTCAGCTCTGATCTCCAGCATCTGCAGTCCTCACTTTCTCCTAGCTAACAATGATAAACAGCCCTGAGAAAGTCCTGCAGTCACTGAGCTAACAACCACAACCATATTCCTTTATGCTAGTTATGACTGCAGCTAGCAGAAGGTTTTGCTCTAGTTCCCATTGTCTCCAGTTTAGGGTTTCCTTGATGTCACAATTGCTCAAATGCTGCCTAGATGTCCTAAACAGCAGCTCTCATCTCACCTCTGGACTTACTCTTTTCTTCATGTCTGGACCAAGACCAATGAGGTCAGGAATTGAGTGTTGCAGCGGTGCCCAAGCTAAGTAGATTAGATTGGATTTCCTACAGTATGGAAACAAGCCTTTCGGCCCAACAAGTCCACATTGACCCGCCAAAGAGTAACCCATCTAGACACAATCCCCTATCCTATATTTACCCCTGACTAATCCACCTGACACTATGGGCAATTTAGCATGGCTAATTGACCTAACCTGCACATTGTTGGACTATGGGAGGAAACTGGAGCACCCGGAGGAAACCCATGCAGACACAGGGAAAACGTGGAAGATCCACACAGACAATCACCGCAGGCTGGAATCGAATCTGGGTCCCTGGCACTGTGAGGCAGCAGTGCTAATTACTGAGTCACTGTGCCACCCCCAAGTAGCAGTGAGGAAGCTATTCCTTTGAACTTGTTGCTCAACAGCATATTCAAACACTTTCCATCACTTTGCTGATGATTGAGAGTAAACAGGGAGTAATTAACTATACATCTCTATGACTCTCTAACTTGAAGTTGCAAAACTTTATTTGCAAGCCAATAGCACTCAGAAGGTCAATATTTTTGCCCTTACTGACTTAGGCACCCAAGTAACTAAGACAGCATATGAGAACGGGGCACCTTGTATTTTGTACCAAACCAAAGATGAAATAAGAGTCAAAATTAGAGTGGTGCTGAATTTGCTCTTGTATCTAAGGCATTTGTGTATGTCAAGGTGCCATACTTAATTCATCTTTGTGAAAGTGAGGACTGCAGATGCTAGAGATCAAAGTCAAGATTAGCATGGTGCTAGAAAAGTACAGCAGATCAGGCAGCATTCGAGGAGCAGGAAAATCAATGTTTCAGGCAAAAAGCCCTTCATCAGGAATGAGGCTAGGAGCCTCGGGGTCCACCTTACCTCAGTTCCAAACTTCCAGCTCAGCACCATCCTCATGACCTGTCCCATCTGTCAATCTTCCTTCCCACCCATGCGCTCCACCCTCCTTTCTGACTTATCACCTTCAGCCCCACCTCCATCCACCTATTGCACTCTCAGCTACCTTCCCCCCAGCCCCACCATGCCCTCCCATTTATCTCTTCATCTCCAAGGCTCCTAGCCTCATTCCTGATGAAGGGCTTTTGCCTGAAACACCGATTTTCCTGCTCCTCGGATGCTGCCTGACTTCCTGTGCTTTTCCAGCACCACTCTAATTTTGACTCTTATTTCATCTTTGGTTTGGTACAAAATACAATGTCCCCCACTCTCGTATGCTGTCTTGGATACTTGGGTGCCCAAGTCAGTAAGGGCAAAAATATTGACCTTCTGAGTGCTATTGGCATGCAAATAAAGTTTTGCAATGTCGAGTTATAGAGTCATAGAGATGTACAGCACAGAAACAGACCCTTCGGTCCAACTCGTCCATGCCAACCAGATATCCCAACCCAATCTAGTACTATGTGCCAGCACCTGGCCCATATCCCTCCAAACCCTTCCTATTGATATACCCATCAAGATGCTCCTTTAATGTTGCAATTGTACCAGCCTTCATCACTTTCTCTGGCAGCTCATTCCATACATATACCACCCTCTGTGTGAAAACATTGCCACGAAGGTCTCTTTTATATTTTTCCCCTTTCACCCTAAACCTGTGCCCTCTAGTTCTGGACTGCCCCACCCCAGGGAAAAGACTTTGTCTATTTATTCTATCCATGCCCCTCATAATTTTGTAAACTTCTATAAGGTCACCCCTCAGCCTACAATGCTCTATTCAACCTCTCCCTGTAGCTCAAATTGTCCAACCCTGGCAACATCCTTGTAAATCTTTTCTGAATCCTTTCAAGTTTCACAACAGCCCTCTGATAGGAAGGAGACCAGAATTGCACGCAATATTCCAACAGTGGCCTTACCAATGTCCTGTACAGCTGCAACATGACCTCCCAACTCCTGTACTCAATACTCTGACAAATAAAAGTAGCATACCAAACGCCTTCCTTACTATCCTATCTACCTGCGACTCCATTTTCAAGGAGCTATGAACCTGCACTCCAAGGTCTCTTTGTTCAGTAACACTCCCTAGGACCTTACCTTTAAGTGTATAAGTCCTGCTAAGATTTGCTTTCTCAAAATGCAACACCTCGCATTCATCTGAATTAAACTCCATCTGTCATTTCTCAGTCCAGTAGCTCATCTGATCAAGTCCCCATTGTAACCTGAGGTAACCTTCTTCGCTGTCTACTAGACCTCCAATTTTGGTGTCATCAGCAAACTTACAAACTATACCTCTTACCCTCCCACCCAAATAATTTATATAAATGATGAAAAGTAGTGGACCCAGCACCGATCCCTGTGGCACTCCACAGGTCACAGGCCTCCAGTTTGAAAAACAACCCTCCACCACCACCCTCTGTCTTCTACCTTTGATCCAGTTCTGTATCCAAATGGCTAGTTCTCCCTGTATTCCAAGAGATCTAATGCAACTTCTGTAGCAGTTACCCTGCAACTCTTCTCCCTATTCAAGTAATTCCATAAAATTTAGACTTGTTCCTACTAGGTCTAATCTGCACAAATTACATTTCCCTCTCTTAGCTGACAAAAATCAGACCTGATCTGGGGCAGTTGCAATTTCATATAGACGGCTGCCCTGACAAAATGTGAAGTTGTATGTGAAATGCAACCTGACCCCATTCTCCTCAGCCTACAAAAATAACATCAGGGGTGGTGTTTAGGGTGTTGATTTTAAGAATACAGTCCTCTGTCAGCTTTTTAACATTTTTGTGAAAATTCAGGCTCTATGTTATGACAATGTAAAATATTACTGCCAGACAATTTGTACTCCATTTGTTGCATTTCTATCGAAGCTGCTATTTGGTGATTGTTAAGAACACAATGAACATTCTGTCCAAATCATTAAGAAAACTTTCTGCTTAATCAGGAGGATTTACAATCTTCTTGTGTTCTCCCTCAAGCACCATCGTTACAGGTCAAATAAAAATAAACCATTCAGAACTTGAACTGCCACACCCCTAGCCAAGCTGTTCCAATACTGCTACAACATTGGCATTGACTCAACAATGAGGAAAATTGTCCAGTTATGCCTGGCGCAAAAAAGGGACAAATCCAACCAGCCTAATTACGGCCTCAATATCTTGGGCATCAGCAAAATGATGAAAAGAATTGTTAACAGTGCTGTCAAATGATACTTGTAAAAACTCTTTGTTGTGCTCAGTTTGAGTTATGCTATGGCAACTCAAATTCTGACCTTAGCCAGGTGAGTGACTACCCTTGACATTTAAGGCAGCATTTGAACTATTGCAACATTGAGGGACTTGGCAAAACAAGAGTGTGAACTGGGGAAAACCCTCCACAGTTTGGAGCCATATCTAGCACCAAGGAAAATGGTTATGATTGCGGGAGCTCAACCATTCCAGTCACAGGACTAATATCCGCAGAAATTCCTTTGGGTAGTGTCCTAGGCCGAACTATCTTCAGCCGCTTCCTCAATGACCATCTTACTATCATGAGAGGGAACATTCGTCAATGGTAGTACAATGTTCAGCACCACGTATAGCAAAACCTGGACAACGCCTAAACTTTATCTGATAGCTGGCTAATAATGACACAAGCTCCAGTCAGGAGTGATTTGAATCATTGGTCCTTGACATACATGGCATTACTATGATAAAATCCCCTACTATCAATGTCCTGGCAATTACCATTGACTAGAAATGGAACTGAACCGTGTATATAAATACTGTGTCTGCAAGAATAGGTAAGAGACACGTAATTCAATTACTTTCTATTCATTGCGTGTGCACCACATACGAGGCAGAAGACAGAGTCATACCTGGCACAAATAAATATGTTTGTGATGGTTGGAGGTGAGTCACCTCAGCTCCAGGACAGCTCTACCAGATTTCACAAGAGCAAAAGTGCAGATATTTGCTGATGACTGACAACATTCATGACTCAGATTCTGATGTAGTCCAAATGCAGCCACACTTGGATGGTATCCAGGTTTGGGCTGGCAATGGCAAGTAACATTTGTGCCACACAAGTATGAGGTCATATAAGTACTGTGGCAACAAGAGCAGGTCAGATGCTAGAAATCTTGTAGCGGTTAACTCACCACCTGACTCCCCAAAGACTGTCCACCATCCACAAAGCACAAGTCAGGTCCATGAATGAAACATATTCCAATTGCATGGATGAGCGCCACTCTAACAATGAAGAAAGAGCTGGACACCTTCCAGGACAAAGCAGCTACTGGACTGAAATCCATTCAATATTTGCTTCTTCCACCACTGACACATAGGCATGTTCCACCTGTAAAATACATTCACCAAAGCATCTTTGACAGCACCTTCAAAACCCATAACCTGTTACCTTGAAGAATAAGCTTTCACCTACCATCTACCTCCACACCAACGCAGATGCCATTGCTCCTCTATGTTGGTCAGATAAGAATATAAGAAATATTAGCAGCAAACTTAACAGCCCTCCATCCAGCTTTGCCATTCAACATGATCATGGTTGGTCTTCAGATTCAATTCCAGTTTTCTGTTCTTTTCCCATATCTTTTGATTCTCAAAGAGATGAAATGAATGTTTATTTTGGCTTTAAACATGTGCAACAACTAAGTATCCATAACTGTTTAGAATGGAGAGTTCCATACAGTCACAATTTTTCGGCGAATAAATTTCTCTTTGCACTACTACTTGAAGGAAACACTAAATGGATTGCAAAGATGCAAAATATAGTCTGAGACCTTAATTTCCAACACCAAACGTGGATCAGTAGTGTCCCCACTTCCTGTGCTGTCCAAGTTCTGAAGGACATTGGTGCCAGAGCTAAGACAAATGACGAAAGAACCAACAAAAGACTAGTGTACAGACGCTGTTCTTACTAATCTACATATCACAGATACGTCTGACTGTGATTGTATTATTGAAAGTGATCACAACATGAATCTTGTGAAAACCAAGTTTGATCTTGACACTGAGGACATCCTTTATCATGTTTGCAATGCTTCTACCTTAATAAATAGGGTACATTACTATTGGATCCAGCCTCAGAAAACTGGGCATCATTACTGAAACAGTTAAATTCCACCATATAAAGTAACAACATTGCCCAGCATGGTCCTCATTATTCTATCACTACTAAACCATATAATTGACCTGGATTCAATGCAGAAGATAGAAGAACATGCCAGAAACTGTTAACAGCTGTTTATGAAATGCAGATGCCTACCTGCCAACACTATCACACAGAACTATTTACATGCTAATGGAGACAGCAGGTTACATTGAGAGCTGAAAAAATAATTCACAAGCAAATGCTTGGGTTAAAACTCTGGAGTTTTGCCACATTTAATTATGAAAGGTTGTGGACGATTAAATAGCTAACAGGAGGCAGAAAATGAGTGAACAAATATTTGCTAATGATGCTTGTTTAGATAATGAAACAGTCCATGCCCATAGGCAGCAAGATTTGTACTACATACAGACTTGAGCTGGATATGGCAAAGTGACAGATTGATACCACAGTTGTAAAATATAATTGTCTTAGCAATGGAAGTCTAACCATTATGTTATTATGATCACTGAATTGCCCATAATATTGTGGATATCAATATTAACCAGAAAATCAATTGGACCAGCCAGCTGTTGTTACCTGAGGAATTTGGAAGCTGGGATTTTTGAAGTATCTTACTTATCACCTGATCCTTAAAAGATCTCCACAGTCTACATGGTGCAAGCATTTTCTAAATACCTATTGCAAGAAGCTCAAGAACTCCAAGATGATTAATGTTTCAGGTCTATAACCTCTCAGCTCTGTGAAAAATCATCAATCCGAAATGTTCAATCTCCTTCTTCACAGATGTTGTTCAACTTGCTAAGTATTTCCATAATTTTGAAGTTTTATTTCAGACATCCAGTATCTGCATTATTGCATTTGTACAGGTCATTCTGTTATAACCTGTATTTCGTTAATGTGAATTCGCTGTAAGGCGATTGATAAATTGGGGACACTGTTTCTAAAGTATAAATGTTTAAAATGTCTGTTGGGTGTAATGTGAGTACATTGCCAACACTTTAAGCACTGTTCCTAAAATGTGATTTTTCTATAATGCAAGGTTACACAAGAATGCGACCATTGCGTTATAGAAGAACTACTTGTATTACCAGTCAGGATAAGCAATCCAATTGATTGACACTTCATCTATCAACTTTATTCCTCAATCATTTCACTGGTACACCATGTCTGTAATTGTGTACCATCTGCTAAATGCAAATCAACTCACCAAGGTACCTATCGATCCATGATTTCCACTACCCAGTAGAACAAGGACAGTAGCTGCTTGGTCACGTCTTCACCTCTAAAGTTGCTTCCAAATATTTTATCGCACTTTTTTTTTCTGTTCTGAATTAGACTCATTACTGCAGAAATCTGTAATAAGGTCACTGATCCTGATGAAGAAGCATATAGGATCAACATGGCCTGTGAAAGTTTAACCTATCTGCTAACCAGAATGTCAGGGAAAACCCCATTTACCTGGTTCTGGAAGCACTAATAGGAATTTATAGGCACCAGGCAATTAATCACCTGCTGTCAAAGCTTCAGTCCCTTTAAGGGATGAAGTTCCACTCTCAAGGTTCACTGCTGTCTTCAGAGGCCAGCAGCTTTTCCTTCCCAGCAGTACCAGTGCAAATGGTGGCACTAATGATACCACAGCCAGGCAACCAGAATGGAGGTTAATGGGTTGGGCTTTTCTGGGCCAGACAAGCAGGTTCTGATGATGGTGTCTGATGGGAAGTGGGTTGATTTCCAAGCCCAGTGAGTCACATAGTGTCTGACTAGAAAGCGCCCTCCTACTCCTTCTGACTGCACTAGGAGGCTGTCTGAGTATACTTGGTCATCTCTCCACATGGCAAAGTGCCAACTAGCCTTTGTATTACAATGAGACTCAAATTTGAACCTTAATTGGCCAGTTGAAAACCACATTTTGTCTAAGGGTGTCAGCTATCTTCCCCACCAGCAAAGGCATGAAACTACTGGCACATCACCCTCAACCACTCCATCCAATGTTTCATTGCACACCTTCATCCCAGCTAGCTAAGGCCCCATACTATCTTGACTATGGTCTCTGCTGCTATGCATGAGGCCATCTGTAGCCATTCAGCACCACAAGAACTGCAGTGTGTTGATGGTGGAAATAATATTAGTCCATGTAATGTTTTCTTTCCTTCAGTTTTCAACTGGTTGCTATTAATTGTGTTCCTCTAAAAAGGGGGCAGTTTTATTAATCAACTTACTCAGGAATGACCTTTAGCACTTCCAAAATCATAGAATAGCTATTCACATTGGCTGGGACTTTGTTCCACTCAATCTGCTTCAAAAGTAATGAACAGAAAATTGGAAGCACTACCAATCGGGCTATAATACCTGAAAAATTGAGAGTTTCATGCATTGAGTTTTTCTCCACTTCTGATTGTCAGAGCTGAGAAATGAGGCACTGTGTTAGAAATATGGAATTTATCCTGCAATATGATGCCGTCTCACAGAATTCTTTAACTTTGATCTGTTACCAAATTGGTTAACACCTTTTATAACTGTATCTGGTAATTGTTTTTAAATAATGGCCCATCAGTACTGAAGCATTTATTATGCAAATGACTACAGTCAGGAATGTACCCAAACAGCAGAGGACAAAGCTGTATATGAGTCCAGTTTTTCAGTCCATGTGCTCTATTAAAGCACAGGATTGTAAAATTAGTTCATCAAGAAATTACTTTGTAGTGCTTTGTTATTACATGAGTCAACCTGCTCTCCACTTTTGAAACATTTTTTATTTTAAACATGAGCATTTGTGCGTATGTTTCTCAACCATTTGAAACAAAGTGGATTCCCGCTTGCCCGCTAGTGCAATTGCATTTTTACTTCTTTTGTAAGAGCACTTAGTGTTAGTTGTTGACAGAAGGCTCTGTTTGTTTAATGAACCAGATTTTCCAATCTAGCAGCAAACTTACACGGTGGCAAAAGAGAATACCTTGTGTTTTCCCGTTTCAATCACCCCAACCTAGTGCAGCGGTTCTCGAGCTTTTTCAGTTGAAGGAGCTCTTTTATGAACCATCGACCCCCTCATATAAATTAGGCTATATATATCTTACACATTTATATTCTTTAATATACCATTTAACAACATAGATGAAATGTTACCATTCTTTCTAATTTGATAAACATTGATGAGATTGGTCATGTGAAAATATCTACTGATCATTCTGCTATAATGCGCGTTTCATTAATGCAAACTCGCTGGGTTCACTAATTCTAAAGCGTGTACTTTTAAAACGTGTGTGGACAGTAATGCAATTACATCACCAACATTTTCAGCATTGTTTCTAAAGCACAATTTTTGTATAGTGTAGAGTTGTACAAGAACGCAACCATCACATTAACGGAGAACTACCAGTATTTTAATTTAGTTAAAGATAAAACTATAGGGTTCAGCAACACATCTGTTGATTACTTCACTGCTTAACATCTCACTGTTTACTAGGAGGGTGATTAGGCTCCATGAAGGATACTGGCCTTAGATTTGACCTTCCACCACCTACCTATTCACTGCACAATTGCTGGGGGTTTTACGTATTTGTCTCCCTTTGTCTGTCTTTGCTGGAATATTATTGACACATTGCCTGTTGCGTGATATTTCTGCCATCATACTGACAATAAGTAGGACCATTGCTTTGTTCTGTGGCCTGTCACAGGCCTAGTAGCTATTCTGAATTAGCAAAGCTTTGCTATTTGGACATGGTGATGATGGAGGCTTCTTCCTACCCTCCCCAGCCCTATCCTCCCTGGCCTCTTGTTCACTTTGTTAGCATTCTCTGTCAGCATGAAAGCCAGCTATTCCAGACACCTGCCCACGTGCAAAGCAACCTGCCAGGCACTGTCTCTCTTACATTGAACCCCCTGAGATGTGAGCTCTCAGCTGTCCCACTTAAGCTGATGAAGTACATCAAAGTAATAGCCAACAGTACATGCCGATCAAATGTAACTAACTCTAATGAGATAAAATAAGGGGCACATTGACCATGGAGGCAAGAAGTGGGTTTGTGATGGTGACCAATTCAATGGGGGGTTTGGTGGGTCAGGGTGCTGATGACCATATGAGTGATGGGTGGTCATGAATGTGCATGGTTGTGGGATAAAGCAACTGAAACTTATAAATAATTTCATGGAATGACGACATTATCATCTCTGAACTGGCTGACTCAGACTTGCAGGCCTACTCAAATCATTCAATCAAGATTCCCAGTCTCAGTGTCTCACAGGCCATCCTTGAAATACTAAACAAAATGGGGAGTCAAAATAAGTGACAAACAAGGTCAGGTCAATGCAGCAGAGAGAGAGAGAAAGAAGCCCACACTACTAATTGACACAGCAGTGAACCTGCACAGTTACTGCCTTTGCTGTTTGAATTCATTGATCGCTGGACATCAGCGTGCATCTGTGAAAATGAACAAATAGTGAAATTTCACAACTGATCTTGGAGGAACCTGTTTAGGAGAGGTCACAGCACGGAAACAGGTAAGTAAATAGTTTTAAGTATGGCCTTGCTGTAAGTCTGCAGTAGTGAGTAGAGTGGGTTCTTTCTTGATTATATGTTAATTGAGATATGACTCTTGATTAAACTTAAAAATGTAAGCCATGAGTATTAAGTTAGCCTGGAGCAGTATTTTGTCGAGGAATAAGACAGTGCTATTTTGTGGGTCTGCAGATTGGAAGAAGCAAAAATGGCCCTTATTAGAGTGGAGTGCTCTTCTTGTTGGATGTGGGAGCTTACGTGTTACTGAGGATTATATCTGCAATAAATGCCATTGGTTGTGAATCCTATCGGACTGAATGGATCAGTTGGAGTGACAGAGGCCATGAGGAATTTACAAGAGCAAGATGGTGTGATGGATGGCAGTTATAGGAAGGGAAAAAAGTCGCAGATATAGTCACACAGATCGGTTAACTCCAGGAAAGATAAGAGAGGAAGGCAGGTAGTGCACGAGCCTTCTGTGGCTATCCCCATTTCAAACATGTATGCTGTTTTGGAAAATGTAGGGGGGTGATGGAGTCTCAGGGGAATGGAGCATGAACAGCCAAATTTCTGGCATCGAGACTGGCTCTAATGCAATGAGAGGTACGTTGGGTTCCAAGAGATTGATTGTGTGAGGGAACTCTCTAGTCCAAGGCAAGACAGACTTTGCTGTGGCCAGCAGCAAAAAATCAGAATAGTGTGTTGCCTCCCTATTGCCAGGATCAAGGTCCTCTCAGAGAGGGTGCAGAATGTTCTCAAGGGGGAAAGGTCATTGTACACATTGGAACCAATGACAGTGGAAGGGAAAAGGATGAGATTCTAAAGGGAGAATATAGACAGTTAGGCGGGAATTTACAAAGGAGGTCCTCAAGAGTAGCAATATCTGGATTACACACAATGCTATGAGCTAGTGAGGGTAGGAATAGGAGGATAGAGATGAATGCATGGCTGAGGGGCTGGTGTATGGGAGAAGGATTCACATTTTTGGATCATTGGAATCTCTTTTGGAGTAGAAGTGACATGTACAAGAAGGAGGGATTGGAGCTGAATTGGAAGGGGACTAATATACTGGCAGGGAGATTTGCTAGAGCTGCTTGGGTGGATTTAAAATAGTAAGGTGAGGTGGGGGGACTCTAGGAGATAGTGAGGGAAGAGGTCAATCTGAGAGCGGTATAGTTGAGAAAAGAAGTGAGTCAAACAGTCAGGGCAGGCAGGGATAAATTAAACTGCATTTATTTCCATGCAAGAGGCCTATCAGGGAAAGCAGACGAACTCAGGGCATGGTTACGAACGTGAGACTGGGATATCATAGCAATTATAGAAACATGGCTCAGGGATGCATAGGACCAATAGCTTAATGTTCCAGGATACAAATGCTACAGGAAGGTTAGAAAGGGAGGCAAGAGAGGAGGGGGAGTGGTGTTTTTGATAAGGGATAGCATTACAGCTGTGCTGAGGGAGGATATTCCTGGAAATACATCCAGGGAAGTTATTTGGATGGAACTGAGAAATAAGAAAGGGATGATCACCTTATTGGGATTGTATTATAGACCCCCTAATAGTCAGTGGGAAACTGAGAAACAAGTTTGTAAGGAGGTCTCAGTTATCTGTAAGAAAAGTAAGATGGTTATGGTAGGGGATTTTAATTTTCCAAACATGGACTGGGACTGCCATAGTGTTAAGGGTTTAGATGGAGAGGAATTTGTAAAGTGTGTACAAGACAATTTTCTGATTCAGTATGTGGATGTACCTACTAGAGAAAGTACAAAACTGGACCTACTCTTGGGAAATAAGGCAAGGCAGGTTACTGAGGTGTCAGTCGGGGAGCACATAATTCTATTCAATTTAAAATAGTGATGGAAAAGGACAAACCAGATCTAAAAGTTGAAGCTCTAAATTGGAGAAAGGCCAATTTTGACAATATTAGACAAAAACTTTCAAAAGCTGATTGGGGGCAGATGTTCACAGGTAAAAGGGATGGCTGGAAAATGAGACAATGAGAGTCCAGAGACAGGGAGAACTAGCCATTTGGATACAGAACTGGCTCAAAGGTAGAAGACAGAGGGTGGTGGTGGAGAGTTCTTTTCAGACTAGAGGCCTGTGACCAACGGAGTGCCACAAGGATTGGTGCTGGGTCCAGTACATTTTGTCATTTACGTAAATGATTTGGATGTGGGCATAAGAGGCACAGTTAGTAAGTTTGCAGATGACACCAAAATTGGAAGTGTAGTCGACAGCAAAGAGGGTTACCTCGGATTACAACAGGATCTAGACCAGATGAGCCAACGGGCTGAGAAGATGGAATTTAATTTAGATAAATGTGAGGTGCTGCATTTGGGAAAACAAATCTTAACAGGATTTATACACTTAATGGTAAGGTTCTAGGGAGCGTTGCTGAACAAAGAGACCTTGGAGTGCAGGTTCATAGCTCCTTGAAAGTAGAGTCGCAGGTAGATAGGATAGTGAAGAAGGCATTTCGTATGCTTTCCTTTATTGGTCAGAGTATTGAGTACAGGAGTTGGGAGGTCATGTTGCAGTTGTACAGGATATTGGTTACGCTATTTTTGGAATATTGCGTGCAATTCTGGTCTCCTTCCTAGTGGAAGGATGCTGTGAAACTTGAAAGGGTTCAGAAAAGATTTACAAGGATGTTGCCAGGGTTGGAGTATTTGTGCTACAGGGAGAGGCTGAACAGGCTGGGGCAGTTTTCCCTGGAGCATCGGAGGCTGAGGGGTGACCTTATAGAGGTTTACAAAATCATGAGGGGCATGGATATGATAAATAGACAAAGTGTTTTCCCTGGGGTGGGGGAGTCCAGAACTAGAGGGCACAGATTTAGAATGAGAGGGGAAAGATATAAAAGAGACCTAAGGTGCAACTTTCTCAAGAAGAGGGTGGTACATGTATGGAATGAGCTCCTAAGGAAAGTGGTGGAGGCTAGTACAATTGTAATATTTAAAAAACGTCTGGATGGGTATATGAATAGGAAGGGTTTGGAAGGATATGGGCTGGGTGCTGGCAGGTGGGACTACATTGGGTTGGGATATCTGGTTGGCAAGAATGAGTTGGACCGAAGGGTCTGTTTCCGTGCTTTACATCTCTATGACTCTATAGGATCCGATGTCCATTTCAAGCTCATAGAGCAATAGATCTCATTCACAATATTTTGTAAACACCTTGGAAAGTCTGTAAAAGCTCCCAAGAATTTGCAACTTTCAGTTTGAGAACAACTGACCCTAGATAATCACAGCTGCTGCAATACCTCTCTATTTCCATTCTGCAATTAATCAGTCTGTGGTTCACTTTATCTTTAACCCTTTCTGTTGTTACACTATGACGGGGAGTCAGGTCTTCTTGCATCACAATTGCCAAAACATTGCAGATTTGGGTAATACCTAATTCAATATTTAATCTGCATGTTCAACATCCTGTGCAATTGGGAAATCCAGAATGGTAATTTCTGGTTTTGGTCACCCTGTAAGTATGTCACTGCAATAGCTATCAAGTCATATTCATTTCTTTCTATTTGTCAATTCAACTCATTACAAATGCTACATGCATCCAGATAAACAGACTTAAGCTTTAACTTGATACGATTATTATTTACTTTTAATTTCTGCTGCATTCTTCCATGTGTACTTTCTATCACTTCTTGTTGCACTTTGATGTTCATTTGCCTCGTTGCTACCCTACATCACAGTTGTCTTGTTTCTTTTTGATTAATTAAACTTCCTTTTAATTCAATCCTCACCCCAACTACTTGGTTTAAAGCATCATCTACAACCCTAGTTCAGCAATTTGCCAGGACACTGCTCCTAGCCTGGTTTAAATGAAGTCCGTCTCAACAGAACAGCTCATTCTTGCCCTGCTACTGGTGTCAGTGCCCCATGGATCAGAACCCACTTCTCTCACATCAGTGTTTGAACAATGCATTAACCTCTCTAATCTTATTTACCCTACACCAATTTGCACATGACTCAGGTACTAATATGGAAATTATTAACTTTGTGCTTCAGCTTTTTAATTTAGCCCTGAGCCGCTCGTAGTCTCTTCACAGAATGTTTTTTTCTCTAGTCCTATGTCGTAATACACATACATATACCACAACAACTGGATCCTTCCCCTCCCTTTTCAACTTCTTCCCAAGTCAGAACATGTCTTGAAACTTCACACCAGATAGGCAACGTAGCCTTTGGATTTTTCTGTCTTTGCCGCACAGAACAGTATCTATTCCTCTAATCATGCTATCCTCTGTTACTAATACTTTTTTTTCTCCCCTCACTTGAACATCAATCTGGACCAGGGTGCTGTGGTCAGTTTGTTCATCGTCCTTGAAGTCTGTGCCCTCGATCACCCTGGGAATAAGAAACCTTCACCAATTAGGCAAGTGCACTTGTTAAGTCTCCTCCAAAGCTAAATTCTAGATTCTATACTTGCCTTGCTCACAGTCACACTGGTCTTGCACCAAACAAATTTGATATAATTAATTTAAGGAGTGTGACCACCTCCTGAAACACAGTGTCCAGCTATCTCTCTCGTCACTGCTGTGCCATAGAGTCTGCAGCTCAGATGCCAGCTCATCAACCCTGAGCTGAAGTTCCTCGAGTAGCCAACACTTGCAGCTAATGTAGTCACCATGAATCATACCGTTGTCCACCAGCTCCCACAAACTATAGCCACATTAGATTATTTACTCAGCCATCTCTATTCTATTGAATTAATTAATTTGGATGTTAAATGCTTAGAAGTGAAATTACTAACTGTACTCTTCAGCTGTAATAGTGTCTTCTGATTTAGGGTTACAGAAGAAAAACCCACCAATCAGCCACCTAAATGCTACAGGAAGCACAGAAAGGGTGCAAGAGAGGAGGGGAATGGCGTTTTTGGTTAGGGATAACATTAGTCACAGGTTGACAGGGAGTGAAGAAGGTAGTGATTGAGAACATCTGCCTTTATTGGTCAGTGCATTGAGTATAGGAATTGGGATGTCATGATGCGTCCATATAGTATATTGGTTAAGCCACTTGTTGAATATTGCGTTCAATTCTGGTCTCTGTGCTAAAGGAAACATGTTGTTTACTTAAAAGGGTGAGAAAAGATGTACAAGAATGTTGTGGGATTGAAGAATTTGAGTTATAGAGAGAGGCTAAATACACTGAGGCTATTTTCCCTGGAGTGTCGGAAATTGAGGGGTGACCTTGTAGAGATTTATAAAATCATGAGGGATGTAGATATGTTGAATAGCCAAGGTCTTTTTCCCAGGATAGGGGAGTTCAAAACTAGAGGGCGTAAGCTTAAGGTGAGAGGGAAACATTTAAAAGGGATCTGAGGGGTAACATTTTCATGCAGAGAGTGGTGTGTGTATGGAATGAACTGCCAGAGGAAGTAGTGGAGGCTGGTACAAATTACAGCATTTAAAAGGCATCTGGATGAGTACTTGATTTGGAAGGGTTTAGTGGGATTTGGGTCAAATGCTGGCAAATAATACTAGATTAAGTTAGGATATTTGGTCAGCATGGACAAGTTGGACCGAAGGATCTGTCTCTCTGTGTGCATCTCTATGATTCTATTTTCATGTGATAATAAACTTTGGCTCTGACAGACAGAATCATGTTGGGGCACTTTCTGCTGTTGTTTTCTACCTCCTGCTATACTACTCTTTTATGCAGATCTGCCCTTCTCTTTGTGAAGCTGGTGTCCCTGTTCTCTCAGACATTTCAGAGTCTGCAGTCCCTGCTCTCCTCTGCAGTTTCTGAAGCTATTGGCGCTGCTCTCTCTTGCACTATTTCATAAGCTACTGTCCCCACTCTCTATCTTGCTGTTTCAGAAAGAGCTGTGTGTTCTCTCCTGCTCTTTGTGAAACTGCTGTACATAACTTTTCCTGTTGTTTCAGCAGCTGCTGTGCCCACTCTTTTCCATTTTTTTATGAAGTTGCTGTCCTTGCTCTCACTCACACTGTTTCAGAAACTGTAGCCTCAACTCTCTACTTTCCTGTTTCAGGTATAATCTTACTCCTGCCCCTCAGACACTCCTCTTTATGTCCTCCAAGCAAACTCAATGCCAACCCGTGCTCCATCACACTCTTGAAGCCAACTCAATGGCAAATAATTTCCCCAGCCAATTTTCAAAGCCCTTCACACACTATGCCAACTCATGCTCTTTCCATGCCCATTCACTTTGTATAGACTACAAACACAAATAATGAGCCATATTATTATAGTAGCAAGCGTAGAATCAGAGTCATGGAGTCATACAGCATGAAAACAGGCCCTTCGGCCCAACTTGTCCACGCTGACTTGATTTTCCGAACTGAACTAGTCTCGTTTTCCTGTAATTGGCCCATACCCCTCTTAACATTTCCTTTTCACATACCTGTCCAAATGTCTTTTGGATATTGTAATTGTACCCGCATCTACCACTTCCTGGAACTACTGGAAAGGAAAACAGATTTTGAAGTGTTCTTTGAGAAAACTGCTGCCCTGAAAATCTATAATAACGGCCAGGGTAGAAATGCAGAGAGAACATGTACACACATTGCACCTACTTCAACTCAACAAAACAGGCTATAGGCGTTTGTCAGTTAATTTTTCAGTGCAATACATTGACCAGAGTCAACTTACCTGACGTGAAACTTAAACAAAGCCTAGCAGTTAATGTCAATCATCATTAACTGGTCCATTCCCATGGTAATATCTCTACCAATCAGACTCTACTTGCCAAACAATCTGTACTGTTCTTTCATCAATTATGAATAATGATTTTTCCCCTTGAATTGATATTTTTGCAAATTATCATCATGTGTGCAGTACAAAAAGCTTCAACAAAATGCATCTTTCTACAGCAATACTCAAGTTCTCTATGAAAAAACAACTCATTAAAACTTTTTTTTGGATATTTGTAGCTGTAACTTCACATAACACTAAGTTACCCATTTTTAAGACATAAGCAAATTTTTAATGGAAAAATAGGAACTACTACATTCAAACATTGCAGGCTCAAGGTGCTCATACAGTCTACTCCTGCTACTTCTTATGATTTTATGTTGTATTCTTATGCTGCTTAATGACAGTGGTTCATGGACAATGATTTGCTTAATTAGACAAATGATATTTAGTGAAACATGACCTGTAAGCCAGCCCATGTCGTTTTACATTCTGTTCAATTTCTCAGATGCACCCAAAATGGCAACGCTGCCCTTTTCTGCTTTTATATAGTCAAGGCAGTTCCTTTTATGTTTTACTTGTTTTATTATTCAGGCAGTTTACTTGCTTAGGTGTCATCTTAATATAGGCTTACGTTAACGATGCATTTAAAATAAATAATTGCTCCAAAAAGCGTTACATAACTTGATTGATGAAATCCGACCTCTGGTGGCAAAGTCCAAGATCTATACCTCAGATTATGACATAACACTTAAGAAAAGTGCTCAAAGTAACTGAACCATTTCTTTTCACTTTTCCATCTTACTATAGATATCAGCAAATCAGATTTACTACTAAATAGTTGTCCACCATTCAAAAGGTTGAGTTTGCCAAGTCCTTTTCATCAAGGTGGAATTATTTAATGAAATAAATAGAAGGAACTGGGATTGTTGGTAATGGCCTATGCCCATAACTTGAAGCTTACTGCAGGCAATGGAGATTTAGTTTTACTGTTCCATACTGGATGCCTTCTCCTATATTTGACAATACCTAAGCTAAATGCTGAAAGCTGTACAGCAGGTTTAAAGTCCTTTTGAAATGTTGCAATAGACTAGAAGATGTTCTATCCCAAAATATCGGGAGTACATGTTGTTAAGTAAGTGATTCTTTAAGCTATTCATTGCCAATTTTGTATTGTGACAAATCTTACAGTACAATAAACTACTGAAACTAGGATGTAAATCATAGAATGTAAGAAATGTAGTGATCTCCCTATGAATAATTAAGGGAAAAAAGAACAATTATTCATCGCAATTTTTCTCAATGAATCCCAAATGCAAATACTAAAGGAAAATCTACTGACACAAAATAGTTCCTTTTAAGAAAGATTGCATTCTCAAAGCTAGAACTTAGATAATCACTATATAATGTGTAGATGTACTCACAGTTCTTTTAGTGAGGGAGTTCCATGTTCCAAGATGCTTCAACTGAAGTATTGAGTTCAGATCATGGCACCACACTTCGGGAAAGATGTGAAAGCATTAAAGAGAGTGCACAACAGTAGTCCCAGAAATGACAAACTGGATAGTGTGGATAGGTTAGGACTGGTTACTTTGGAGCATCCATGGTTAAGAGGAGATTTGAGAGAAGTGTTCAAAATCACGAGAGGTCTAGACAGAATGAGTAGAGCAAAGATTTAAATTTATTGATAAGCGAAGCAATAGGGACATGAGGAGAAATATTTTCACACAGCACATGATCAAGATCTGGAATGTGCTGCCAGAGACTATCTACAAGATGCTTAGATTGCATACCTTGAATGTTAATATAGTCTTCACCTTAACCATTAGCCCTGAATATGAATTCTTCAGCTTCCCAAAATACTGTATTAAATTTCTCCTCCTCTGATCTAAGTCCCTTAAATTTAACCAAGACAGCCATGTTACTGACCGAACTACTAAAAACAGTGCTTCCATCCACACTATCCATCCTTTCATTTTCAATTTTAAACACTGCTCTCCTATTGCTCCATGACCAACTTAGTTGTAGCAACATTTTATTTGGTTTTTCATAGTTGTATATTCTGCTTCCAGCACCACTCATCCAGAATCTGGTTTCCAGCTTCTGCAGTCATTGTTTTTAACCTATTCTGCTTTCAGACAACATTTAATAAATATGAGCGGTGCCTCTTCTAAAGCTGATTCTTCCTACTTTAGAGCCCAACAATGCACACTGTGTTTTAACTAAGGTCTCATTTAGTTTTATGCAGCAGATCATTACCTCTTGGTTTTCTGTTGTTTACCTCTTGAGGTTAAAAACTAATATTTTTTCTCACATCCCTTTCAATCAGGTTGTTGCTTTAATGTTCTGTGAATCAGTACTCCCACGACTCTTTGTTCTTTCACAGTACCAAACCACTCCTCTTCCTAATCACAGGGTTTATAAACCAAAATATAAAATTTCACAGTTAGTGCCGACGGAACAAAACTAGTGGACACAAAGCACCATCCTGTTAGAGATCCTATAGGGTTCTGGTCAAAGAAGGAGCTAATCCTGCTCTGCAGGTGATCAAAATAGTTTAATTTTTAAGAAATGACATTCTACAATTCTCATTCTAGAGTCGTGAGCACATCATCAAGGCTAACACTTCAGAGCACGACTGAAGGAAAGCTGCAATATAAAAAATGCTTTGTCATAAACCAAGGCTCCACCTGTCCCTCAACTACATCCTTTGAAACTATTATACAGCCATAGAGTCATTAGAGATGTACAGCATGGAAACAGACCCTTCGGTCCAACCCGTCCATGCTGACCAGATATCCCAGCCCAATCTAGTCCCACCTGCCAGCACCTGGCCCATATCCCTCCAAACCTTTCCTATTCATATACCCATCCAAATGCCTCTTAAATGTTGCAATTGTACCAGCCTCCACCACTTCCTCTGGCAGCTCATTCCATACACGTACCACCCTGTGTGTGAAAAGGTTGCCCCTTCGGTCTCTTTTATATCTTTCCCCTCTCACCCTAAACCTATGCCCTCTACTTCTAGACTCCCCAACCCCAGGGAAAAGACTTTGTCTATTAACCCTATCCATGCCCCTCATAATTTTGTATACTTCTATAAGGTCACCCCTCAGCCTCCGACGCTCCAGGGAAAACAGCCCCAGCCTGTTCAGCCTCTCTCCTGGCAATATCCTTGTAAATCTTTTCTGAACCCTTTCAAGTTTCACAGTATCTTTCCGATAGGAAGACCAGAATTGCATGCAATATTCCAACAGTGGCCTAACCAATTCAAAGCGTAGTGTCATTCTTTCCAGTGTCCTGGTCAATATTTATCCCTCTTTTGTTATTATTTATTGTGTATTTACTTATCTTTATCCCCCTACCAATATCATGGAAATAGGTCATTAATCTTCTCCCTATAAACAGTTCTTGGGATAGTTAGAATTAGTAAGGACAGTTTTGCCAAGTGACAGACTGGAAAACCAGAGACAATTCCACCCCCCAGGAGTCATTTGCAGGGAAACACTGGCTAGATTATACCCCTCAAAGGACAAGAGCCCACATGCTAACTTAGCAGCCATTAAAAAGGCTGTAAGTTCTGCAGTTCCATTCACACCACCAGAAGTGGTGGCCATTACTGAGATCAAACTGAGAGAATTATCAAACTCTAACTTTACAGAGTGGCAAATGGGATTGGAGCCAGTCAAGGTGACTATTAAGGTAGGGTTTTGTTGCCAGAGGAGCAGGAGATGCAGAGTGCCTAAACTGAAGTCAATTCCCTTTCTCAGCAAGCATACAGGAGATCTGTCAGAGTTCACCTTGCAGTCTCCTCGTGGACTTGGGAAAATGCCAACAGTGGTATAAAAAGGACCTCTGATAGGCTTCTGTCCAAGAGAGCAATCCTGTACTTTGCCCATTGCTGGCAAAAAGCCATGGCAGTATAAAGGTAATAGGCATTCCACCTCAGTCCTTCCTCCTAATATTGCACTACCCCCCCCCCCCAACTCTTGCAGGTCTCATAAAACTCAGAGGTGTGTGGGTGTGACTCTTGAGTGAACTGACAGCTGCTTTGCTTGCACATTAATAATTATTACACTGGACTGCAAAGTGCTTTGGAACATTCTAGAGAATGTTCCAAACATTTTTTCTTTCAAGTCATTTAGACAAAGACTATTTTCATTTGGTTAACAACTGGGAGACTTGGATGTCATGTGGTGGGATCCTACAATTTGAATTTGTACATTGTTTAAGGAACAAACTAGTCACGATAAAAATTATAAATAAACCTTTCATTCCTTTTTTTTGTTGTTTGCTCTATTTTTGTATGGCTCCCAGAGATATTTTTAGCATATTTGGCTGTTCTGCTCCTTTTATCGAATACTTAATTGCAAATGCAAACTGCTCTCTGTAAAATGGAGACGGCGCAGATGAATTATTGCACTGATTTGGCCTTGATAGCAACAAATCCTTTCTAATAGTTTACCTACAAATGAAAAAAAAAGCAAACCACTGCAGATACTGGAAAACTGAAGCAAAATAGAAAAAGCTCAGCAGTTGACAGGATTAGATTCCCTACAGTATGGAAACAGGCCATTTGGGCCAACAGGTCCACACTGACCCTCCAAAGGGTAATCCACCCAGACCCATTTCTCCCTGATGAATGCACCTAACACTATGGGCAACTTAGCATGGCCAATCCACATAACCTGCACAGCTTTGGAATGTGGAAGGAAACCAGAGCACCTGGAGGAAACCCACACTGACACAGGAAGAATGTGCAAACCCCACACAGACAGTCATCAGAGGCTGGAATCGAACCAGAGGCCCTGATGCTGTGAGATAGCAGTGCTAACCACTGAGTAACCATGCTGCCCCAATCTCCAACCACATGGAGAGAAGACAAGTTAACAGCGGGTCATACCTTAGGAAATCGAAATTCTGATGAAGGCTTCACAGCAAAAACATCGACTAAGTTCAGCTCCACAAAGCTGGTGATTTATCATCAGATACTAGTGCTAATGTGTGGTGTGGGTACCTGAATGTCTGTGGACAGACTGCAATGTTAAACAGCTTCTCATGATTTAATACATACTTTGCTAATTCAGTTAATTCCCTCTGCTAAACACTTGTGCTTAATGAACAAGGGACCCCTGATCAATGTTATTCACAGGGCTAGTCATCCAACTTGGAAGCAAAGAATCCTTGAGGCAACTTTACTCTTGCAAAATTGTGAGGAAGGGCTCTTGGAGGCCTTTTGGTGACTTACTGGTGAGGATTGCCAGATTCAGGCAGCAAGTCAGAGTTTTCTGATCTGCACACAGAATGCCTGCTACAGATGCAGTCCTGATCTGCAATTTGACAGGGAAATGGAATAGAGGCTGCAGGGAAGGGAAGATGTTCAGAGTATAGCTTGACTCTCCACAGAAGGCAGCATTTCTTGAACCTCCACCTCAGTCAGGCATCTGTTACTCTTACGTAGATGGTGAGTCCTACAATATTCACTAGAGCCTGTTTCCAAATATTGGTGGTCTTCTCTATTAATAACCTCAATATTGTCTTGCTAAAGGGCACCTAAAGGCTAACTTAGAAGGAGGAGATGAGAACAAGCAAGAGAGGGACCCCTTCACCTTGTATGTGCTGCGAGAATCATGGAGAGTCTGGTTTGCTTAAAATGTCCTCACACCAACACTCCACAATTCTCTACATTCTCATTCATCCGCAAATCCCATCACAGCATCCTCTTCGCCAAACCTTGCAAGCATAGATCTTATGACCTTGGTCTGACCTAATCTGCAGCACTGAGATTGCATCTTTTAGCCTGCACTGCATAGAAATCAGAGACACTGCCCACTGGGGTTTTTATCATGGATAGAACCACCCTGCAGTCATGGAGTTGGCCATCATCTTCACAATAGAAAGGACAGCTTCCAATATCTATGCCATGTCTTTGCCTTATGGAGTCCAGAGTGGCATGAGACTGTCTGACAGACCTGTCAATGCACCACGTACCTGAGTGCACAAATTGGAAGCTAGAAATCAGAAATGAGAAACTATCCTAGTGTACTCTAGAGGTTTGAGAGCACCTCATGAGAGCACCTCATGAGAGATATTCAGTTAACATTTCAGGCCAATGACCTTTTTAATCAGAACAGAGGGAAGACAGAATTGTTCAGGGGTGTAGGGTGGCACAGGAAGAATAAAAAGCTCTGAAATAGGATGGAATGCAGGAAATATTTATTAACAGAATATTTCATGGTGCAAAATCCAAAGAGTGTGTGGTAATGGTACTGTGAAGACACAAACGTTGTGTCCAGCTCAGGTGGGAAAGGCTAGATAGCAGCTATCTGAATGAAACAACATCTCAGGATAAAGAAACTAGCCGGCATTTGAAAAAAAAAGGACTCTGATAGCATCCCTACTTCTGAGGCCCAGGTTCAAATCCCACAAGTCCAGAGTGTGTAATAATAGTTTGTTTGAAAATGTCTTTAAAAAAACACAGAAACCAAGATAGAGGTTATGATTTAAAGTTGTTCAATTCTATCAAGCTCGGAACTCTGTAGTGTGCCAAAAAAGAAAGATAAAGATCTTGAGCTTCTTTGGAACACTGTTGCTGGCTATAGGTTGAAAGGTCAGATTGGGAACAAAATGGAGAATTAAAATGAAAAATGACACCAAGTTTCGGGTCATACTTGCAAACTAAATGAAAGCTGCTTGGCAAAGCAATCACCAGTTTATGTTTGGTCTCCCCAGTGTTCAGGAGACCATATTGCAAGCAGTGAACATATTATACTAAGTTAAACACACAAGTAAATTGCGGTTACATTTTGAAGGATTATTTTGGGCCTTGGGTATGAGAAGGGATGAGGAAAAAGGCCAATGTTACATGTCCTGCACTTGAGAAAAGACAAACTGTCAGGTGTATTGGGGTGATTGAAGAGTTTTGAAGCAAGGGAAGATGTACTGGTAGTAGTTTACACAGCAGCTAGCAGAAATGTCAGATTATGACCCATTGAATACAGAGAATGGCATGGTGGAAGGTATTGACAAGACAATTTTTCATGGTTCTAACAGATAGGTAAAGGGACAAGAGCAGAGTATGTGAATCTTCTGTTGAAGAGAAAATATCAGAAGCACTGGTGTGAAAAGTACATTATCAGAAGAGATGAACAGACACAAAGAAATTGGGGAAAAGAAGTGGAGTTGTTACAGAATGCAGGGTATAAGGAACTGTAGCCAAGGTAACCGAAACTGATCACATATCTAACATATTGTACTAAATGTTAGTTGATAGCCTGTTTTCAGAATGGAGACAGAGAAATCAAGGAAATGGAAGGGAAAGATCAGATATGGACCAGGTGAAGTTAGCAGATGGGTGGAAACTGAAAACAATTAGTGAAATTTTCCAGTTCATGACACAAACACAATCATCAACGCACCAGTAACAATGATGAGGGAGGGGTGGTATACCCCTGGATAGGACTGCAATAGCTCACAAAAAGGCATATGTAGCTCCGATCTTTCAAGCAGGAGCTACATCGTAGCAGGACAGCCATGAAGGAATTTGTAAATTAGATTGCAAGTTTTAAAGTTATGCATTGACAGATCATGAGCCAATATAGTAGTGAGCACAGGATCTTCAGATATTAGTTTCTAATCCTAGTTTATTTTAAACACTCTGATCTCAAAATGGACTTTAGTAACTCCAGATCTTAGTTCTCTCCCTCTTTCATTTCCTCAATGGCAATTATCTACACATCATTTTGTTGCTGTGTAATGATTAATTAGGTATCTCTATGTGGCCGTTTATCAGATTTCTTTACTTATCTGACTTGCGTGTGTGGAATCTTTTGTAATACCATAGCCGCTGGACTCGATGATATTCCATAGGCAACAATTCAACTTTAGAAAAAAAGACAAACTTATCAAAGACAAAAAATGGATTTTACTCTCTTGAACATATGATACAAAGTTTGTGGAGTAATTGACAAAGATACGATAGGCTAGTTTTTAAAAAAAAATAAATTTAGCTACCTGTTTCACACTCATTAGATAAGAGTCTAAGGGGTAGAAATTTGTTTCCAGGTGGTAGTTCACCATTTGTACTCATTGCCTGAGGTTTAGTTATATAACAGGCAGCAGATCTAATACTGGCCACCACCTGAGACAAATTGCCACTATAAACATATCGTATATGAATGATAAAATTAAAGCAGAAGAGAGTGTCATTCTGGTTTTCAATAACAGAAACCATGATTTTTTTAAAAACATTTTTGTAAGAAAATTTATTGACATTAAACCCAAAAATGCCAAAAAAAGTACAAAAGGAAACTACAATACATGAAATCCTCTTATGATAGTTTGGTCATGGAGTATACATGGTTCCTCTTATGATTCAATAAGATAGTAGTTCAAAACAAGGTCACAGAAATACAGCCTTCGAGCCTACAACAATTAACAACATTGAAAGTAAGAAATATATGGTGCAAACATATGCAAGTTGACACTTCATAAAATTTTGACAGCTGTCAGGATGTAGAAACTGATCACATATCTACCTTTCAATGATGATCTTTGATTTTTATGGGTGAGGGGTGGGTTTGTCTCGATTATATTCAATCAGATTCATTAACCACAGTCTGCAAACCAGTTCCCGAGATAATAAGGTGAAAAGCAAACTGTAACACATTTGTTTTAATAGGATGATGTGTGGATACAATGGCTGATCTTACTTTTGTAAAAGAAGCCAAAAACACTTCAAACTGTTTGTTCCTATCTCTTAATCATGGCTTGTAACCCCATTCCTGAAACTATGGCATTCACACTTGGAGCATCCTTCTGATTAATGAAAAGAGCAAATTTAGGGTGTAGGTTTGCTCGCTGAGCTGTAGGTTTGATATCCAGATGTTTCATTACCTGGCTCTGTAACATCATCAGTGGCAACCTCCAAGTGAAGCAAAGCTGTTGTCTCCTGCTTTCTGTTTATATGTTTGTCCTGGAATAGAAAGCAGGAGACAACAGCTTCGCTTCACTTGGAGCTCGCCACTGATGATGTTACCGAGCCAGGTAATGAAACGTTTGGATATCAAACCTACAGCTCAGCGAGCAAACCTACACCCTAAACCTCAACCTGAGCTACAAACCTTCACAGAAGAGCAAATTACATCCTTGGGGTCACCTCAAAAGTTCATGAAACTCCTTCTACCTGCTGTAGGTGATTCGGATCTCCTTACATCTGGTATTATCTTGAAATACTAACACAGAGCAAGTATTGGAAAAGTCTGAAAACTATTGAGATGGACTGTCACCTTCCCTTTAGCAATGTCTGTGCCTTCCTCTCCACCATCAGTCGGTACAAGGTCCACTTTGAGATTGAGGCACTAACATACTCATTGCAAATTACTCTGGATGGGGAGGTATCGCTCTTGGAATTAAAGCAGGATCTCAGTAAGAATAATTGTTTTGGTGAAATGATCCTCAATTTAGACAAAAAGTATGTCTGCAATGATGCTGATTCAGATGGTATTTCCCAGCAATGGTGTTGTGAATACTTGAATTATTCACTTTGCAATAATCAGTTTACAGTATCATGCTACAATGTTGAATAGATTCTTGAAAATATAGTGGTAGCATTACTAAAACAGCATTTTCTGGCGTATAGTTTTGCTTTCTCAGATTTTTGTTTTAACAAATATTTCAGTTGGCTCTCAGCACTCTACAGTATACGGTAAAAGGCAGTTTCCTCCTTTTTGTCAACACCATGGCAACTTGACAACCTAACATGCTGACTGTAGCCTGACACCACCAATTTCTACAAAACTTCACATCTATCCTTAGGCACTCATTTTTTTATGTTCAACATTGTGGATACTCTTTAAAACACACAAGAGTTTAAATAAAATTTTGGACACTCCAGAGGTTACAAAAAACTGCAAATAATACATAAAGTGTATACAGTATATATATATAAAATATGATATAAAGGAAAGAATGTAGCACCATTGTGAAATGTCAATAGAGTGCTTGTAAACCTTTGAGGAAGATGGCTGCTGTTAAGTTTTCCTTAATCCTCTACATAACCTACAGATCATAGGGAGAAATCTAATTATATCTTTTGCCACAGACCAAACAGCATGTGGAAAAACTCAACGGGGGGCTATTGGTCTGCTATCAGTCCTTGTAGTGATCTTCCAATGTACATCTGCTGGATATTAAAGTGCATGGCCTAAAAGATGTGATTGAAGGGCATTTGTTACACTATGGTATGTCTGTACCTCTAAGCCATGAGGCCGGGTTCAAGGGCCACCTGCTCCAGAGGTTTGTAATAATTCGTCTGAATGGGTTGATTAGAACATATCTAAAGGAAGGCAAGGATGAAAAGTGGCCTCACATATTACATTTTCTATCACTCTTGGTAGGGCAATCCCAATTGGTTCTCAATGCAAAATGTTACTGCAGTCCAGCTTTGCTCAAGCAGCCTTAAAAGATTAAGAAACTCACCCATCAAATGGCAATCAATCAATCATCAGGTGACTGATTGGCACCATCTTGTGCCAGAGCTAGCAGAAAGGAATAGATTTTTCTCTCTGGTATTAAAAGGAGATGGTCTTTTTAATCTGCTGCTGTAGGAGAAGAACCCTGCAATCACAGGCTTTCCTCATCTCCCTTTCAATGTGTTCTAAACACAGATAGAAATGTGCCTGAGGTGGTGGTGCAATTAGAAATAAAACAACATGCTGGAGAAACTCAACAGGTTGGGCAGCATTGGTAGAGTGAGAAACAGGACTTAAAATTGAGTCCAGCAGTCCAAAGAAGTCATTTTGGTCTGGAAATGTTAACTCTGTTTTGCTCTCCGCTGATGCTGCCACTACTCCAGCACATTCTGGTTTCATTTCAGATTTCCTTCACAATATTTTCCTTTAATTGCAGTGGTTCAATCGTTAGGCCGATGGAACTTCTATTCCACTATATTAGTGGCAACTTAAGTACCCAAATCGATAAGACCTGAACATCTAAACTGAAGAGATCCAAAGTGTGGCACAGCAACAGCCAAACAGATTTTCTGAATCACTTTATAATTGTGTATTAAGGACAATGTAATCACCAATTAATGTTGTAGATATTTATTTACAAAAAAAGAAATAACTTTAAACTTCCAAAGTGTTCTTACATGAACTTGTTTTCTCCCCAGAATTCAGGGTGAATTGAAAACTTTGATTATCAATGAACACCAAGATATAAAACCATAACTTAGGACCCCTATGACTGAACTCTGCCAGCTCAAAGATCACAATTCTATGTGAGTTAATGAAAATCAATCTTTTCAATAATGTTGATGCCACCATTCTGATTAAAGTTGCACCCAGAGTTTTAGGACATAGTGGGAAACTTTAATATTTAGAATTCTGGTCTAGGGGTCCTGTCCAATGAAGGTCCACCTGTGGCTCTGTGTGTAATACAGAGGAACATGGGTAACTAATAAGGAGCAGGATACGATTTCCACCATCTTCCATCACAAGACTATGCAGCTGTTACAATTCAAACCAACAGATTACCATTTATGGCTAGCTTTTCTACTAAACTCTTGTTTAACATTACAGTACATTATAAGAAGTCTGTTTGAATAAAACCAAGGACTCCTTTTGTCCCCAACACAAAGCCCCAAAAAATACTGTTTATAACGTGTATATATATATATTTAGTAGTGATTGTTGAAATTCCAAGTGTTTACTGGTTGGCTGAATGGAGAGAAACAGTTAGAAAATAAAGATTAACTTTGTTCCTCTTCCACGTCATATATTTTTAGGTCTCCTTTATGTTCACTTTCTTAGCCTTCTCAGCAGTCTCCTAAAGAAAATAGGAAAATAACCTCATTAGAGCTTCTGTGCTAAGCCAGTCTGGAAACGTCAGAGATAAATTGGTAACGTTCCTTAATTTAGTACTTTATGTGGAGTTTTTAATGAGATTAACTGGTTTGGTACAAAAAAAACCCAGACAGTTACATCTAAAATGTAGCAATGTGATTGTAGACTTCAAAACTAAGCCTTTCCACAATGGGCTGCCATATTGCTATTGGCAAACTTAGGATCTTCTCAAATTTGAAATGATCTCAGGCATCATTCTATAACTTTGGCCTGGATATTCCGACATCCAAACACAGATAGACAGTCACTATTTTAGTGCAGATGGGAGTTGCACATGGAGACCCTGCAGAATCCCCACCACAGCAGACTATGAAGAAATTGCTGGGGATATTGGAAGATTCCGCCAGGCAAGTCCTCTGCCTGGAAACTTCCAAATGTCTCTATTTACAAATTAGAGAATTCAGAGAGTTGGTGAAAGTAATTGAATAGTAATTCATGTAAAATTAGACTATTAAATACACAGTGTAACTCCCACGTAACTATTCAAATTTTCCCCATATTTACTTCAGACACCCCCAACTTCATCTCTCCCACTCCACTAATAACCCCAGAACCTCAGCGGATCATCCCTGCTCTGTTGGGATCAGCTCCCCACCATAACCATTCCACTAATTCCCTGCTGCTGGATTGCTAGCCCCTTCCCAGCCACTGCAGCTGATCCTTCCATTCCGTTGTAACCGTACTGAACCCTCTAGGAGTTGACCATTCTGGCCCCTCCCCACCTCATCACCTGCGGCAGACCTGATTCCCCTTTAATCCCCAGAAGATAAACCCCCTTCCCCTATTCTGGAGCCAACCTCCCCATGCTCCACTCCAGACTAATCTGCCTCTGCCTCCCCTACCTGAAAACTCAACTCTCCATTGCTGACACTGTACTTCACCAACCTACCTTCCACCATCACCTGCTAGATTCATTTAGCACATCAAATCTTGCATCACTTCCCTTGCACCCTACTCAGCTGACACCTCACTCAACTGGCACCCTACCCTCACATTTACCATATGCATATGCCATCTGGCAGCAGTTGTCAAAGTGGCTGTATGTGATTCTGGATCTCTACATTTCAGAATATGGCGGCTGACGGCTGCACTTACAAACCGAACATTGTTTGCCTTCCCCTGTCAGTTCTGCACTATGAGAGAACTGTCAACGTACCGTTCCACTTTCCTGATTAAAATCTCCTGTCAGACTTTTATGAAAGCTGTCTCCTTTCATAAAAAAATCTGCCTGTGATCGTCACTCCTCAGAGAATCTGGCCCTTTATCTGCCATCACAATGATGATCACTTGTTTAATGAATTTTGGAATCATTCTTGCCGATTACACAATTGACCAATCTCAAATGGTGTGGGGCAGAGGAACATAAGGTCATAAGAACTGAGCAAATCATTTAACTTTGTGAACCTGCCCCATCATTCAGTATGATCAACAAAGATCTTACTGGGACTTATCTCTGCTTTTCTGCCTAAACCATAATCTTTGTTCAACAATGGAGTCAAAAATCTGATTATTAGAAGTTTGTTTTAGACAATGATCCAGATCCTACTGCTCTCGAGGTTAATGAATTGCACAAAGATTAACAATTCCCAGAAAGAAGGAGCCTTTTCATTTGTCATAAATGACACACCCTTAAGTTTAAACAATGCTGGTCAGGTTTTGATTTCCCACCTCTCGGCAACTACTCCTTCAAGTCCTTTCAGACTTGTGTGCATTTCTGTAAGATCACTTTCATCTATTAAATTCCAATCAGTATTGATCCAGTTTGCTCAATCTGCCATTTTAAGACAACTCTTTCGGCTCAGGAATCAGAGCTTAAAAATGTGTTGCTGGAAAAGCGCAGCAGGTCAGGCAGCATCAAAGGAGCAGGAGAATCGACGTTTCGGGCATAAGCCATTCTTCAGGAATCCTGATAGGATCTGTTGTTGCTGGTTCTTCAGGGATAGGATCTGTTGTTGCTGGTTCCAGGATTTAGATGTTTCAGTAAGTACAGAGAAGATGGTAAAAGAGGGGGAGGTGTGGCATTGTTGGTAAAGGACAGTATTACAGTTGCAGAAAGGATGTTTGGGGACTCGTCAACTGAGGTAGTATGGGCTGAGGTTAGAAACAGGAAAGGAGAGGTCACCCTGTTGGGAGTATTCTATTGGCCTTCGAATAGTTCCAGAGATGTAGAGGAAAGGATAGCAAAGATGATTCTCGATAGGAATGAGACAGACAAGTTAGTTGTCATGGGGGACTTCAACTTTCCAAATATTGACTGGGAACACTATAGTACAAGTACTATAGATGGGTCAGTTTTTGTCCAGTGTGTGCAGGAGGGCTTCCTGACACAGTATGCAGACAGCCAACAAGGGACGAAGCCACATTAGATTTGGTACTGGGTAATGAGCCCGGCCAGGTGTTAGACTTGGACGTAGGTGAGCACTTTGGTGATAGCGATCACAATTCTGTTATGTTTACTTTAGTGATAGAAAGGGATAGGTGTATACCACTGGGCAAGAGTTACAGCTGGGGGAAAGGCAATTACGATGCGATTAGGCAAGATTTAGGAAGCATAGGATGGGAAAGGAAACTGCAGGGGATGAGTACATTAGAAATGTGGAGCTTATTCAAGGAAAAGCTCCTGAGTGTCCTAGACAAGTATGTACCTGTCAGGCAGGGAGGAAGCTGTAGAGTGCGGGAGCCATGGTTTACGAAGGAAGTGGAATCTCTGGTCAAGAGGAAGAAGAAGGCTTATATTAGGATAAGATGTGAAGGCTCAGTTAGGGTGCTTGAGGGTTACAAGGTGGCCAGAAATGAGCTAAAGAGAGAGCTCAGAAGAGCCAGGAGGAGACATGAGAATTTGTTGGCAGATAGGATCAGGGTAAACCCTAAGGCTTTCTATAGGTATTTAAGGAATAAAAGAATGATGCAAGTAAGATTAGGGCCAATCAAGGATAGTAGTGGTAAGTTGTGTGTGGTGTCAGAGGAGATAAGGGAAGCACTAAATGAATATTTTTCGACAGTATTCACTCTAGAAAACGACAATGTTGTCGAGGAGAGTACTGAGATACAGGCTACTAGATTAGGTGTGATTGAGGTTCACAAGGAAGAGGTATTAGAAATCCTGCAGAGTGTGAAAATAGATAAGTCCCCTGGGCCGGATGGATTTAGAGCTGAAAATGTGTTGCTGGAAAAGCGCAGCAGGTCAGGCAGCATCCCAGGAGCAGGAGAATCGACATTTCGGGCATGAGCCCTTCTTCAGGTTACAGAGAGACATAGATAAGCTACTGAGCTGGGCTGAGAGGTGACAAATGGAGTTTAGTGTGAGGTGATTCACTTTGGTTGGAGTAACCGGAATGCAAAGTACTGGGCTAATGGTAAGATTCTTGGTAGTGTAGATGAGCAGAGAGATCTCGGTGTCCATGTACACAGATCCTTGAAAGTTGCCACCCAGGTTGACAGGGTTGTTAAGAAGGCATACAGTGTTTTAGCTTTTATTAATAGAGGGATCGAGTTCCGGAACCATGAGGTTATGCTGCAGCTGTACAAAACTCTGGTGCGGCCGCACTTGGAGTATTGTGTACAGTTCTGGTCACTGCATTATAAGAAGGATGTGGAAGCTTTGGAAAGGGTGCAGAGGAGATTTACTAGGATGTTGCCTGGTATGGAGGGAAGATCTTACGAGGAAAGGCTGAGGGACTTGAGGCTATTTTCATTAGAGAGAAGAAGGTTGAGAGGTGACTTAATAGAGACATATATGATAATCAGAGGGTTAGATAGGGTGGACAGGAAGAGCCTTTTTCCAAGTATGGTGACGGTGAGCACGAGGGGGCATAGCTTTAAATTGAGGGATGGTAGATATAGGACAGATGTCAGAGGTAGTTTCTTTACTCAGAGAGTAGTGAGGGTATGGAATGCTTTACCTGCATCGGTAGTAGATTCGCCAACTTTAAGTGCATTTAAGTTGTCATTGGACAAGCATATGGATGTACATGGAATAGTGTAGGTTAGATGGGCTTCAGATTGGTATGACAGGTCGGTGCAACATCGAGGGCCGAAGGGCCTGTACTGCGCTGCAATGTTCTATGTTCAGGACTCACTATCACATTCAATAATTTTAGGGCCTGAACACCTTCTTCTGAATCCTTAACTCAACCCCGACACCCCAGGCCTTGTTAACATATGGGGCATTTTCAGCATAGCCAACCCATTTTCGCTTAATTATGGTCCCCATTAGCAGCTTTTCTTTCTGCCTGGCTTCTTCATAGCCATCACTTTGTTTGCATGCCTTTCTCTCCTTTGACTCCACTTCTAACTATCAGCTACTCCTTTAACCCATCGCCTGTTTCCAGCATATATACCATTTTCTTGCTACCATCAGTTCTGAAGAAGGGTCACTGAACCAGAAATATTAATTCTACTTTCTCTCCACAGGTGTTGCCAGACCTGCTGACTTTCTCCAGCAATTTCTGTTTTTTTTTAGCTCAGAGATGCTGCCTGTCCAGTCCATAGGCTGGGTTTGTGTCCTGAGTGCACAGCATCCTTGCTGCAGTGTTTCAGTGGTGCATGTGTGGTCAATGGATCATGCTCTGAGATAATAAGATCTAAGAAACCGGAACAGCAGAAGGCCATTTGGCTTGCTCCACCATTCAATAAAATCATGACTGATCTGATATTCCTCATGCCCACGTTCCTATATTTTTCCGCGTAACCCTTGATTCTCCTCGTGATCAAGAACCTACAGCCTTTCGCCCTCCTTTCCAAACTGTACAGCTTCATATTCTCCCACATTATACTCCATTTGTCAACTTTTTGTCCACTTGCTTAACTCGTCAATATCTTTCTGCAAACTGTTTGTATCCCTCTCACAATCTGCTCCCCCAACTTTTTTTGAGTCATCTGCAAATCTGGCTTGAGTACATTCACTTCCTTCCTCCAACTGAGTCATATATGTTGTACACAGTTGCCGTGCCAGCACTGATCCCTGTGGGACTCCAGTGGTCATAGGTCCCAACCTGAAAAAGAACCTCTTAACTCTATTCACTGTTTCCTGTCTTGTTAGTGAATTATCTATCCTTACCAATATACTACACCAACACTGTGAGCTCTCATCTTATGATTTAACATTTTGTGAGGTACCTTGTCAAACACCTTGTTGAAGTCCAGGTTCAACACATCTAGGTGGTTCCCCCCTATCCACTCTCATTGACCTTGCTCAAAAAAATCTAATAAATTAGTCAGACAGGATTTCCCTGTCATGAAGCCATGCTGATACTACTTGATTAGGTTATGATTTTCCAAAAGCTCTGCCATTACTTACTTAATGATTGGATTCCAATACTTTTCCTATCACCTCCCTCTCTTTTCGAATAGGGGGAATCACACTAACAGTTTTCCAACCCTCTGGTACCTCTCCAGAATCCAATGATTTTTTTGGAAAATTACAACCAAAGCATCCACTATCTCTGTAGCTATCTCTTTTAGGATTCTAGGATGCAATCTACCAGGATAAAGGGACTTATCTGCCTCTAGCCCCGTTAAGTTGTCTAATACCACTGCTTTAGTGATGGAACTGGTACTTCATTTCTCCCTGTATTCTTTATTAATGGGATGTTTGAAATATGACTGATCTAAAGACTGATGCAAAATATTTATTTAACACCTGTGCCATTTCCTTGGTCCCCAAACTGTCTCACTAGATTCATTTTTGAAGGGGTCTATGTTCACTTTTTATGCATTTAAAGAAGCTCTTATTGTCAGTTTTTATTATTCCTCACTAGTTTGCCTTCATTGTTTATTTTCTCTTTGTTAGATATTTAGTCATCCTTTGCTACATTCTGAATTTATCCTAATTTTCAGGGTTATGTTGGTGACCAGTGTCCAACATGTCAGTTGGAGCAACCGACAAACTGAAATTCCCAATTACCTGCTCTCACCTCCCTGTTGAGTCTTCTTGATCTTGTTTGGCGTGATTGATAGGATACCACTATCATGTGTTTCATTAATGGCTTTAATAAGGCATCTAACAAGCTATAATCCTGCTTGATTGGCAATTTGCCAATGCTAAGCCAGGAACTCTCACTATTTGGCAAACACAAAAATACAGCAAGTTGCTCCAATGGCCTTTTGGTCTTCTCCTATGACTCTGTTGCAAATCTTAGCATAATCGATGTCAATCAGACCCCAGTACGATTCTGCCAAGTACACCTGCACTGGAAGCTGTTCAGTAAGTCGATTTCTTGTGATGAAAGAGTTGTCTAACAAGGGAAGAGAAAGTTGGGTCTCTTCGAATTGGAATTTAGAAAACAGAGGTGATCTTATGGAAACATACAAGATTCTCAAAGGGTCTGACAAAATAGTTGCTGAGACATGTTTTGCCTTTGGGAAATTGTGAATGGTTTGGCAAATGCTTTGAAAAACTGTAGTGATGCAGCTGATGGCATGACTTTGCCACAAATCTTAGCACAGTCTACACCATTCAGGCCAGTATAAGATTCTGCCCATGGTTTTCTAGTGGATAAGTCACAAAATGTTAGTATGCAGGAATAGCAAGTGATTGAGGATACTAATGAATTCTTATCCTTTATTAGGAGAGGAATTGAACAAAACAGGAAGGAGACTATTCTTCAGTTATGCAGGGCATTTGTGAGACCACATCTTGAAGACTGTGGGCAGTTCTGGCCTCTTTATCTAAAGAGCAACACCAATGTTTTGGAGGTAGTTCAGAGGAGGTTTGCTGGATTGATACCTGGAAGTAAGATAGATTGGAAAGGCTGGATTCATTTCCACCAGACTTAAGGAGCGTGAGCGGTTATTCAATTGAAATTCATAAGACCCTGAACAGTCTTTCAGCAGGATGGGTGTGGAGAAATGTTTCCTCTTGGGGGCAAGTTCAGAACTGAGGATACAGTTTTAAAATTAGGGGTAACATTTAGGTCTGAGATGAGAGGAATTTATTTTCTCTGAGAGTTGAGTGCATTTGGAACTGTGTGCCTCAGTAGCTGGTGAAGGATTGATACCTAAATATTTTTAAGGCTGTGGTCGATTGATTCCTTGCCCAACAAGAGTCTAAGATTCAAGATTAGAGTGGTGCTGGAAATGCACAGCAGGTCATTGCATCCGAAAAGCAGGAAAATCCACGTTTCGGCCAGGAGCCTTTCATCAGGAACCTCTCAAAGAATCTAAGGCTGTTAGGAATGGATAGGAATGTGGAATTTGGATTACAAACAGAGCTTACTGAATGGTGGAGCAGGCTTGAAAGATTTAATGACCTATTCTCCTCCACTGTACTCCCTGTATGATAATATATCATTTCTTGGTAGAGAGACCAAAACTGCAAACAATACCAAGTGTAATCTCATAAATATCATGTCCAACTGCTGTAAGACATCCCTACTTCTGAATTAAAATCCTCTTGCAATGAAGGCCAATATACCACTTGCCTTCTAAATTGCTTGCTGCACCTTTCACTGACTGGTTTACAAGGATACCTTTGTACACATCCACATTTCACAATATATCAGAGTTGAATTAATATGCTTTCATTCTGTTTTTCAACCTGAAGTATCTAACTTGGCATTTAGCCATGTTGCACTGCATCTCCTATGAGTTTACCTACTCACTCAACTTGTCAAAATCAACTTGAAGCCCCCTTGCCTCCTTCTCACAACTAACAAGCCAGCCCAGATCACTCAACAGGTCAGCATCATCCCTCAGTCTCCCTCTGTTTAACTAGTATTCTGCTTTTATGTTCCTCCTGCCAAAGTGGGTAACCTCACATTTTCTTAAATTATACTCCACATACCAACTTTTGGCCCAGTCAATCTGTATATTTCCCCTTTCAGACACTCAATGACCTCTTTCTAACTTCCTGCCCTTCCTACCTTTGAATCAACAAAAGTAGCTACTACAGAGTCCAACTTATCCAAAATACTTATATAAATTGTAAATAGCTGCAGACTCTCAGTAGTTAGAGTTTGCCACCTTGAACATATGAAAACAGGAATTAGGAGCGGAAGGAGTTGGCCACTGGGCCCATTTGCCATTCAATAAAACCACTGCTGATCTGATTAGTCCACTTTCCTGCTACGGCAAAAACCTTTTGCACACCTCCTTACTTATTAAGAATCGATCTACCTTTGTCTTAAAATTATTAAAATACATGCTTCACCAAAAAGCAGTGAAAGCAGAATTCCAAAGACTCACATCCTTCACAATAAGGTATTTCCCCTCACCTCAGTCTTGCATGGAAGTCCCTGTATTTTTAAACATTCTAGATTCTCCCATCAGAGGAACCATTCTTTCTACATGCACCCGGCAAGATGTCTCAGGATTTTATATGTCTCAATCATGTTGCCTCTGGCCCTGCAAAACCCCAGCAAATACAAATCTTAACTATCCAAACTTGTGCACAGATAAAAATCAGATTTTGATCTATGTAAAGTATTTCCATTTTAGTTTAATTATCTTGGCAACATAATGTCTCACATTGACAAATATCAATTGGTAATTGCATTGGGACAGTTTAGTCACAGACCTGGAATGGTCTGGCAAATCTATACCTCAGACCTTACGCAGTGCGAATAGAATTGGAGGCATGTTTAGAGAAAATTAACATTCCCTGAGTGGATGACAGATGAACATCCACCTGTCACCCAGGAAGCCTGCCCATCAGTCTCAGACTGCTGCTTTACTAACCTGATGCTTGTTGAGCTCGTGAACGTACTTTGTCCACTCCTCTTCAGTCATCTCATCATCGGCAGTAGTTTGTGGCTGCTCCTCAGGAACATCCTTATTTTTATCTTCATTGAGAAAGTCAATGAAGAAATTATAAGGCACAGGAAAAAAAATGACAAAGGAACGAGTGAATCATGTATAAAAAAGGAAATTAAAGAAAAAAAATACAGTAATGGGGAAAAAAGTAACAGATTCTACAAGAAGCATAGGTTTTACAATTGTAATACCTACTATCTCAGAGTTAACTAATGGCAAGTCTGTGCCATAACAACCCATCAACAACTAACAGATTAGTCAGGTTATCATCCATTTCAGACATCTTATGGCCTAAGTAGGTTGTAGTTAGGTATGACGAGAGGCAAAAACATCTTGACATTTTACAGCTGATTCGGTATTTTTGAGGTGTTGTCCCTGTTATAATATATAGGAAATCACTGAATCCTACAGTACAGAAGGAAGCCATTAAATCTACTGTGTCTGTTCCAGCTCCTGAAAGAGATGCCCAGCTAATCCCATTCTCCAGTTAGTCCCTTTAACTGTGTTTCTCTCACTCCACAGATGCTGACAGACCTGCTGAATTTCTCCAGCATTCATCCTCAGTTTAAATGTTTTTCTTCCAGCCATTAAAAATGTGTTTGGCTTTTTGGTCAGTGTCTGGGTGCATCATGAATTTATTCTTGGAAATGCTCAGGTACCCTAATGCCCAGACACACAATTAAACAACAGCTCCTTCCATCCCACTCCCTGTCTCACTCTACTTCCAAACTCAGTTAAAGTGTTCTTTGCCTGGAACCGCACAGCTCTGTGGATTGTCATTTATTTTTGCTTTTATATCGTAGTCCTTATGAACCTTCAGGTATCCATATGTTTAGTGGGAGTATATAAACAGTGCCTTTGTTCAAAAATAATCATCTCAAACACCAAACAAAAAATAATTTTACACCCTAGTGCTCTGAAATGTTGTGGAAAACGTTAAATGTTGCTCTGCTTGGATTTCCTCTTACTGCTTTACTAGGTCATTTTTAATTACACAGAAAAGAACATGGGCAGCAGATACATGGGAACACCACCCAATTTCCTTTCCAATTCACACACCGGTTTAACTTGGGAACTACTTTACTCTTCCTTCACAATCGTGGAGTCAAATTCTTGAAACACCCTCCCTCAAAATCTTCTGGATACACCTATTTTTGCAGCAGTTCAAGAATTGACTCACCATCGTTTTCTAAAAGGTACATTAGTGACACCGACATCCCGTGACTAATTAAAAAAAAACTTATTGGGATCTGCACTCATTAATTGTCAATATTTGCCCTAAAGAGCTTGTATTTCACTTTCTCCAAAGCAATTCATTGTTCCCTTATCTACCTGAAGCTAGGTACCGTAGGCATGTCTTGGTTCTGAATGCAGATACATACACGTAAGGAGGAATGCAGCAAATTGACACCACCTTTCCCCTACTGGAAAATCCTGGAAGAGAACAATGTCAATATTGTTTCTAGGTTAACATTTTAACTTACCATCACAGGTCATGGCAGTACACACCCAATTGCCACAAGCACAGACGCATCGGTTACACTCCACTGTAGTCTCTGCTCCATCCTCATAGGTTTCATCTTCCAAGGCACATTCTATGACACAACAAAGGAAGGTCATTTTTATTTCAGTATCAGATAACTTGTTTCAAGCAAGAAATTAGCAGCAACGAGTCCTAAGCTTGTCAGATGCACTTATGAGTGGCTGTAGCAATCTACTTATGTTGGGTATAACTGGGGTGTAAAATTAAACCCCCATATTGTCTACAGTTGAGAAAGAAACCTATGAACAGGATTTCAATGCTCTGCACGATATGGTATGGACATTCTCTAGTTCTGCTTCTGAAGGGAGGAGTCCAGATTTTACTCTCAGGCTTTCAAGATGAAACTTCAATCTTTCTGCAGTTTCCAAAACATACACTCCACCGGTTTTGCCTGGGACCTTTGCCTTTTCAAAGCAATTTTTGATGCAATTTGGATGCAACCTCATGTTTGGGGATGGATGACGTTGGCCTGTTGATGGGAGGGGACCAGGCTGGGACACAGGGGTGAGGCACAAATTTCCCATAGTGCAGCATTACCACATTCTGTGGAAGGAGGCACCTGTCCAGAGACACAGATTCCAATGGGTTTAAGAACAAAGAACGAGTGGGGAACATTGAGGGCATTGCACAGCACAAGTAGGTAGGAGGAGTTAAAGTTTACAAGAGAATAAACACCACATCTGGCTGTAGATGCAGTACATGTGAGATGTATGAGGTTCCTTTACAGTGGCACTTGTTATGTCGCGGAACAGTTCGTGGTGGGGATTTAGACTTAATGGCTAAGCAAACATTTATTGCCAACCCCAAAATTGCCTCCGAGAAGTGGGTGGTCAGCTGCCTTCTTGAACTGCTGCAATCCATTTGTTGTAGATCAAATCCACAATACTGTTAGGAAGGGATTTCCAGGAATGTGATCCATTGACATTGAAGAAACAGTGATACATCTCCAAATCAGAATGATGAGTGACTTGGAAGGGAACTTTCAGGTCATTGTGTATCTGCTGTTGTTGTCCTCCTAGACATTAGTGGTCACAGGTTTGGAAGGTGTTATCTAAGAACCCTAGCAAGTTGTGTAGTGCAGCTTGCACATGTTTGACCACATTCTTGCACATGTTTGACCTGATGCCATAAGACTTTGTTGAATCCAGAAGTAAATGTTGAGAACTCCCAGGGCAACTCCCAACTGTAACCCATTGTGCCACCACCTCTACTGGGCCTGTCCTGCAAGGGATCATGATGACATTGTCTATGCATGGTCTGTAAGGTATGTTTCTGTGAGTCTGGCTAGATCAGGTTGTTGCTTGACTAGTTGGTGAGACAGTCCTCCTAATTTTAGCATTGTTATTTCTAGTGACTGGGTTGAACCAGTTTTGTCCACCCAGTTTCATTCCCTTTTTGAGGTGTTTTTAGTAGTTTGATACAATTAAGTGGCCTGGTCGGCCATTTCAGGGTACAGTCAAAAATCAACTACATTGTTGTGGGTCCCACAGCATTCCCCAGATTACTAGTCCAGTAACCACATGACTGCACCATCGCCTCCCCTGGGAGAAGAGCTGCAATCACTGAACAGGGCTATTTCACAGGTGGCAGACTGACAGGGGCAACACACCTGAGGCAGGGGCATCCATACATGTTGGAGGAATCTCATTGGCCTCAGATTCCAAGGCCCCTCAGCCTGGTACTCCATCTGCTGGCCAGGTCCAAACAAGGATGGCTGCCTACCCCTGCACATGACAGGTAGTGCAGTCATAAGGAGAGTTCCAATGGGTCCCTCCATAAAAACACTGACTGCCACAGTCACACAGGCTACCCTGATCCATAGCTATCTCCAGAATAAGCCAGGCACAATAGGAGTGTCTGAGAGCAGAGAACACATCATGTACTTTACTAATTGGGTCACTGTGGTGTTTAAATAAGTTGAGTAGAGTGAAATAATAAACATGTGTAAAGTTAAACAACAACCTTTATCTGTGCAAAATGTTACCTATTTACACTATTATTACAAAATACCAGACTTTCCACATGGCCAAAGGTCTTTTAATATCTCATCCACCACCACACCCAGTTAGCCTTGATCAATCCGCACGTTTGCTTGCAGCATGTTATAATGATTTTGCTTGTGTCTCAAGCATGCCTCAGTGCCTTTCAGCCCAGGCTTCACTATCTATGAAGGTTCCTATTATGTGACACACTTATGTCAGAAGATCTTGATTCACTATGGCGTTCCTACATAGATTCCTCATGGCCTCTATGGCAACGTTGCCTTGTCCATCTCTGGGGCCCTTACTATTGAACTTTATCCACACTCTCCTCATCCACATGGAATTCCTCCTCCTCCTCCTTCACCTGCTGCTCCTCACTGGAGGAGAGACTTCTTTTCTCAGCTTCTTTAAGCCCAGCACCAAATCCCTCCTCAGAACCCAGAGCTAAGATGTGCAGCGTGAGGTAGGCTGCAATGATCTGTATTCCAGTGTAATTAATGTCCTTGTGAGTAGAGGCCTAGCATTGTACCTTCTCTGGGGTTGTCTTTGTGGTAATGGAAGAGTGGGAGATGCCAGAGTTTGAGGGAATAACTTTAGTTCCATCCATGCATACAAAGGGGGTTTCAGTCAAAATGTTCAAGCTGACCAGGTTCCCTTAGGATCACCTGTGTATGTGATATAGTGTCTATCTGGATTGAGAAACTGTGCCAGTTTGGCCTGGCTGACTTGATGGATACATCTGTATGCTGCTGACTTAAGTTACAGAGAAATTACAAAGGCTGCAAGGCCTTTGAACTATTTTTTCTGTGGTCCCAGACATCATTAGACTTGATTTGCAGAAAAACAACCAAGTTCTACACTTTGCGAGCCAATTCCTATCTCCAAGAGCAGAGAAATAATGGCACAATGAATGTGAAGCAGAAGTACAGTTAAAACTTGTGTTTCTCGAGTAGTATAGAGTGATATTGTATTGGTAGCAGCAGAAACAAAACAGCATCTTTACATCTCAAACCTTTCATTATTAAGTATGGCATCTTGTCAGCAAACTTCTTAACCTCCCCTACAGGCCAGGGCATCAAGTTTAAATCTGAAGTTTTATGAATAAACTGGACAAGAATTTATGTGTTGTGGTTTTGTTCGCCGAGCTGGGAATTTGTGTTGCAGACGTTTCATCCCCTGTCTAGGTGACATCCTCAGTGCTTGGGAGCCTCCTGTGAAGCGCTTCTGTGATGTTTTCTCCAGCATTTATAGTGATTTGTACCTGCTGCTTCCGGTTGTCAGTTCCAGCTGTCCACTGCCGTGGCCGGTATATTGGGTCCAGGTCGATGTGCTTGTTGATTGTATCAGTGGGTGAGTGCCATGCCTCCAGGAATTCCCTGGCTGTTCTCTGTTTGGCTTGCCCTATAATAGTAGTGTTGTCCCAGTCAAACCCATGTTGCTTGTCATCCGCATGTGTGGCTACTAAGGATAGCTGGTCGTGTCATTTCGTGGCTAGTTGGTGTTCATGGATGCGGATCGTTAGCTGTCTTCCTGTTTGTCCTATGTAGTGTTTTGTGCAGTCCTTGCACGGTATTTTGTATACTACATTGGTTTTGCTCATGCACAAGCCAAACAGAGAACAGCCAGGGAATTCCTAGAGGCATGGCACTCATCCACAGATTCGATCAATAAGCACATCGACCTGGACCCAATATACCGGCCACGGCAGCGGACAGCTGGAACTGACAACCAGAAGCAGCAGGTACAAATCACTATAAATGCCGGAGGAAACATCACAGAAGCGCTTCACAGGAGGCTCCCAAGCACTGAGGATGTCACCTAGACAGGGGATGAAACGTCTGCAACACAAATTCCCAGTGCGGCAAACAGAACCACAACAACGAGCACCCGAGCTACAAATCTTCTCCCAAACTTTGAAGAATTTATATATTCTTATCTAGCTCCATCTAGAGGCTGTGATGGATATAGCTTTGGATAAATTTAAGAACTCAGAAGGGGAACTCTAATTTAAAATTGCTGCGAAAAAGCAGTTCTAGCAATTTTGTCGTTTTTGTTCTCCGTCTTCTACCATTCTCTCAATTCTCACAGACCTCATATATTTCTCTCTTTCAGCCAAGAAAGCTGACCAGCCTGTCCCACAGGTGGTTGTGCCCCTGATACTATATGATCAGCTGACAGTAGTTATTACTGTACTGGGAAAAACTGGAAATATGTGAAATAAATCAATTTTAATGATAGGCCGTGCCATGGGTATAAACCACAGAAAGTCACCAGAGAAAGGTCACTTAAGTGACAGGCAGGAAATGACATCAAATTCTGAAATAGAATGAGCGCTGGCTTTGAACACTTTCAGAAAGGCTTCAATTTAAAAGACTGTATTTAGAAGGATATCATTCCGAGTGTTTTGTCAAGTGCTCAGCTGCTCTATAACATTAAGCACATTGCATTGAGTGGATAGAAACTAAAGTCTCACCACAAGCGAGAGCAAAATAATCCAAACATGCTCCACAGATCCACTCTGTTTTTGGCAACAACTCTTTCAACTTGCCCACTTTGCGGAGAGTGTGGGCAGTCCAAGTTGAAAGTGAGTAAAAAGAATATGTACCCTTCACTGGATGGCAACATTTAAAATCAAAGCAAGTCCAAACCTCTAAATGTTGAATCCTTTTGCTTTTCAGTTCCTCACTTAAAAATCTTGCAGCTGACTTTTTCTTTTGATATGACTAAAAAGTAACCTCTGTAGCTCTTCTGACCACTGATAGGATAATACATACACTCAACTTGATACTGAACCCTAGAGAAAAGTCCCAGATTTGAATATTCCTCTATATTCACTAATGGGAGAATGGGAAGCTGCCAACAATGATTTCAAAACTCTGTCGTGTTAGAAAGGGACTAAATTACATAGAATTGCTGCTCCTCACATCCAGAAAAATGTTCCTTATTAGCTATCAGATCAGCACAAACAGGGCTGGTTGCTAAAAGTACAACAAACTCAAAGCCCAACCTATGTCCTGCAGACAACTATCCTGAAATCAGGAATTACACAATATAGAGATAATAAAGTGAGGAAGCTAGAAAGCAGGGTGATTTCAACAATAAACAGCTGAATATTCTGTACATTCGGTATAACGTAATGTCAGTTTATACTTACTTTTCTCAGGTGGGACAAAGCCAGGGTTCAGGCAGTTCAAAAACTCATTGAAGCTGAGTTTCCAGTCAGCATTCTCATCAGAAAGCTCAATCAGTGCATCCACACAGAGGCCCCTACGAAGAAAAGGCATGGCTCAGTCCATGTTAGAAGATAACCCAAACTATTCCTTCAAATTTAACATTCATCCACCAACATTTAATTTTGAAACATAAATTTCCCAAATTAAAAAAAATCCATGAACAATGAAAGAAAGAATCTGTGGGTCTTTGATCTAATATTGGCTCATGGGATTTGCTATTGCTTATTTTGTCAGTGTGCTTTTACAGAAGGTTGGCACAGCTACATTGCAACTCCATCTGGATCGGGACAGGAGTGACGATTTCTTTGGTGGTGGGCTCTTAGTGCTGCTGTGTGTGGTGTCACTGGCTAGAATTTACCTAACCTAGGTGCCATCTGTGGATCAAAGTGGTAAGGAAACTTTCTAGCTGGGGGTTCCTTCCCCCAGCTGTGCTCTTTCACACACTGGATACCACCATATTTGTGGAAGCACACATTGTGCCACAAACAAGCATCTGGGCAAAGGTAGTGACATTTTGGAACCTATCCTTTGCAGTTCTGAAATATGTGGACATAGTTCTGCCACATTCCACGCAATTCACAATTTTTGAAGTCTACTTCGCACAGCAAATTCTCAGTTACTGTGCAAAGCTGAAATTGTATAGGATTACGGTTCTTTTTAAATAATTGAACGTGGGAGAAGTAGCTCTGGTTCCGACATTCTGTGATTGAATGCATCCCCACAGATATGGGGTTGGAATAGCCTGGTTGTATTATCACTAGATTATTAATCCAGAAATTCAGCTAATGTTCTGGGGACCTCAGTTCGAATCCCACCAAAGGTGGAATTTGCATTCAGTAAAGAACCTGTTTCCACACACTGCGTAATCTAATCTAATCTAATCTAATCTAATCTAAGGGTCTAATGGTCATCGAACCAGCCAATTGTCAGTAAAACCCATCTGGATTCATTGATATCCTTTAGGGGAGGACTTCTGCTGTCCTTACCTGGTCTGGCCCACACACATCTCCAGATCCACAGTAATGTGCTTGACTCTTAACAATCAGGGATGGACAATACATACTGGCTTAGCCAGAGACACTCACATCCCATGGGTGAACGAAGAGAAAATGATTCCAACTGGAAGCTCGCAACCTCCAAAGGAAAGGATTTGTTTTTGTGTTGTGGTGTTACACATTCTATAATAATTCTGAGGATAGAATACGATAGGTTGCTCTCTACGTGGCATTCTTCAATGGCATCAATAATGAAGATGGTGCGTGGGCTGCTACCTGCACAATCTGCCCAGAGGGAATTTGCATACAGCAGCTTCTAAAGATACTCCACACACAAAATGGTATTGTTAAAAATGCTAGTTTTAGCTTTTTTCCTCCTCTGTCATTCACTGCCATGTGGCTCAATCTCTTCCAATCTTTTCAAACTCTCCGATAACTCCAGTCAAATCATTTACTCTACCATAAAGTCAGAGAGTCCATTAGGCGCAACATTTCCCCGGCTTTGTTCCTCACCGAAGAAGTCTAGTGTCCTCCTGCTCAGTGTATGAGGTAATGTTGATAACAGTCTCATTGTGTTCTACGAATTTCAGGAACTCATTAGAATCTAGGTAGGAGTCACCATCATCATAACTCTGTCAGGAAAGAAATTAAAATTCTTGCCATTATTTTCAAATATCAGATCATTTAGACACAAATCTAGGTAAGTTAGATATGCCAAGGCAGAATATCCGTAGGCTTTCCATAACATCTTCCATAACTCTGGAACACATAAACTATCCATGAATCTGCTGAAGTTTCAAATAGACCGTCAGAAGAACCTTCGCAGAAGTAAATGCTGTTACAATGGGATTTCAAGACACTTAGGTGTCCACAAACCAAGCAATATTCCATAATTTACTCACGCAAAACACTTTTAGTCAGCAAGCACATAGCTTAAAACTGTCACAAATTTCGAGGCCTCATTTCATTGAAGTTTGGCTGAACTGAGAGATGAAAGTAGTCATAAGCATTTTAAATCTGTTGTTTTCAGGCAGTGAGGATACCTCCCTTTAGTAGCACACCAGGGTTTCTGCTCATCTGAGAAACGCATATACCCCCTGCACCCTGAAGAAATTTCTTCTAGGCACAAAAAGGCTGGCTTTGAAGGTCAAGGCACAGCTTTAAAGGGACTTGACAATTTAATGAGGTTGCAGAGAAACTGGCCAAAAGCTACCAATGTATATTCTGTTGGCTCCCTAATGTATCCATTTGAAGTACTTGACGTGTTGTGCTCGGCCCAGTAACACTAGTTTTCCTGAGATGGTCTAATATTTATGTAGTATCCAGTATGGACATACAAGGGAAAACTAAAGACAGAGATTTGGAGGCCTAACAGATAACTGAGGCAGCTGGTGCAATGCAGGAAGTAGTGTTTAGAAAATGATTTTTGGAGAGGCAGAGCTCAGGTGCAGTAGCTGTACATAGAATTTGCTTCCACTTAGAAAGCATCTATGACAGCACAGGAACAAGCGGAGGAAGATCTGCAGAAACCCTGGCCAAGTCCCAAGTTTGAGGAGACAGAAGCCACCTGGAAATTCAATCTCATTAATTTCTCATTAAAACATTCAGTTTTTTTTATTCCAAACCCCATATTTCTATTATTTGTTTCAATGATTTATCTACCTTCAAAGAAATTGCATGCCAATTCCCTTAATTTAAATTCATACTGCACTTCTGCCAATAACTTGAGTGCTAAAGAATAAATGACAGTTATAGATCATATTAAACAATCAGACCCAGCTTACAACAAAATTCCCAGGCACCAACTTCCTTATGTTAGTAACTTAAAATGAAAGGTCTCTTTGTACTAAAAATTCTTCAAGCTCACTAACTTCTGCTGAATTCCTTTACTTGGATACCTAAAATTCTAAAGACCAAGAAAGAGAACGTGACCTCCGAGGCCAAAATCCAGTGCAATACTGTTGAAAACAGAACAGCAAAACAATACCCTATCCCAAAATAATGGAGGAGAAAACAGTGAGCATAGGAATTTGAAGTGAAGCAGGAACCAAATATAAACCGAGACCTTACTGACTACTACAATATTACTGCCACAATGTTGATTGTTTCCGACATATTCATCATCCATGTTCACTCTCATACAAACATTAAAACCTCAAGCTTTGCATCTCATACATACTCATGTCCAGATTGTCACCTTCAAGATGTAATACAAAACACAAGATTTTGAAAGGCATGAATATTCCAATGTCCCAAAGCCATACAAGAACTTTGTCACACAGGTTTTATTATAGCAAAAGTACATGTTTTCCTTTTCCCTTAGTAAAGATTTCTCCTTCTCTGCGGTTGCCGAGGCTCTTGACAGAATTCATTCAATTTCCCAGACATGTGCTGTCAGTCCTTCCTCTTCCTCTCAGAAAGATAGCTGGATTCCTTTTGTTCTCTCCATTCATCTCCCAGTTTCCAGATCCAACAGGACATGACAATTTCCTTGTGTGTGACCTATTTGCAGAACTTGTCCACTCTTCTCCTATGCTTCATTTCCCTGCTATGCTGATCCAGAGACATTAATGTTGTAGTTACCCTGACCTGTTACTGCTTTGTAGGGACATGTTCCCAAATCGTCTCTAATTCCTCAAGGGATGCAGCAAAGCCTCTGCTAAATCCATGAACAGCTCCAATAACACTACAGTATTTCTAGTGACAGAAGATATTTAAACAATTTTATTTGCAAGTTGGATGTCTGTATTTTTAAAGTATTACTAGGGCTGGTCCCATTCTGCAGCTGAATGCTTGATCTTTGAGTGATGAATGAATTCGTTGGATGGACCTGCATGATCCGAGCTTGGAAAATTGACTTCAAAATGGCTGGCTGGGATGTAACAGTTCTTTAGAATTATTCAGTTGCTCCTGGCACTTGCAGAGGATGCCTGAGTGAGTGCCCTTCTCAACATGGATTTTGAGCCACAAGGGAACTAACTGATGGGAAGCGGGTCCTGGAGGGTCATGATTTACGGAGGCACTGCTTCAGGAATCCTAAAGATGAACTTCTCACTTTGAGAAGACAAACATTGGTCAAACACAGACAGAATGGCAGATTTGGAGAGATGGAGCATGAGTGACTGCTTTGACATCAAGGCTGCATTTGACCAAGGATCCCTAGCAAAACTTCAGTCAATGGGAATCACATAAAATCCTCAAATGGTTGGAGTCATTCCTGACACAAGTGAAGGTGGTGCTGGTGGTTATGGAAGATCAGTTATCTCAGTTCCAGGACATCCCTGCAGATGTTCCTCAGAGTATTTTCTAATCAACCTTTACAGAGCAGGTGGGACTTGAACCTGGGCCTCCTGGCTCAGAGGTAGGGACACTGTGCCACAAGAGCCCTTAGTTCTTCATGATAATATCCTTGACAAAAATTCAATTTCAGCTGCTTCATCAATGATCTTCCCACCATTATAAGGTCAGAGGCAGGGATGTTCACCAATGATCATGCAATGTTCAGCACCATTCCTCAGATAGTACAGCAGTCCATGTCCAGGTTTGGAATGAGAAACAGGGGCTCGAGAGCCTGACAATGACCATCTCTAACAACAGAGAATCTAACCATTGCCCTTTGTTGTTCAATGGCATTACCATAACTGAGTTTCTCACCAGACATACTGAGAGTTACCACTTACCAGAAACAACTGGACCAGTCATATAAATACTATGGCCACAATACCAGGTCAGAGTGATACCATCCAGGACAAAACAGCCTCCTTAATTGGCACTCCATCTAACACCCTCAACATTTACTCCTTTTGTCGACATACCACAACAGTTGTGTGTGCCACCTACAAGATGCATGACAGTATCTCACCAAGGCTTCTTCATTAGCACCTTCCAAACCAGTGACCATCACTGTCTATAAGGACAAGGGCAGCAGATGTATGTGAGTACGACCACCACCTATAAGTTCCCCTCGAAACCAGAGACTTCCTAACAGCACTGTGAGTATCCCTACAAACCAGAGACTTCAACCATCAAAGGACAGCTCACCATCACCTTCTGCAGAACAATTAGGTAAGAAAAACAAATGCTGGCCCAGCTAGGGACATCCAGGTCCTGGGAATGAATAAAAAAAGCAGTGCAATTAACATATGAACACATTTGACAGTTCAGGTAGAAATCCACCCATCTTTTCTCTTACATTTGACTGATCTATTGTATACAGCCATTAATTATTGTTTTAAAAGCTTCCAACATTCACACAAAAAAGGTACAGATGTCACTGAAGTCCTCTAAAATTTCATGCATTATTGAACTGGGAGGTTATATTTAGCAGGTCTCTACAAATATTTGTAGATGCACCACAGAAAGCACCCTAGCTGGATGCATCACAGAATGGTATGGCAACTGCTCTTCCCAGGATCGGAGAGTTGTGAACACAGCCCAGTTCATCACGCAAACCAACCTCCCATCCACAGACCTCATCTATCCATCCTGCTGAATCAGGAAAGCAACCAACATAATTAAAGATCCCTTCCAGCCCAGTTATTCACTCTTCTACCCTCTTCCATCAGGCAGATGATATTAATGTTTTTATACATGTACAGATTCAAGAATAGCTTCTTCCTTGCTGTTATCAGGCTTTTGAAGGGACCCTTATTTAATGATAATGTCAATCTCTCTCTGCACCTCGTTGGTAGCTGTAAAATTGTATTCTGCACTCTATTCTGTTACCCTGATGTGCTTGTATAGTACGAACTGCCTGTTTGATGAAAGGCAATACTTTTCACTGTACCTTGGTACACATGACAGTAATAAATCAAACCAAAATCTTAAGCATGTAACCAAGCTTATCAGATGTATTTAGCTAAACCTTGCCAACAATGAAAGCTTTGCTTGTGGGGGCCTTTCACTGCACATTAAGTGTATCAACAGATGTCTGTAACATGGCTAAGATAATGATCAATCTTGCTTCTTGGATAACAATATCACATTGTGATTTTCACAGAACATAACCTCTATGCCATTTCTCAAGTAACAATAGTATCTAAAGTATTAAAACCAGGATAGACTGAGTCGACAATAAAATTAATTTTCTGTCAATACTATTTCAGCATAGATCTGAGTAAACTTTGAGAGAAATACAAAGAAAGAAAAAATGGAAAGATGCCAGGAAAATGGGTGGAGGCAGGGAAGAGGTATCTGTGATTCTGGGAGAAAGACAGGGACAGCATCACATGGGAAATGCTAAAAAGGTCTACAGGCCCTTTTTGCACTTTACTCCACTGGGGAAAATACAGGAGGTAATTCTTACAAATTAACATTCCTAATGCAATGCAGAGTATATTCTGCATTCTGGGACATGGAAGTTAGCATGTTTCATCTGACTGAGTGGATGAAATTAATGAGCACAAAATCAAACACCTCAATTCTTGTTACACGTTTCGAATAAATGAGCACCTGGAAGACTAATTCGTAAAAAGGAATTTTAATCCCTCATGATGGTGTTTGTTGGGGGAGGGTGCGGAATTCTCTTCAAATATCAAACTTGATCCCACTTGTTTACGTTTGGTTTTTAACAAAGGTGGGTAGGGAGACCAAATGGACTCTCAGAAAGTGGCTTGGTCAACAGGAGCATTCAAGGGGGATCTGAGCTTTCAGTTTAAATTGTATTTTTAATTTTGACCTTCAATTGTCAGGGCAAAACTTGCTTCAAGAATATTGAAATGCTTTCCATCTAATTTTAGCAGGGCATCCAAGTAACATGTACTACCAGATTTTCCAACTGAATATCCATCACCTTCCTGTTTGCACAGCCCCGGTAAATATTAAAGCAAACAGCCACTTAGCACTACTCGAATATTGCTGAAAAAGACAGATGCTGATGTAGTTCTTCATCTTGCAATCATCAGGATAACCAGGAGAATGCCAAGTCTTAAAGGGAATAGCAATTTATACTGTAAGAGAAGAGGTTGCTGATTGATGGATGTATTATAGAATCATAGTCATAGAGTCACAGTGTCATACAGCACAGAAACAGACCCTTCTGTCCATTAGTCCATGCCACCTTGGTTTCCCAAACTATACTAGTCCCACTTGTCTGCATTTGGCACAGACCCCTGTAAATCTTTTATTCATGTGCCTATCCAAATGTCTTTTAAATGTTGCAACTGGACCTGCATTTACCCGTTCCTCCGGCTGTTCATTCCACATACAACCACCCTTTGTGTGAAAACGTTGCCCCTCAGATTCCTTTTCAATCTTTCTCCTCTCACCCTAAAAATATGACCCCTAGTTTTGAACTGCTAGGGAAAAGAGCTTTGCTATTCACCTGGTTTATGCCCCTCATGATTTTCAAAAGCCCTATAAGGGACACCCCTTTATCCGGAGTAAGATAGCTAGGTTGACTACTAGATTTTAAAACAGCCGAACATTTATTCACAAAATAACACAATGAAACACAAAGAACAAAGCACCCCTACAGATCGCAGTTTATCCAAACTAGAATTAAAGATGCTGTCCCAAAGATAGCATTCTTCCACATTATAATTTCTATGAGTGTATCTAAGACTGATTTGCTGCATCACATGATGCAATATACTTTTAATTCCTGCGCTTTCATCTCATTTCACCTCACCTGTACTGCACGCAATACTGCATAATGGAAAAAAATGTTAACATAATTACAAACAATGTAATAGAATGGTAATTCAATCTTGCTCAGTTGTAATCCCACGACAAATTTCTATCAAATACCTTTAAGTTTTTACATGCTTGTTGAATTGTTTAAGTCGAAGTGTGGATCCTTTATTTTTTTTTGTGTGGAGACTACGTGCACAATGACTTAAAAGAGCTGACTTAGAGTGCAGGCTGAGCAGAAATGTTCAAGTTGCTGTGTGCTAACACGTAAGAGGGAACAGTGACTATTTCTATCTTGTTGAGGTCAAGACCTTGCCTACCGTGAAGTATTTGTTCAGAATATTTGTATAGTTGATGCCCTTCGAAAACCATCCATCAGGAATGATTTCAGTCTCCAGCCATTCCATAACTCGGCGCCGAAGCTCATCCCGGTCGGTCTGGTAGCAGACAACTACAGGAGAAAAGATCTGATGTTAATCAACGGCTTCATTCAACGGAACAGGCCATGATTATTCTGACCAAATAGCACTCTAATAGTTATGAGTGACAACTTCAATCAGATGTTGGTTGTTCACCTGGAATTGACTTACAACTCAATGTGCAAAATAGAACAAAATTATAGGATACATTTCATTTTGAGACTCAAAACTAAAGACCATAACACAGCAAGTAGTGCTTTCTCCAAGTGACAGGCCCTACAAACTAAATAATAGACTGGCTTACTCAGGCCCACGTCTCTGAAGTCAGTAGTTGAGGTGCAGTGAGGGCAATGTTATTAAGCTTATGACGAAGAATCAGCTTGACCATGAAGAAAGAATCAATAAAAAACATACTTGTTTTCAGTTGACTTTTTTTTACAATAAATGATCACTTGTCCCAAATATTAATCAATTGTGTGTTGTCTCTAAATCAGTGTTTGCACACTTAGATGGAACCCCAAAATATGAACTATAATATTAGCAACAATTCTAATAAAAACTTATAAGCCCTTTAAACCCTAACATAAATCATAAATCACAATGTTGAGAATCAGAACAAAGAAGCTTTCTCATGTTTTGCTATCTCTCTTGCAAAGCAATGAACCAAGTATGCCATAATATATTAAAGATACTCTAGACTTGAGTGACAGCAATAATCTAATGTTTTAAACTTTGTATCCACAACAAACCTTTTAAAACATGCTTGAAGCCAAAAGGCTGTCATAAGCCTATGGGTAGGATTGAGAGTCTAAGCTGTGATTATTATAATCAGTTCTCAATAAAAAGCTACCTCAGGAAGAAATCTCATCAATACCTGGAGATTTAGCAGTCACTTCCACAGAAACAGCTGACAGTTACAAAATTCCTCTTAATTAAGAATATTTGAAATATCAAGCTGTAATCTGAGCTGCTCTTACTCATTACAACTGGTGCAGTTCACTGCAGGTTCAGTCAGGCATTAGAAATACCAAGCTAATTGACATTTACTACAATCTTTAACCACTGCAATATGGCAACAATGTAGGATTAAAAACAGCAAGATCTTTTTGGGTCGGACTACTTTGCTTTATAGGAACTGCTGTAGTAAATTGCAAAAGTGCTAATGTTGCTACCCTAAATCATACTGCTAACGAACCCCTCTGCACATCCATGGATGCAAAACTAAAGCCATAACATGATTTGAAGCTATGAGAAATTCACAGTACATTGTGTAAATTGAATGCAGGAATGTCACAAGAAGACATCTTTCTCTGTTCTCTAAAAACTGTGAAAGTACTTAGATCAGAAGGTCAAGCTAATGCGCACAGTAAGTCTTTTAGAGTTACATTTCACAGATGCAAACCTGGAATTGATGTGCCATTCAAATATCCTCCCTGTTAGTTCGGTACTGATTTTATATATGCTCTGCTTACCTTACTCTAGACAACGTGATAATGTCATCCTAGCTACTGAGCTCTACTCTAATTAGTGCAGTGCAGATATCGAACTGGTTACATAAATAACATCGATTCACCTGTGTTCATCTCTTTAATCTGTTAATTAAATACAAGATTTCTTTTCATATTATTCATTCATAGAATATGGGTGCTGCTGGCCAGCCAACGTTTATTGCCTGTCCCTAATTGCCCTTGTGAAGGTGGTGGTGAGCTGCCTTTTTGAATCGCTGCAGTCCATGTGCTGAAGGTAGACCCACAGTACCATCAGGGAGGGAGTTCCAGGTTTTGGCCCAACAACACTGAAGGGACAGCAATATATTAATTGGTTAGGATAGTGAGTAGCTTGGAGTGAAACTTGCAAGTGATAATGTGTTCACGTATCTGCTGCTCTCGTCCTCCTAGATGGTACTGGTTGTGAGGTTGAGAGATGTTGACTAAGAAGCTCTGGAGAATTTCTGCAGTGCATCTTGTGGATGGTACACAGTGCTGCTACTGAACAGAAGTACGAGATAGTGAATGTTTGTGAATGCAGTGCTAATTAAGTGGGCTGTTTTGTGCTGGATGGTGTCAAGCTTCAAGTGTTGTTCGAGTTGCACCTATCCACGCAAATAGGGTGTATAGCATCGTACCCCTGACTTATGCCTTGTAGACCCTAGTCAGGCTTTGGGGAGTTGGGAGGAAATGGGACTAACAATATAAATACAATGGTTACAAAAATGTCAAGAGTTTAAGAATCCTATAACTCACCTGACTCGTCAAAATCTGTTCACCACCTACAAGGCACAAGTCAGCAGTGTGATGGAATACTCCCCACTTGCCTGGATGAGAGCAGCTCTAACAACACTCAAGAGGCTTGATACCATCCAGGACAAAGCAGCCTGCTTCATTGATACCACATCCATAAACATTCACTCTTTCCATCACTGATGCTTAGTATCAGCAGTGTGTACTATTTACATGTATGCACTGCAGAAATTCATCAAGTGTCCTGAGATAGAACTTTCCAAACCCATCACCGCTTTCATCTAGAAAGACAAGGGACACACGGGAACAATACCATTTGGAAATTCCCTGACTTCAAAGTATATTGCTGTTCCTTCAGTGTCATTGGATCAGAATCCTGGAACTCTCTTCCTAATGGCTTTGTGGGTCAACCTACTGCACATGGATTGCAGAGGTTCAAGAAGGCAGCTCACCACCACCTTCTCATGGGCAACTAGGGATGGGCAATAAAATGCTGGCCAGCCACCGACACCCATGCCCCATGTGAATAAAAATGTCAGAAGTTCCTCCCTAAAGCACATCAATAAACCAGATGGGTTTTTGCAACAATTAACAATGGTTTTATGATCATCTTGCATTGGAATCAAGCAGAATCTCACCAGCCAGAATACTGAAAGAAAGAACAATGCTTCTAACTCTAAAAAAACTTCAAAATTTAAAATGATAAAGAATTCCATACAATTGCTCTTTAATTACACCAGTACACAGCACAGTATTTTCTCTCTCCAGCAGTTAGCAGTAGAAATTCAAACAGTTAATTACTGCAGCATTTAGATTTTCTCAAAATCTGGTATGAATAATAATATACAGTTTGCATAATTATTAGCTGATGCTGTAATTGGACTAATTCTGAGCTCAAAGGCCCAGAGCATTATTTAATTGGAGTCGGTTGTTCTGGGTCACAAGAGTCGAGCGTGCTCAGTTTTTTAAATGAGAATTTGCTTTATATATATATTCATTAATTTCCTTGATGGTGTTTAAACTGCAGCAAACTATTCTAACCAGTAAAACCATTCCAACCAAACACTGCCAGTCTCACTGAATATGGAATTGTAATTTTTCCTAGTCCACCTTACATGCAGCAATAAATAGCGGATGCAAACAAAGACCAGTCATTATTGGCAAATCTCATTGGCCCCATAACAGATGTTGGTCTCCATAAGCTGAGGAAAAGAGACTTTTCTTCAGTCTCATTGTGAATGATACCAAAATGTGACTGAAATCCTTGTTAACCCATCTAGATGTGGATAGTTACACAGGCATTAATGCCCCACAGAAATAATAGCTATTTTATACCTGGACTACTGGCTGCTACTTTTTCATTCTTCTTTTCTGTAAAAGAAACACAAAAGGAATTCAAGAATAAGTTGTACATCTTCATTCATGATGTGTTACTTCAAATAAAGTCCATATTGCTGTCCCACATGAAACACTGAACTCAAAAGCAATGATTTTTCCTGGTTTACCTTCACAATGGCCATCGTGAGCGACCTGAATCTTCATACCAGTCAGGCATGCATCACGGTGAAGTTCACAGTGGTTACGATAAGTCTTCCCATTGCTTCCACAAACTACTCTCTTGTGATGCTTGCAGTCCTTAAATAAAAAAATACAGCTGCATTAGAAAGCAATGGGAGTTCATTCCACTATGAATTTGCAGTCCATGTACACTCAAGCTCACAGTCTGTCATCATAACTAGAGATAAAATATGCTTGAGTTAACGAATATCCAACATATTTCTGAAGTACATACTTAATCTGCTCTACAGCCTAAATGTGTCGACTAACCATTTCACATTCACTTAATCAAAGGGGCATGGAGAGGGTGGTGAAGTTCACAACTAGAGGGCATAGGTTTAGGGTGAGAGGGGAAAGATATAAAAGAGACCTAAGGGGCAACTGTTTCGTGCAAAGGGTGATGCATGTATGAAATGAGCTGCCAGAGGAAGTAGTGGAGGCTGGTACAATTATAACATTTAAAAAGCATCTGGATGGGTATAAGAATAGGAAAGTTGTAGAGGGATATGAACAAGTACTGGCAAATGGGATGAGATAGCTGGTCGGCATGGAGTTGGAGCGAAGAGGCTGTTACCATGCTGTACATCTCTCTGACTCTAACTCACAGGGTACTGCAAAAATTGCACTTTCATAACGTGTTGATCTTACCATTTTCATTTATGTTCCACACCCTGCAGAATGTCACACCCTGCTTCCTCCACTGAATTGACCTGGTTTTGGTGGAGTTGTGTTAAATAAGGCAGGATTGGTCATCATGCCCATCACCGTACTTATTCACTGATATGTATCATTGGCAGGTGGCATGTGCCCCACTCATCCTTAGGCCAATATGCAATGCTCAGGATTGCATTGGGAACTTGGGAAATAAAAATGTATGGGGGATGTTTTTTAATCTCAGATGACTCTGTGGGCACATTGGGGATTGGCAAACCCAGTGCCTGCATATAATGGATATTTTTTCACTTTAACTGTAGAAGAGGCCCAAACTGGCCTTGACCTGGCCTAAAACCAAAGCAAAAGACATGTACAATAATATCACATCACTGGGTCACCCAAGATAGAGAATGGTTCATCATACCCATGATCCAACAAGAGATTTCCTTGTAAAAAGCCTCTGGTAACAAATTTAAGTTTCAGGGACTAGATTGGGTTGGGATATCTGGTCGGCATGGATGGGTTGGACCAAAGGATCTTTTTCTGTGCTGTACATCTCTGTGGCTCTATGACTCTAAGTTACAATTAACCAAGATGGCAGAAAGAAACTGAATATACACATGACTGTTTCTATTTCCAAAGGATGGTTTGATGTGCAACATACATTGTAGAATTTGTTGATAAATGCTTAATATATTTGTAAAGTATTTCTCTGGCTATTTAACCAAGCTGTTCATTTGTTTAGGTTAAATAGAGAAACACAAAACATTTATCAGGCATTCCTAACAACAATAAATTCTACAATATCTGTTGTAGATCAAACCATCCCCTGTTATATTTTCAGCTCAACCTTTAAGTGTGAAACATTCCTGGCTATTTTGGAAACTGAAACTGATAAATGACCCTGTAAGAGAACAATGTGACCTTTAGGGCTATTGTCCTCTTAAGCATCATTGATTTTTTTTTTGTTTTCTTTCTAATATCCAATCCCATAATTACTTGTTTAATTCTTTGAAGTCCTGATAAATGAATTTTAATAAGTCCGCTTCACAGGGCATCCTGATGTTGAGAAAGGGCAAGGCACTTGTTATATTCCTCAGCTCAGTGAGAGCTGTCAAGCACAACATTTATCAACATATGTCTATCGCACTTTATGAAATGAGCTGTCTTTGCTTTAAGTTTTCATACTTTTCTAAATAAAAGCAAACAAAAAGATATTAAGGCATTTTACTCTATGTTCAAACATGTCATTTTAAAATTACTATTTGGAGAAACTGGAGCACTTATTTTAGGTGGATTCTTATTCCACGTATAAGTTTCTCCAAATGGGAGCAGTCATCTGAGAACTTTTCCACAAATGAAGATCCAGAACTTTGTACGTGCCAATGACTGACCAAACACACCTACACTCACAGCTTTTTTAGTTCTAAATGTCTATATTTATTTTGTTGGATTTAAATTCTCCTTACTCAGTAGCAATGTTAAATGACTGTTTCGCCTCCAGGAATGTTTCTTGGGTTGGCAGCCTCGTATCATCGCCGTGAATGGCCTGCTCTCCCTGTGCTTTTATCCGAGATTGTAGCGAGTCCAGAAATCAAACTTAAAAACTATTGAATGGTTTTATCACATGAACTCATCAGATCTTGCTTGACTTTTTAATTACTAGTTATTTTGTGTGACTTCATGTAACCGTGCGATTTTTGTGAAGATTTGTAGCTCAGGTTGTGGTTCAGGTTGTATGTTTGCTCACTGAATTGGTAGATTTGTTTTCAGATGTTTCGTCACCATGCTAGGTAACATCATCAGTGAGCCTCCGATGATGTGCTGGTGCTCTGTCCTGCTTGCTATTTGTGTGTCTTAGTCTGGTATCACTTCTGGTATCTTTTTCTGAAAGGTTGGTAAAAGGGGTCCCAATCGATATGTTTGTTAATGGAGTTCCGGTATGAATGCCAGGCCTCTAGTAATTCCTGTGCGTGTCTCTGTTTAGCCAGTGCCAGGAAGGATGTATTGACCTGGTCGAACTGGTGTCCCTCTTTGCCTGTGTGTATGGATACCAGTGGATAGTTGGTCGTATCTTTTAGTGGCTAGTTTGTGCTCATGTATCCGGGTGGCTAGTTCCCTACCCATCTGTCCAATGTAATGTTTGTTACAGTCCTTGCAGGATATTTTGTATATGACGTTCGTTCTGCTGGTTGTTGGTACGGGGTCCTTTAGATTCAGCAGTAGCTGTTTCAGTGTGTTGGTAGGTTTGTGGACTACCATGATGCCAAGGGGCCATAGTCTAGTTGTCATCCCTAAGGTGTCTTTAATGTGTGGCAGGGTGGTGAGAGCCTCTTGGCATGTTGTGTCTTTTTGTTTTGGTTTGTTGTGTAGGAATCAGCGGACTGTGTTTATCGGATATCTGTTGTTCTTGAATACATTGTAGGTGTTTTTCTTCAGCCTCTTGTAGTTCCTGGGTGCTGCAGGGTGTTGTGGCTCATTTATATAATGTCCTGAAGCAGCTCTGTTTGTGAGTGTTGGGATGATTGCTCCTGTAGTTGAGTATCTGGTCTGTGTGTGTCGCTTTCCTGTAAACGCTGGTCTGCAGCTCTCATGATGGCATGGCCATCATGGTAGACCACAAACCAACAACACACTGAAACAGCTCTTGATGAATCTAAAGGACCCTATACCAACAACCAGCAGAATAAATGTCATTTCCAAAATACTCCCCAAGGACTGTAACAAACATTACACTGGACTGAGGGCAGGAAACTAGCCACCAGGATACACGAGCATCAACTAGCCACCAAATGACATGACCAACTATCACTGGTCTCCACACACACAGACAAAGAGGGACACCAGTTCGACAGGGACAATACATCTATCCTAGGACAGACTAAACAGAGACATGCATGGAATTCCTAGAAACCTGGCAATCAAACCGGAACTTCATTAACAAACACATCGATTTGTTTACCCTCCATTTACCAACCCCTCAGAAACAGAACCGGAAATGATATCGCCCACCACAACAGACCAAGACACACAAATAGAAAGTGGAATAGAACACCAGTGCTTCAATGGAGGCTCACTGATGATGTTAACCTCGCATTGTGATGAAAACGTCCTGAGAACAAAACTTCCAGCTCAGCGAGCAAACTTATAACCTTCATGTAACACTCTTTGACTTTTTGATTAGATGGAGTTTCATAAGACCACAAGATATAGGAGAGAATTATGCCATTTGATCATGGTGGATATATTCCTCAACTCCATTCTCTGCCTCTTCCTCATAACCCGTTACTAATCAAGAACCTTTGTGGGCGGCACGGTGGCATTGTGGGCGGCACGGTGGCACAGTGGTTAGCACTGCTGCCTCACAGCGCCTGAGACCCAGGGTTCAATTCCCGACTCAGGCGACTGACTGTGTGGAGTTTGCACGTTCTCCCCGTGTCAGCGTGGGTTTCCTCCGGGTGCTCCGGTTTCCTCCCACAGTCCAAAGATGTGCAGGTCAGGTGAATTGGCCATGCTAAATTGCCCGTAGTGTTAGGTAAGGGGTAAATGTAGGGGTATGGGTGGTTTGCGCTTTGGCGGGTGGGTGTGGACTTGTTGGGCCGAAGGGCCTGTTTCCACACTGTAAGTCTAATCTAGAAACCTATATATCTCTGACTTAAACACACTCTATGAATTGGTCTCCATAGCCTTTGGTGACATGAAGTTCCACAGATTAACCAGCCTCTGGCTGAAGAAATTTCTGTTCATCTCAGATCTAAATGGCCATTCCTTCACTCTGAGGCTGTCCCCTCCGATCCTAGTCTCTTCTATTAGTGGAAACGTCTTCTCTATGTCCCCTCTATCCAGGCATTTCAGTATTCCATAAGTTTCAATTAGATCCACCCTTCATCCTTCTAAACTCCATCGAGTACAGACCCAGAGTCCTTAACTGCTCCTCATATGACAAGCCCTTCATTCCCAGGATCATTCTATGAAACTCCTCTCGACCCCCTTCAATGCCAACACATCCTTCCTTAGCTATGGGGCTCAGTAGTGCTCACAATATTCTAAGTGCGGTCTGACCAGAGCATTACACAGCCTCAGCAGTACATCCCTGTTCTTATATTCTAGCTCCCTTGAAATGAATGCTAACATCACATTTGCTTTCCTATGAATAGCCCCTCTAGGTGGTACAGAGAGCACAATGCTGCCAAGATTCTCAGGTGTCGGGAAGCAGTTGGCTGTATAAAGATGGTGCTGCCTGACAGCCTACCACTGGGGACCAAAGAGGTACATGATGAGCGGAGCCAGGAAACATAGTGAAGTTTTTAATGAGTGCTTTGCAACTGTATTGGTTATCAAGAAGGACAATGCAGGTTTCGAATCGAAGAGGGGCACTGCAATATATACTTGAACAAACTAACATTAACAATTTTAGGAGGCTTTAAATTCAATCAGTCCCACACCTCATGTATCCCAGGCGGCTGCGCAAGGTAAGGGAGGAGAGGTACCAGAGGACTGAAGGACAGTGAATGTGGTACCATTATTCTAAGAATCAGGCGAAGGGATTAAGGATTATTCAAGGTGAGGATATACTGGGAACTACAGGCCAATGAGACTAATACTAGTAATAGGGATAGAATTCCAACAGTGGGGAAACAGGCCATTAGGCCTAACAAGTCCACACCGACCCTCCAAAGAGTATCCCACCAGACCCATTCCTTATTACTTTACGTTTACCCCTGACTAATGTACCAGATCTACACATCCCTGAACACAATCAGCAACTTAACATGGCTAATTCACCTAACCTGCACATCCTTAGACTGTGGGAGGAAACCTGAGCACCCAGAGGAAACCCACACAGACACGGGGAGAATATGCAAACTCGACACAGTCACCCAAGGCTGGAATCGAACCCGGGTCCCTGGCACTGTGAGGCTGCAGTACTAACCACTGAGCCACCGTGCCACCAATCCTTTAGGAAAAAATTCTGAGAAATAGAATAAATCTCCACTTAGAGAGGCCAGAATTAATCAAGGATAGTCAGCAAACCTTTGTCAGAGAAGATCATATTGAAAAAGGTAAGAGCTGATGGGATCCAGGGTAATTTGGCAAACTGGATCCATAACTGGCTCAGTGACAGTAGGTTAGTGATTGGAAGCCTGTTTCCAGTGGTGTACTACAGGGTTCCCTGCTGGTTTCCTGTGCTGTACATTGGCAATCTCGACATGAATATAAACGGTTTGATCAGTAAGTTTCCAGATGATACAAAAATGTGTATTAAATAACGAGGAAGGAAGTCTTCCACTATAAGTCAACATAAATGGGTAAATGGTATTTAATCTGAAAGGTGTGAGGAGTTGCATATTGGGAGGACCAAAAAGATAAGGTAACACTAGACAAATTATGGGACTCTAGAAATTAAACAGAGAATCAGAAAGACCTTGATGTGCAAGTCTACAAATGCTTGAAGACAGTCACTGCCTTATCTACCTGTCCCATTAGGTTGACTTATAGGATATTTGCCTTTATTAGTCAAGGCATTGAATACAAGAGCAGAGAGGTTATGATGGAGCTGTATATAATGTAACATATAGTTCTTGTGTAGTTCCGGTTTTCATAATACAGGAAAGATGTGATTGCATTGGAGAGAGTACAGAGGAGATTCACCAGGATGTTGCCTGGGCTGTAGCTTCAGAGACTAGGTAAGCTAGGGTTGTTTTCCTTAGAACAAAAGGTGGCTGTGGGGGGAGCTGACTGAGATGTACAAAGTTACAAGGAGCATCGATGGAGTAGATAGGAATAAACTTAACCCTTTAGTAGAAAGGGGTCAAAAACTAGGGTTTTAAGATAAAAGGATTGCAGGTCTAGAGGGGTCTGGAAGAAGATTTCTTTTCAACCAGAAGTCAGTGGGTTTCTGGAACTCCCTGTCTGAAAGTATGGTAGACGCAGGAACCATCATAACATTTAAGAAGTATTTAGATGAATATTCAAAATGCCATAGCAGGCAAGGCTATGGCCTGGTGCTAGAAAATGGTACTAAAGTACATGGGTGCTTGTTGAGTAGTGTGGACACAAATGGGGCAAAGGACTTCTTTTCATGTTGGAAAATATTTTGACATAACAAAAATTCACAAGTAGATATGATAGCACAGCAGAGCTTTGATCTGACCATTTTATTGGGGAAAGTCATGTGCTCCTCTTTCCGTTATGCATGTAAATCCAGTGTTGTAGCTTCAATAGGCTTGCATCCCATTTTTAAGAGTTCCTGGCTTTTCCCTACTGAACTCCTAGCCTGATGAGACAGTGAGAGGCATTGATTTGCAAAAGGCAAAGGGTGGCTTGTCCACTTATTTGTATATTAATTAAAAGTGACAGTTTACAGCAACAGCTGAAGAAAAGATAAAGAGGCTTTCTTCACCCTTAAAAGGAGCTTTAACTGTGGAGGAGAGAAAGCTCTGAAAAGTTCTCTGTTCCTTGTTCACCATTCCAAGCTGTTGCTACCTGAGAACCAATCACAGAGCTGTTGGCAAGCAGAAAGCCTTGGTCATCAATAACTGGGCACCAAGTCCACAAACCAATTAGCTATTCAAATTAACCAAATCTCCAGCTGGACACAACCCTCCACCTCAGATGGTCTGCAACTACACTTTAACCAATGCTCAACAAGCAGCTGTGTAAATACTGCTTACAATGAGTCGAAAGCATGGTGCTGGAAAGGCACAGCAGGTCACGCAGCCTTTGAGGAGCAGGAGAATTGACGTTTTGGGCATAAGTCCTTCAGATCTATGGCATCTGCAGTCCTCACTTTCTCCTGCTTACAATGAATGTCTGCTTACTTGCTTGGAAACTATGCTACAGTCATACAATTATCCTTGGTTTCAAACCAATTCTTTTCTCACTTCAGTCCACAATTAAATGTACAAAAAAAAAAGAAATATCTTTACAATATGGATGAAAATGAATTCTAGGGTGGATCTTGCAATAGCCTCAGTTATGAGCCCCTTAACTGAATATGAATCAGCGCACAGAAGAGGTCCAAGCACCTCCAAATGACAGGCTGTGCAAACCGGTTTCTGAGTTAGGTGGGCGGACTCTCTTTCACCGTGCCTGGAGTGGAGGCAACTGCAGCACAGGCACTGGATATGCTTTCAGTGCTCACTAACTGATCACTTAAGGACTTCAATGTAAAGGTTGAACTTGGGCTTTCTGCCCACAAATGAACTCGGGCATAGGTGAAAGGTGGAAAGGTTCTGGCATCCATCAGCCCATTAAATGCCCTTTACCCTCAGAATGAGAGGATTCCTTTAACTTTCCTTCAGTTCAAGAACAGGGCAGAGCAACAAATGAGTAAACTTACTGCAATGCACAGGCAAGTGGGTTCTCCCTTCTCCGTCACTGCACACTCCCTTCCAGCACCGCAAAACACGTTGGCACAAATCTTGGACTTGCTATTCATTTCCTGTGGCTAAAACAGAACACACCAGTTAGGCACAGCTGTGCAAAAAGGTAAACAGTGCTACATTTGTGTTTGTTCCAGAAACTTCCACAAGTGTAATTGAAAATTTATAGTGTAAACATTTTCTCCTTAAATTTCCTTAAAATAAGCTGACCAAAGTGGGGAAAGTCCTAATTATCATTAGGCCTAAAAATTCCAAAGAAGAAATGCCAATGAACTGGAGAGATCATTACACCGCCATCAACTTATTTCCTCATCCATTTGAGCAGGAATGGGAACAAAACCCATGTGAGAAACAAAAGAATAAAAAAAGTTGTGCTACCATCTGAACCATAACTAACTTAGCAGGTTACACCCATTTGAAACACAGGCCACACATTGCTGTAATTACCATCCTAACCTGACTGAGGGGAAAAAGTAAAATGTCTTTGAGAATCAGTGTCGAGGAGACAGTCATTCAGAATGTGGAATTTTGCCCTTACCCAGTATTATCTGTAATAAACATTTTGACCACTAGATGGTAGTGAAGGATCGTGCAGTGAAAGTTTTTAAAACATGGAGATAAAACTCCCAAGTGCAGAAAATCAGAAACGAACAAACACAGAAAATGCTGCAGACACTCAACAGTCATGGCTGCATCTGAAGAGAGAGAAACAGAGTGGACATTTCAGGCCAAAGATTGAGCACTCCAAATTTGGTACCCACTAAGACAACAAAAGCCAACACAGTTTTAATGTTGAAACTTAGAAAATTTTAGCTCTTTGACCACATTTCACTATTCACTATAGGGAAGGAAAAGGCCATGGAAGGATTTGAATAGATGGGTGAAAAGTAAAAAAAGAACGAGGTTTTGTTGAATCAGGATCCAATGCAAGTCAATAAACATATGGGCACAAACGCTGAACTTACTCCTAGTTAGGATAAATAGAGTTTCATGGAACACAGAAGTAAGATTTGCTTTGTAGAACAAGTCTGGCCATACCAGCTATAATCTCAAACATATAACATGTTTAATACAGGGAAATATCTCCAGGAGCATTATCAAAATAAAAGGCATTACTGAAACAGAGGCTGAAATATTAGGAACAATGATTACATTTGGCTAAACAGGTAGGTGTCAAGTTAAAAAGAGATGTTGGGGTCTGGACAGATGAAGGTTCAAGTGCTTGTGGGGGGGGGGGGCGGGGTGACAGGAACAGAGATTGTAAAAGAGGCCAGGGGTGCAGAACTGAAGAATGTTAGATAGACAGGGAAGGAAAAGGCCATGGAAGGATTTGAATAGAAGGGTGAAAAGTCAAATTAGAACGAGGTGTTGTTGAACCAGGATCCAATGCAAGTCAATAAACATATGGGCACAAACGCTGAACTTACTTCTGGTTAGGATAAACAGAGTTTCTTGGAATACAGAATTAAGATTGCGAATCCAGTCAATAGTTGACAGTTACGCTCAAAATGTACTTAGTTCAGGCAGGGTTGGAACTATAGGGATGATAAGGTCACTGGCTCAAAATTAATTATGCACTCAATCTTTAGAGGATAATGTATTTCTCACTGCACAGCAGGACCTATATACCTATGCCAAGCTGTCTCAGCAAAGAAAATTACATCCTTACAGCCAATTACATCCAAGTTTCCAACTGTACCAAGAGTGGGTACCAGTTCTATTGTACCAGACTCTCTCTTTCCAATGATTTGGAGATGCTGGTGTTGGACTGGGGTGTACAAAGTTTAAAAATCACATAACACCTCTTTCCAATGCTCAGTAAACCCATGTCATCTGGTCCAAAGTGGCTGCATTTGCGATTGCAATTTTCTACTAGCAGCCAATTCACAGCAGATTCCTTTTCCCCTGCAATGGGTACATGGTGAGCATGACCTTAGGCAAAGTAACATTCAGACTGCAAATGCAATTGTCCCTGACACTGGAGTTTTCATTAAGGTCAGTAGGTTTTCCAAGTCTGTAGGAACAATGAACAATGCAAAGTTTGTGAACTTTGGAGGAAGGCTGTTCTGGAGTGGGGACAGATAAGTCTGCCAACTTCAAGTATAATAATCTAATGCCATGATGCTTTTAGCATGTTTTCAATTGAGTGACTGTCCTTAGAAAGGTAAGTGCCTTTACATTTACATGGTTCACATGCATTATAATACTCTGTCTTATAGATAAAGTGCTGTTCAGCATTTACTAATATCAAAATCCAAATCCAAATCAAACGGGTCACCTAGACAGTGTATTGAGGTTTATATTGATGTAAAGTGCAGTATAGAAATCTGTCAAGCTTTTAAAAATCATCTGGAATTGCATGGAGCCTTTAAAACAAATGAAGTGGAATCCTGGACATCTGGTCAGCCAGCCACACAGGCAGCATTGTGATGAGCTCTATCAGATTTATTTATTCAGTTCTGCAATTTAATCCTATTATGAATGCATGATTGTGTTTCAAACCTACTAGCGAATTTAGCTCAGCACAGGTTGTTGTCATAGCTGTGGAAGGAATTCTACAATTTGTTTGTGATTATAAACCATAAATAAGGCTCCAGATTTTAACAAGATTGACCTGAGCTTTCAAAGATGTTCCTGTGTTAGTCTCTTGTTCATGGTCTGTGCAGAGTAGATAATGGTGAATGGGCATTAAGAATGCATTGGGGGCACAGAGATGTATCTGGGATATGGAGAAAATCTGGGGGAGGGTTGGCAGGAGGGTCCAGGAAGTAAAAACAATGACTGCAGATGCTGGAAACCAGATTCTGGATTAGTGGTGCTGGAAGAGCACAGCAGTTCAGGCAGCATCCAAAATGCAACGAAATCGACGTTTCGGGCAAAAGCCCTTCATCAGGAATAAAGGCAGTGAGCCTGAAGCGTGGAGAGATAAGCTAGAGGAGGGTGGGGGTGGGGAGAAAGTAGCATAGAGTACAATGGGTGAGTGGGGAGGGGATGAAGGTGATAGGTCAGGGAGGAGAGGGTGGAATGGATAGGTGGAAAAGGAGATAGGCAGGTAGGACAAGTCCGGACAAGTCATGGGGACAGTGCCGAGCTGGAAGTTTGGAACTAGGGTGAGGTGGGGGAAGGGGAAATGAGGAAACTGTTAAAGTCCACCAGCTCAGTACTGTACCCATGACTTGTCCGAACTTGTCCTACCTGCCTGTCTCCTTTTCCACCTATCCATTCCACCCTCTCCTCCCTGACCTATCACGTTCATCCCCTCCCCCACTCACCCATTGTACTCTATGCTACTTTCTCTCCACCTGCACCCTCCTCTAGCTTATCTCCCCACGCTTCAGGCTCTCTACCTTTATTCCTGATGAAGGGCTTTTGCCTGAATCAACGATTTCGCTGCACTTTGGATGCTGCCTGAACTGCTGTGCTCTTCCAGCACCACTGATCCAGAAGGAGAGTCCAGGAAGCCTAACAACTGGGTTGAAAACTGAGTCACAGTCTCATGGAAGGAAAGTAGGCCTTTAGCCTTCTAGCGTCCTCACTATCTGTCCAACTCCATTCTACCTTGGGCCTGTTGTCTCAGGAAACAGTAGCCACAACTCCAGCCCACCCTGACTCTGGAAGATGGAGATTTTATGTGAGTGGGCTGACTTTAAAGAATTAGGAATGTGACCTCCAGGGAGGTGGTGACATTGTGATAATATCAAGGACTGGCAATCCAGAGACTGAACCTCACACTCTGGGCCCATGGATTCAAATCCCCCTCCAGGGACTACAATTTGAATTCAATCAATGAATCTTTCTTTGAAAGCTAATCTCCATGATGGTGAGCATTAAGTTGTCAGTTAATGTTACAACAATTGGATTCACACTTCTTACCTGGTTGACCTATTTGTGACTTCAGATCCAAAGCAACGTGGTTGATTTTTAACTGTTCTCTGACACAGAATCACTACAGTGTGGAAGCTGGCCATTCAGGCCATCGAGTTCACACCAACCTTCTGAACAGCATTGCATTCAGATCTCCCCCCTCTCCTTGTAACCCCATGGCGAAACTACTTAATCTGCATACCCCTAGACACTATGGGCAATTTAGCATGACCACTCCACATCCTTGGACTGTGGGAGGTAACTGAAGCATTCGGAGGAAACCCATGCAAACACGGGAAGAATGTGCAAAATCCACACAGATGGTTGCATGAGACTGGAAGTGAAGCCAGGTGCCTGGCACCGTAAGGCAGCACTGAGCCACTGGGTATTGACATGCCCGAGTAAGCCTCCCAATTCAAGGGGAAGAGCTGCTCTATGAAAGAACTTAAGTGGCCCAGCTTGACCCTCCCAGAATAAAAGGGAAAATCCAGCCCGTTCCCTCTGAAGTGTTTGTTCCGGCAAGCCTCTGGGCTGCTGACATAAAACAAGCACTTCATCAAATACAGAACAGTAAAAGCATTTTGGCAAATTCATTTCTAGAGGTGTAAATTTCAGACAAACTTGTTCTGACAAAAAGACAATGACCCAAAAGGATAATCAGGTTCTCTCTCCACAAATGTTGCCTGATCAGCTGGATATTTCTAACATTTTTCCAGTGGTTGCAGGATTTTCCTTTTCCATGTTGTGCTTCAGTTTGGTTTCCTCTGAATTCTCGGGCCAGTGTGTGAATGATTAGATCTACAACTGAAATCACTTAAAAATATATACTTGATAAAACTGAGTAGTATTTGACAAATTGGGTTTGACCGCAACGGAACAAGGTTACACAGTGAGTAATGTCCCTGCCTCTCTGCCCACAGTTCCAGGTTTGGAATCCTATCCCAGACTTGTGGAGGTCAAGGAAGGTGCGAGGAGTGCCAAGCTGCAAATCCTCCATTCCAACAGCAGAGGTCCCCAGTCAGCCACATGATGAGGAAAGGATGTTAAATCTCGATTATCAGTATCTACAGCTCCAGACTACAATCTGCTCTCAAGGCTCATGTTACCACACAATTTGGGCTTCCTGACGGAACTGTAACACACCATCAAAATATAAGCACAACAAAAACTGAAATTGTTGGAGAAATTCAGCAGATCTCTTAGCATCTGTGGAGAACAGAGTAAATGTTTAGAGTCCAATGACTCTTCATCAGAACTGAGATGTAGGTCACTGACTTTTCTGAATTTGCTGGTGTCAAAATGAAACCTGCCTATTTCATTCAAGATCACTAACTGAGACTTAAAGCATATTCCTGATCAAGATCAGGGTAGGTTGTTTGAGCTGGAAACTGATTAAGAAAAGGATCAATATGTGGTATTAAAATAATAACAATCAGAACATCCAGGTAACAGGGTTTGCAGGAGGCAATGGGGACATACTGGGCCTGATTTGTACAGAGCTGGGAGGAGGTGGTGTGGACAAGCAGCTCAGTAGATTAAGATCACCACTTCCTGGGTAATACAGGCAATCAGGTATTATTGCCTTTCTCACATTGCATGTCACCTTTACCTTTTGTTCTGATTTTGATTGATGACCCTGGAGCCCGAACCTGGGAATGAATATAAGAGCTGTTGGCAACTGCTTTAATTAACAATTCACTCCACGTTTCAGGTGAGAGCCAAATTTTCCACTGTACTTTGAAGCCTGGATATGACACATGACCTCAATAAGTAAATCTGATGACAACACTTGCAGAGATTATATTTCTGAATTCACTGTGTAGTTGGTGGATTATCCATCTGTTATGCGAAGGTTCAGTTTTATTCCCCAGATTTACTTTCCCTTCATTCTAATGAAAATTGATTAGTCGTTTTTATTCTCAGTAAACACAATACTGCCGGAGGGTATAACTATCAGCTTGGATGGGTAGAGGGAAAGCATACACAGTGCTGCTGGTGCATATCCCAAAACGTTAAACAGTTCTTAGTTTGCCCTGTGGTATCCCATTGAAAGAGTATTGTTGACAAGCATACTCATCACCAACCATCTATTTCTCCGATATCCTTCCTTCTTGGAGAAGTTTGCTTTCTGCACTGGCCACTAGCTGAATTAAATCTAACTTTCCCTGATATCTCTCCATCAAACGAAACACCTACTTTTCCATATCTGGTAGAACCACACAATCTTAAATTCTGACACCTTTCTTTTCCTCAGTTGAAGATATATTTTCTGGTTTTACACAGACACCCTTCTAACTATTCTAGATAAAAGAACTTCCATTCGAAGGGTGAAAATTAAATACCAAACTGTTAAGTGTCAATAGTATCATATACTGCACAATCTCAATTTCCAAGAAATTTTCTCAGTTATGCTGGTCAATCTGAGAAATATGTGTGATAAAACAATGCTGCCTCTCTGGTATCAAATCCCCTCAGATATGTTGGCGCACCCACTATCCTCTAAATCAATTGCATACTGGCACTTAGAATGACACAGTGGCTTAATGGCTAGCACTGCTGCCTCACAGTACCAGAGATCTGGGTTCAATTCCACCCTTGGGTGACTTTCTGTGTGGAAGTTACACATTCTCCTGGTGTCTGAGTGGGATGCCTCCGGATGCTTCAGTTCCGTCCCCCCTCCCTCCATACACACAGTCCACAGATGTACAGGTTGGGTGGATTGGTCATGGGAAGTGTGGGGTGATAGGGTAAGGGGGTGGGTTGCTGTTCAGAGAGCTGGTGTGGGATTCAAGAACTATCATTTGCTTTTTTCCTCTCTCCTATCCTGCAGAATGAGCCACTTCCAGGCCAATAGATTTGAACACTGCTTTCCAACCCTGAAAAGAAATATTTGCTTGCATAATTTCAGATTTTTACTAACGTATGATCAGTGATTTCATTTTTGAAATATATAGTAGAAGGCAATTCTTAGACCATTTCTTCTACACTGCATCTAGCTCACAGAGGTGCGGTGGTACAGTGGAACCTTAGTTTTGCATTGAGCAGGATTATTAAAAGAACCGTGCGCTAACAATGAAGTTTAGAAGTAGATGGACTAGTGTCAACTCACTGAACCATAAATATCAGATAAATATCTGCAAGAAGAGTAGAATTAAATTAGGATCACAAATAAGAAATGTTAATCTTTTACTGAATAGTAGCACATCATCTTAAAATGTATCGGAAAGGGTGCAAGAGATAAACAAGAAACAGCCTGCCCCACACTGGGTGGTATACCTCTATTACTGCTCTTGAGTGAGTTATGTGCATCAACATTGTTGTATCTTGTTTAGGGCAACTATGCTGACAGTGAGATGGTGGTTAGTTACCATAACCCCTCAAATCCTGAAAAGGACTGAGCATTATAGTTAATCACTGAATTACTGAGAGGTTTTGGGCTGTCTGACTGTTTTAGAAAAATGCTCATGTTGGCAATATGCAGTGTGCACATACTTTGAAAATCTGTAAGCACGAGAGTTATGTGTTCTGACAAGGGTACAGACTGTAAGACAAAAGAAACAGTGTCAATGTTACAGTCTCCTACATCATAATTAAAGCTCCAGAAGGAGAGTGCTAGACAGTAATGTGCCAGTAATAAGCATCTGCTAAGAACAGGAACTTTAGAAACCCTATAATTATCCGCTGGCTTTTACAGGGATATGCATCCTGTTGCTGCTACATATTACAGGATACTGCTCCAGCCTCGGGCTGCCTGATCTTGAATAGATCATCCATGTTTACAGTGAATTCAATTCATATTCTGCTGAGTCAGAAGACAGAACCGTTTTCAGCAGAACAACAGAATTACTACAAGTTTCTTTTTGTTCTCATTTTTGCTGTTATTTTCATCTTTCACTGCACACCATTACCCAACCGAGGATTTGCTTTGAGATCTTCAGCTGTGTGTTTTTCAACAAATTAGTCAACAGACACCATCATGAACGATGATGGACTTTCCCTCTGGAGGAGCATGGAAGTGTCCAGTTTCTGTCAGAAGAGAAATTTCAGTCTGAATGGACATTCATTTACTTTCTATAAAAGGTCATTAATGAGGTCAGGTAAATAAAATTAACACCTATTTAGTTCCTGATTGCATCAGTGGTCAGAGCTCTCAGTTGTGGAAATTTCTGTATCATTCAAATGATATCTCAATCGTCAACGTACTAGAGATACATCAAGTACAAGTGAAACCAGCCAAGATTAATCACATTTCACACAATACAGCACTGCTGTTTATCAGTTTGCAATTACACACTGTTTCACTGCATTCTGGTTGGAGGCAATAACATGGCACTCAAAGATGCTCATGAAATACAGAAGCAACAAAAATATTTGAGAAAGATAATATTTTACAGGAGAAAGGCAACTGGTTTATCTCCTTTCTTAATTTATCTTTTCCTTATACTCCAGTCTCCCCGAATATATTTCAATATTGTGAAAGTGAATGGCAAAGATTAGTTACAATTCAGCATCAAGAGTAATTCTAAATCTCTAACGTGTCACATTTCAATCTGTACTAGAGACTGTTGTCTGACCATTTAAAACTACTTGAAGCCAGCTGCCTTGAGAGACAGACTTTCATGATCATTTTTGACAACTTAAACAAGCTTTCAAAAGATAAGCATTAACTTTAATCTGATTTGACAAAGATTTGTTTTGATAGCCTAACGAAGGCTCAGGTTTTTGTCGGATGAAGGGAGTCTCTAGCCATGGAAACCTTTGCTAGAAGAAGTTAGGAACAGCACGTCCCTGTGCAAACCTGGCAACTCATGTCTGCAAGGGTGGGTTTTGGGCACGGGGCACGCATGGATCCTAGAAGCAGCTGATCATTTAAGTGACCAGCAGCTTCTAATAAAATCATTCTTGTGGAATCGCTTGATTTAAAACCGGAAATGAGGAGACTAGACCATGTAACAGCAGGTGTGTTGTCAGTGCACCCTCCCAGATACCCAGAGATGTGATGTGTCTCTTTGCATCTGTCCCAGGACATCTTTGGGAGAGGTAAGAATTATTTGGGACTGTGAAAAATAGACATGCGTCAAATAGAAGTGCATAGTCTTTTTAAGAAAATTGTTCATGGGTGTGGGAGTCACTGGCTAAGCCAGAATTTCTTTTTAAGAATCCCTACAATGTGGAAACAGGCGTTTGGCCCGACAAGTCCACACTGACCCTCAGAAGAGTATCCACCCAGACCCATTCCGCTAAACCTATTATTCTACATTTCCCCTGACTAATGCACCTAACCTACACATCCCTGAACACTATGGATGATTTGACATGGTCAATCCACCTAACCTGCACATCTTTAGACTGTAAGAGGAAGCCCATGCAGACATGGGGAGAATGTGCAAACTCCACACAAACAGCCGCCAGAGGCTGGAATTAAACCGGGTCCCGGTGCAGTGAGGCAGCAGTTCTAACCACTGAGCCACTGTGCCACCCACCTAACCGCAACTGCCTAACCATAATTACCCTGGAGAAAGTGGTGGTAAACTGCATTGATTTGTAGCAGCCAGGCCCTGTTGTCCTCACCACTTATGCTCCCAGCTATTAATGTGCCATCCACAAATCTGGCTACAGTACACTCACTTTCCTCATTCATATATTGTAAATAATGTGGCCCCAGTTCTAATCCCCATGGCATTCCACGAGTTACAAGTTGTCATCCTGAAAATGCCCTCCTTACCCCAACACTTCACCTTTGATTAGTTACCCAATCCTCTAAATCCCAGCTAAAATACTACCTTCTACACCAAGACCTCTTATCTTATTGAACAGCCTGTGGAATACCTTTTCAAACACCTTCTAAAAATTCAAATATATTACATTCATCACTTCCCCTTTATGTATCCTGCTTGTTACTTCCTCAAAGAATTTTAATAAATTTGTCAGGAATGATTTCACCTTCATGAAGCCACGCTGACTCTGTGGTCATTTTATGTACTTCTAAATGCTTTGCCAGTACATCCTTTATAATAGATTCCAATATTTCCCCCAAAACAGATGTTAATCTAATGGGCTTATAGTTACCTACATTTTATTTTCCTCACTTTGTGAATAAGGCTGATAACATTTAGTTTTTCATTCCTCTGGGACTTCTCCAGAATCTAATGATTCCTGCAAGATCACGACAAGGGAATCCACTATCTCTGTTTCTACATCCTTTAATATCCAAGGATGCATCCCCGCGGGGCATGGTAACTTGTCAGTCTTTAGCCCCATTAGTTTCCCTTGCACTTTTCTCTCGAGTGATAATTATTGCATTTATTTCCTCTCTCCCTTTTGCCCCTTGAATATTTAGCAATGTTGGGTTGCTGTTAGTGTCCTCTACTGTGAAAACTGATGCAAAGTATTTATTGCTCTTTCTATCTTTTGACACTTCCTGGTTCCCCATTATTATTTCCCTAGCCTGGATCTATGACCCTGTATTCACTTTGGCTTCTCTCTTCCTTTGTGTATATATTTAAAGAAGCTCCTGACATTTCTTGCAAGTTTACAGTCAAAAGTTACTTTCCTCCTTTCTATTTGGTCTTCTTTTTTTCTTTTTTAAAAAACTTTCCCAATCTCATGCTTTACCATTAATTCTTGCCACATTGTATATCTCTTTCTTTTAATTCAATGTAGGTTTTCCTGGGGCAGCCACTGGAAATTAGGTGGCATGGGTTGGAATGGAGGGATTGGGGGAAATGAGCAAGCAAGAGCAGGAGAATACTACACATTTTACTCTTCACTTTTAAACTTGGCGCCCCGTCTGTCCAGCCTGCCCTGGGCATGGCAACCTTCTCTGCTCTTCAAAGGTCACCTGGCCCAACCCAACTCCCAAAGCAGCCCAGCCCCCACAATAAAAATATAAAATGGTGGCAGCTGTCTTTAAAGGTTGGCTTCATGGAGCCTGGAATTCTCTCAGCTTGGTGCACCTGAGCCAGAAGCAAAAACCGAAGCCTAAATATTTGATGGTGCATTAGTTCCCACATCAAAATGGTTACAGTAAATTTACAATCCCAATTCCGATCACTGAGAGTTTTGGTTAGGTCCTCATTTACCTCAGCATTTTGAAACGGTGGGTCAGGCCCGGTGGACAGAGAGGGTGATGGAATGATGCTGTCAAACCTCTGGTACACATAGGAGACTGTTGTCTGTTTAAAGTGACAGGAAGCTAGCAGAGCTGACTTAGTCTAATGAGTGATGCAGAGATGATAAGGGAAGCATGACCATTCATTAGAACTAACAAACCTTTAATGTTAGCCAAGAATCAATTGGACACTCAGCTCTTCATTTCACATTAGAAAGGTAGTTGTAAAAATTCATAACTGGCTCAAAGAAGTTCCAGATATACTGTGGGCAGTACTGTCAAAATGTATTTAGACACAAACTTCACAATATTCCCCAGAATCACTCAGAGGTGTACTTGTCCTCAAGTTGTCCAACACATTGCACCAGAAACCCACAGAGTAGTATGGAGCTGGGGAATTATAATAATAGTAATGAAATTAAAGGCTAACTGCAGGAACATTGAATAAATGCTCCATTCTGTGATGTGTCATGATCCTCTCCTCCATTTCCAGTTCGATCACCTGTCTCTATTGGATAAAATTCATTGACTGAAAATAAAAATGATTCCAATTAAATCAGAGTACGTTGTGTATTCTTAAAATGCTGAAAGATTTAAAATAAAGAAATAACAGCATGATAAATAGGATCTAGTTATGGCAATTATCCCAAAAGCCCAGGAGAAATAATGCCTGAAATTTTAAGAAGTTGGTTTATAAACCCATAAACAATTTGGATAACTAATGAATCTGGTGAATTATTTTCATTGCATACTGTCTGGTATGAAGTTGTTCTTTCAGAAGCTTCAGCTCTCAATCAGTTCATGTCTTGAGAGTTGGGTGGGCATTTGAAACAGCCTGCCGCTTCACACAGCAGACCCTGTGGTCTGTGAATGTATCCTTTCATTGTTGGCCCAGTCGCCTGCAGCCCATGTCTGCCTCCTGAACAATGTAAATCTCATCTTTATGGTTATTTTCTCCCAAGGCAGGCCAGCCGGCCAAGTCAGAAATACCTACTGGATATGAAAATCCAAGGGAGAGTGTATTGCCCACCAGTTACTTCTAGTAATTGGCATAAGAAAGGCATAGTAATTGAAGATCTTAGTCACAGTGACAAATTCAAAGCAGAAGTCAAAAGACTCCTGATTAGTCATCTAGCCCGCTGACGATGTAAATGATATTGTGACTGAGGGATGGGTCTTGGGCCCTCCCAGGAGGAGATGGAAGGATGTTAAATGTACCAGCTGAATCAGAGTTTAAACCATTCCATTCTGTCAGACATTGCTGCACTAAATTTAAAGAATTATTCTCAACCTGTCAGAGAGGTGACAATCAGCACTATTACATCGAGATGAGAATAGTCCAGTTTCTCAGAGATGGCAATTGTTCGCCTTTTAATGTAACAATGGAATGGAAGTCAAATGCTAACCTCACCAACAATGGCAGTCCCAATCTGTTTGGAAAGTTAAAATCCCCTATCATAACCACCCTATTATTCTTACAGATATGGAAATCTCCTTTCTCACGTACGTGTACTTTAAAAAAAACTTCCTCCCCATCCAAACCCTTAACAGTATGGCTGGCCTAATCTATGTTTGGAATGTTAAATTCTCTTACATTTACAACCGTATTGTTCTTAGGGATATGTGATCTCCCTATGTATTTGCTCTTTAATTTGCTGTTAATTACTGGGGAGCCTGTAGTAAAGTCCCATCAGTGATCACTATCTCCTTTTTTCTCAGTTCCACCTACATAGCTTCACTGGGCAATCCTCCAGGAATATCTTCTAATTAGTGCTGTGATGCTTTTCCAAATCAAAAATGCCACTCACCTTCCCTTGCCTCCCCTTTTATCCTCCCTCTAGCACCTATGCCCTGGGACACTGAGCTGCCAGCCCTGTCCCCCCTCAGCCATGTTTCTGCAATAGCCATGATACCCCTGTTGCATGTTCCTATCCATGCTCTGAGTTCATCTGCTTTGCCTGTCAGGCCTCTTGCATTGAAATAAATGTAGTTTAGTTCATCAGACTTCCATTGTTCCAGGTTGTGATCTTGCCTGTCTGATTTATTTAGCTTGTTCTCTAACTTCTGTACCAGCCTCTGTCTTTTGTCATGACACACTACAGCTTAGGGTCTTATCCTCCTGCCAGACCAGTTTAAAATGGGTGGCGTGATGGCTCAGTAGTTAGCACTGCTGCCTCACAACACCAGGGACCCAGGTTCAATTCCAGCCTTAGGTGACTGTGTGGAGTTTGCACATTCTCCCCGTGGCTGCGTGGGTTTCCTCCAGGTGCTCTGGTTTCTTCCCACGGTTCAAAGATGTGCTGGTCAGGTGAATTGGCCATTCTAAATTGCCCGTAGTGTTCGATGCATTAGTCAAAGAGAAATGCGTCTGGGTGGGTTACTCTTTGGAGGGTCGGTGTGGATTTGTTTGGGCTGAAGGGCCTATTTCCACACTGTAGGGAATCTAATCTCCACTGTAACACATATCAAACTGTAATTGATCAGGCACTGTTAAGACCCCAAATATATTATCCAGCATGGAAATTAGCCATACAGGTCTGGATGGTCCTTGATTCCGTAGCCAAATACAATGCAACACTGAGCAATCAGATGTGTGGATATCACTGAGAACAGAAAGAGACTATAATACCTTCAATGATTGGAAAGCCTCTGCCATTCATTGTCAAATCCAAGCACAAAGAAAGACTAACCAAATATGAATTAATGTCTTCAGGTAAGGAAGAAAATTAAAAGCAAGTGAAGAGTTACTTCAGAGATCTCAGACTTAAAACACAGATTTCCTCCTCCTACTTGAATAGGTTGAATTTACAATCTTTTGATAGACTTGGACTATCCACTTATTTACAAGCCACACTTCAGTCTCCTGTACACATATTTTTCTTCTATATAAATTCCTATTCACTGAATTGTGCAGTACACAACGGAGGTCTTTTGACAGCTGATCACCAGGATTCCCTTGTCAAACTTGACAAATCTAAGCATACAAAAAGCCTATTTTCTATTGTAAATATAAAACAGAAAATTTTGCAGATATTGGTGCAATCTCTCCATAGATCTGTTGAACATTTCCACAATTCTTTAATTTTTACTTCAGGCTGTCAACATTTTGCATAGGCTTTCCTCATGACATTTAAAGGACATGATGGCATTTTAACAAACTGTTCATCAACATGCTCTGAGAATGCCCACTTTGTTGGAAATAATTCACCACTCATTGTTTAGCCACTTTAATAACAACAATTAAAGAAAACAGCCAAAATAAAATAAAAACTGAAAAGGTTAAATCTGAAGTGGCCAATAATTTTTCACGAGTGCAATAGATTATTACAGTGTGAAAACAGGCCCTTTGGCCCAACAAGTCCACAACGACCCGCCGAAGCGCAACCCACCTATACCCCTACATTTACCCCTTTACCTAACATTATGGGCAAAAAAGCATGGCCAATTCACCTGACCCGCACATCTTTGGACTGTAGGAAGAAACCGGAGCACCCGGAGGAAACCCACGCAGACACGGGGAGAATGTGCAAACTCCACACAGTCAGTCGCCTGAGTCGGGAATTGAACCCTGGTCTCTGGTGCTGTGAGGCAGCAGTGCAACTGCCACCGTGCCGCCCACTTCTCCAACTTTAAAATAGAAAATGTCAGCTACTTTGGTGAATGTATTCATGTGTTGGAGAAATTGTGGAGAATTCCAACTCGTAACAGTGTACCTGAGAAAACTCTCTTTTCTTGGGTAATAATACATTGTGACCCTGCTATTCTTCTGCTACTCAACTTTGATAATAAGGAAAAGTATAACTGCATTTTAAAAATGAAAAAATAAGTGAAGGCCTCTAAAGTCCTTCAAATACTTCCAGAGTCTAAAAATTAGTATCATTATAAAACCCTTGAAACATTAGACACATTTTATCTTTGTGGTGCAGCATTGCACTATCTAAAATGGTATCAAAATCTTTTTTGAACCAGTTCTGCCTGCCAGACAATACTTGGTGTAACTGGTTTAAAGGACAGTCTGAAACATTGCCAATTATTTTAGCTATGGATAGAGAAACATCAAAAATTATGTATGATTTCCCTCAAAATGGCATCATGGGTGTTGGGGATAATCTGCTATCGGGGTACCTACATTGGGGCTAGGGAGGGGAGCATCATTATTAAAGCAGACACTGTCAGGTACCAGCTAAAACACAGCCAGGTAAAGTAAACCCAGCCACTGCAGGCCACATTCCTTGGGGATTAGAACATGTCCGTCGGTTTCAGATCATCCTGTTACAATCTCATTGTTAATAAAGGAAACCGGTAACTATCGGATAGTGTAAATCGCACCGATACTACACTTGATTGATAAAGTACTTGCTAATGCCTCCACTGACATCAAACTCATTCGGGTCCTGTGTTAAATGATAATACCTGTATATTCAACTATGGAGAACTATTGTGAACGCCCAGACAGCCAGACGCATAGCAATGAGGAAACCCTTCCAAACAATAAACTTTTAAATTACAAGATTGGAAACTGCTGAACCCAGGATGTCTACCCATTGTTCAGCACAGCAGGAGCTGGACAGGTATCTCGGGGCAGCCAATAGAGACACTAATCCCTTCACAGACAGGTGAACCGACCAATGAGAGAACCGAACGAGGGGAACCTGACCGGGAACTCGAGGAAGCGCGAAGTATAACTGCTCCAGGTCCGTAGAGGAAGACAGAATGCCTTCTCCAACGAATTGCATGCTTTTGAATTCGTTGTATAATTTGCCAGTCTTGATTCTGTAATAAACGGTGTTTTTGCTCCAAACTCTAGCCGGTGTGATCTCTCCTTCCAAGGAACACGTGGAGACGAGACCCTACGGGTCCGTCCCAACATGGGTAAGTGATATGTGATGTATTCATTCCAATTTTCACCAACATTTTGGTAAGAGACCAAAGCAGGCTATGGAACACAACTTTTAAATGACTACAATACCCTTTAAAGGCGATTATTATTCAAACAACATTAACTCCCCAAGTATTTATTTATAATTCACCCTTACTAACATGGCTCTTAAGCATTAGCACACCATTAATGGAATATGAAATGTTTTGGAAAGCCACAGCTAACATTATTTCGTAAAATATCAGTCAAACTAATTGCTCTTTTGGTTAGCAAAACAATATTGACACAAACAGTTAGGTAGCCTGAAGATTTGAAAAATAAATTTGTAAGATAATAATGTCTACACAACATTCCAATTTTTCACTTCAAGATTCTGCATTGAAAATGCCTACTCTGATGTGGATCCAATCGTGCTACAGCTAGCATGTTGGCGGAATACTGATAACATGATGAAAGCAGAAACAGTTCCTTTTACATGCTGGCTTCTTTCCTTTTGCTGCCTATCGCATCTGATTGACTGCCACCGTACAAGGTACTGAATCTCCTGTCAATCAGAATTAATCAATGCACTTTTCAGCTCTCCTGTCAATCAAGTTAACTAAGGGCCCTCGTTCCCCACCAGGAACATCTGACGATGTAACCAGCAGGGTCGTATCCAATTAACAAAATCATTTTCCATTCAACTGCACTGAGGAGATAAACAAAAAGCAAATACAAATATAATAGAATGGTTCTTAGCCTAACTGTGCAAAATAATTTTTTTTCAGCTCAGTGGCTCATTTACTTTTTCTTGGTTTACTATTTCAGGAAAAACTGTTTCTGATTAACCATTTGACATTTGTTGCTTTCTGCTACGTGGCCAATATAGGGCCACCCTTTTGTTGATACATTTATCCAAATACAAAAATGGCCCTGACCCCTCATCCTGGAGAAACCTCTTGGCAAATGACGAAGGTTATCGGACACTGCTCCCATTTACCACGTTTTTAAATTTTACAAGCTCTGAAATGACGAAGAGATGGTGAGCGAAAGCAGGAGGACGACAGCCTGCCATCTTTCACCATAGCATCAGGGAATGTTGGGAGGGGGGTGTGAAACTTCTGTTGTATGGGGGAGGCTGCCTGGTGAACATTCCTGCTGGTTCCGAAAGGTGGCCGCATTAGTGAACCTTTTTCATTCAAGCCCTTGCCCACCACAGGTTCACCTCCTCATTAAGGCCTGTCCTGCTGACCCAAGCACCCTGCCAACCCTACACAGCCTGTTCTCAGTAGGCCTCATCCCAGCAGTGGCACCAATCTGATGGGCACTGGTGAACTGCTTGCTCTTCAAATTGGCCAGCAACCCTTGGAGCCGAGCACCCATTCTGTGAGGAGCTAGAGTCCTGACAGCTACGAATTATTTCTTGTATGGCTAAAAAATACAGCTGTGGATTTTATAAATAGCTGTGGTAGGGCTGTCAGCATCAGCTCCAGTCTTTCAGACCTGTTATTAGGGTCTTCATCATACTGCAAATTCTGATCATTTGTTTCTTGCTTTGCTACACACAGAGTCACATTTAAGTAAAGTATTTGAGTCAAAGATCAGCCTAATGTTATAAACATTGTGGATCGGAAGACAGAAAGGCTGAAAGAAACTGGGGCTTTTCATCTTAAAAGTGAAATATCAGACAAATGATCTGGTTGAGTTACAAGGTTTCAAATGACAGAGATAAATCCACAAAGTTTCTTTAAATTAAATGCTGAAAGCAGTGCAAAGGTTTAAATTGGTAAAAATCACATCACAGACTGGTATCCTCATCATAAAAAAAGGTGGATAATACGCAGATGGATTTCCAGATACAGTGGTGGGGTCAAACATTTTGGAACGACTGAAGGTAAAACTGGATGCTGCAATAGGCATAATTCAGAATCATTTCCACAGAGAATAAAGTGGGCCAAATGGCCTTCTCCATCTATATTCTTTTATGTATGTTCAGCATATAATAAAGCCGAAGTGCATACACCATTTGGAAAGAGAAAAAGTTCTCAAGAGATTGCAGGGGGATGCAAGGAAAGTGGGTGTGAGTAAAACCACACAGTGCAAGGTTAACTAATAGAAAGGAAACATGGGGGAAATAAAAGTAAATGATCAGATCAGGAAAGGCACAGCAAGAAGAACTGGCAGCAACTGGAGTTCAAGGTGCACAGCAGGCCAGTCTCAAAGCAGGTGCTGGTCAACGTAATTGTCAAAGGAAGAATTCCATTTCTTCAATGCCCAGGGAACAGCTCAGTGACCTGGATTTTACCGGCATGATGGCAGTCCTGTCCAAGACAAAGTGAGATTCCTGTACACATACGGATGAAAGGTGGGACCACAGAGAGGATTCGTTCATGGGCAATGGGTGTTGCTGGACAGCCAGCATTTTATTGATCATCCCTAGTTGTCCTTGAGAAAGTAACAGTGAGCTGCCTTGGTGTACGGCTGCAGTCCTAGTACTGTAGGTTGACCCACAATGCTGTTAGGGAGGGAGTTTCCGGATTTTGACCCAATGACGTGAAGGAACAGTGACCTATTTCCAAGTCAGGATGGTGAGTGACTTGTTGAGGATCTTGCAGGTGGTGATGTTCCCACGTATTTGTTGCCTTTGTCCTTCTAGATAGAACTGAGTGTGGGTTTGGAAGGTGCTGTGTCAGCATCTTTCCTGAATCTCTGCAATACATCTTGCAGATAATACACAGTGCTGCCCATGAGCATTGGTGGTGGATGGAGTGGATGCTTGTGGATGTGGAGTCATTCAAGCGGTGTCAAGCTTCTTCAGTACTGTTAGAGCTGCATCCATCCAGACCAGTGGGGAGTATTCTACAACAGCCCGAACTTGTGCCTTGTAGATGGTGATCTTCAGGTTTTAGGGAGATAAGTGAGTTACCCGCACAGTATTCTTCACCTCTGACCTGCTTTTGTAGGCACTGTATTTATACGGTGAGTCCAGTTGAGATTCTAGTCAATGGTGAGCCCCCAGGATGTTGATAGTGGGGAAATTTAGTGGTAGTAACACCACTGAATGTCAAGGGCAGTGGTTAAACTGTCTCTTATTGGAGGTGATCATTGCGTGTCATTTGTATAGCACAAATGTTACTTGCCACTTGTCAGCTCAAGCTTGGATACTAACCACATTTTGCTGTATTTGAACATGGAATGAGTGTCCTTATTTACCTTGGGGTGTTCTCTCAGTAGGACGTAGGGAAGGCAAAAGAATGTCCCATCCACCTCATTACAGGAAGCAACTGAGGCAGCCATGCTGTACCTGGCATTCTCCAAACATCCAGAGGGCTGTTCAGGTACCAGCAAAATACCAACATGTTCAGAATAGACCGATTAATTACTTTAATCTGCTGCCATCCCTGAAATTTGCACTACTGTAGAAATACCATAGAACAGCAGAAATAGTTGGCTTTCCTCCATTTGCTGAGTGCTGCCATTGTACCAGCCTTCCTGGATCTCAACCTCTGTTTAACTAAGTATTCCATTCCTCATAGCCTTGTGCTTCACTCAAAGACTGACATGCACTCCAACTGAGATAGTGCATTTATCTGTCATCACATCTGTTGTTGACTATTTACGGACACCTAGATCCAAAAGTCCACTTCTGCAATCTTTGACAACCCATAGTTACCAAGTTAAGACAGAGATAAGGAGAATGCTTTGTAAGTCTTTGGAACTCTCTTTCTGAAAAAAAGATGGCGGAAGCAAAGTCTTTGACTATTTGTAAGGCAAACATAGATCAGTCTTGATAAACAAGGAGTTAAACATCGATTGGAAGTAGATAGGAATTTGGGTTAATCAGAACAGTCATAATTACTCAGGCTGGAGCAGGCTTGAGGGGCAGTGAGTGGTTTACTTTTATTTTAATTCTTTTAGGTATGTAAACCTCCAAGGTATGTGCACCCTCTAATCCTGACCTCTTATGCTCTTCTAATTGCACCTGCTGTATCGGTGGTTGTACTTAGAGTTGCCCAAGCCCTATGCTCTGTGATACCCTTTTGTCACTTGATCTAACTTTTCCAGGCTTGGTGACATATCTTTTTGCATATTTCTGCTAAGCGTTGGGTGATTTCACCACATTTAAAACAGGTGCTATGTAAATAGTAAGTAAGTTGCTGTTGTTGGGTTCAGTCACAGACTTCAGTTATCAGTTGCCATGAAAAGTGTTGACAAGAAGTTGTAATTGACTCAATTTGAAATGCATCAGATATCTTTAAAATGTGCTGTTTTTTCTGAGCATGGTTTTCTGAGCAGCAGGCTGTGTTAGCACAAAAATGATGGATATATATTCTCCCAATTCAATTTTTCAAATCACAATGGAGTGGATTCTTGAATTTCTTTTTGGAGTTTTGGACCGCCAGTTATGCATTCGAAACAGATCCAGTTTATTTATTCTTAATCATTATTCCACATCCAGACTTTAAGGAGACAGTTGCTTCTTAGCTTGAAGTTATTTGAGAAAGTACAGCTTCCAAGAGTTACTCAGTTGTTTGTAATTTACTTCAGGCTTCATTCCAAAAGTCTCTGACTGAGATTCCCAGACCCACTGCAGTGATAAACCATTATGTCTTTACATAAAAGAATCTGACGCTTGTAAATTAATAATTCTGGAATTTCCCTCAAGTTGGTGATTCTTAATTTGCGATTTAAAATGAATGTCCATGATCATGACATCAATAATAAAAAACATGTCTACAAAACATCAACTGGATAAACTTGTGAATTCTGCTGGTTGCTATGTGTCAAAACATGATTCTCTACAGCTTGGCTCATTTAAAATCCCTTGGAGTAAGTTCATACTTTTAGTTCCTGCTATCCTAGGCATCCTCAATTATCAGTACTTTAAATAGTGGAAATTATTCCTAGCCTGGAGCGTGGGATGGGATGATTGTGTTTCTCAGTACTCCCAGGTGAGTACAAACATTCCAGCTTGAAAATTTTGCACTGTCAGTGTTTCAATTCACCAGTTTTATCCTGTCCTCGGGCCTTTTTCCAGAGGCAGGATGAGGGTCAGCTTGGTCACCTGTCCCCAAGTGACATATTGCCAATTACGGGGAATTAAAGATTTCTTAAAGTCTACTTGGCCGAGACTCATTGGAGTTTCCAGTTGGCTTGCAGTCCCCTGGAGCTAGATCAGCTGACTGGAGGTGCCCAGCAGCAGCAGGGCAGAGGCCAGAACTCAAGACAAGCTTTGAGGCCTTCTTCATCTGCCTGGCTTCAGCTGTGTTCACAGGCTGCTCTGTAGGCACTTTCTAATGGTTCAATTTTTCTTTAAAACTTAAAAATATAAAGAGTTGGAGAAAGGTTACCTCAAATAGAGGTTGCCCCATTTCTTTCTTACCCAAACAGGCAGCCTAACACTATCTTAACCTGCCTGCCCAGTGTCTTTAAGTATTATTAATTACTATATTCATGGATGGGGAATTGTTTCTCCACACAGTGTGGGGTTATGACTTCATTCGCCTCTGATTAAAACCCTGCTCCAGTTTAAGAAATTGAACACAATAGAGCACCCTACTCCATGGCATAGTCAGTCCAAATAGCATTCCTACAGTTTACAAGCATGGGAATAAATGCTGTCTATTCAAAGAGAAGATTTTATCTGCTAGAAGTCATATGCAAAATGAATTTTGTATGCCAAACAAATCCCAGTGGAGAAGATAAAACATATACTCACAGATCCAGCTCTATTGATACTATTTTGCTGAACAAGACCCAAAAGGTTACTAAGGATATAAACTACATAAAGCACATTTATTACAGCATTACTATTCCACAGCCATGTTAAATTATTGCACAGTCTAATGGAAATAAAGAGTTTAAGAGAATAAAAGGTTCACTTATACAGCATTGGCTGTTCTGGGTAAGGGAAAACAAAGTACTTCTGAAGTGTAATTGCTGTTTTAATGAAGGAAATGTGGCAGGAAAACATGTAGCTTCAGTGATGTTTATGACACTGTAGGGCAGAATGGGTCTTTTGGATTGAGTGCCTGATTTTGAAGTCAACTGTGGGTCACATTTAGCACTATGCAAAGACCCTCATCCGCAGTTATATTCCCAAATTAGCCAATGAATGACAAAATGGTGGGCTCACTGGCTACTTAATGGAGAGGGGACTGGGTGAGCAGGCTCTCTAAACGGGGAGACCAATTAGATGTCCCCCATCTTGAAAGGAGAGAAAGTCTGCAATCAATGCTGATCTGATTAAGAAACAAGAGTGCGAGCAGGCTAGGTTTTCTCCTAGTCACAGCCCTTTATCTGGCACATCTAATTCTTGTTGCCATGACAAAGGGACAGGGCAGAGCTCACACACGGGCACAACATGAACTCAGCTTGGCCATTTGAACTTAATGTAGAGCACTCCATCAAGCCTCTTCTATAGGCTTTAGCTAACCTTAATTACAATCACAAATTCCCATCATAAAATCAATGCTAACACTCACAGGCTGGATAAGGTCTGCTTTAAGTGTTTTAAATTCTCCACTCTTAAGTTGCTAATGAGAGTTTAAAACAAGCTCTGTTGACCTGCTTCCTCATCCCCAGAACAACACTCTCTCAAGGTTGCATGCTGCGTGCAGCCATTCGGACAGTCTGTGCTTGGCAATCAATGTGCTGACTCAGTTCACAGCATTGACATTCCAAATCTAGTACAGGTATTGAACCCACACCGTGGGCATCATAAACCAGCCATCTAGCCAACTGAGCTAACTGACCCTGGTCTGTAGGCAGGTCGGTTTGCAATGCAGAGTCATACCAACAAATGGGTTCAATTCCCGCACCAGCTAAGGTTGTTATGTAGGTCCCTCCTTCTCAACCCTTGACTGTGGTGACCCTTAGGTTAAACCACTACCAGTCTTCTCTCTCAAGACAGAGCAGCCCTATGGCACAGTAAGATTATGGTGACTTTACCTTTAAAACTCTCTGTTAAGATTCAGTAGACAACTTTCAGGAAATTACACCAGAAGAATGTCACTGTTAAGGACTTAAATCCTTTGACATTTCAACAAAGGCTCTTTGAAATTTCAATGCTGTTGAAGTACTGGTAGGGAAGTGTAACCAACTCTTCCTATCCGTTACTGTCCCTCTGATCTGCAACCTGTTTTTTAGTCACTAAGAGAGAGTCTAAGGTGACCTCAGGATGGTATATTAATGGTCTCTGCTGAAAGGGATAGGATACAAATTCATGCCTGCTGTTTAAATGTCACATCACTGATCTCATGGAGATGAGTAACTTCTCTGCAGGCAAGAAAAATTACATCAAAAGGCAGTCGAAGTATGTTCCTGATTTCACAGCACAGTTACAGATGTCTGAGAACAGCTCATCTGTTCTGTTTCCGTAAGACATTTTCCTGATGATGAAATGGAAAGAAATTATGGGACTTTTATTTACACGTGAAAATTGATTCTCAAATCCCAATTCTCAGTTTGCACTCCTCAGTATTGAATTCAAATGATCATATTCAAACAATTTTTTTCTCTATGCATGGATCTTCCTTCACAAGTGCCACCAGATCCATTCATATACTTTGTTGACTCATCACCCTTACTTAATTAATCAGATTATGCACGCAGAAAGTCTGTCACATGGATTGCTGTGGTTCAAGAAAGCAGCAACTCACCTTCAAGGGCAGCTAGGGATGGTCGTTAAATGCTGACCCAGCCAGCAATGCCCATGTCCCATGACTTAATAGAAGAAAAGCCCAAGACCAGTCTAAAAATAGCCTTGACTATGTCACAGATCACACTGATTATAGAGTTAGTAGGCCATCACAGTGGGATGATACAGGTGATCCCAACACTGAGAAGATAGCAACAGGTATTGGGGAACCCAGTCAGCACCAGGACACATCAGCCATAGACGTAATGGCTACTCCTTTTATGTTGGTGCATGCCCTGACCACCAGTACGTATGTGCTCTTACTGTGATGACAAACTGACCATTTCACAGAATGTACACTTGATATTGATATCCAGCCGGGGATATACCCAGTGTAGCCTTAGCAACATTCCATGGCCCTACAGAGGTAGAGAATTCCAAGGAATCACTACCCTCTGGATATAAAAACATCTCATTTATGTCATAAATACTTTGTAACAAAGGCTAACACTCCATTATCCTGTTCCTGGGTAGGTTCTGCAATAAGTATCTATTAAAAAAAACGCAATACACTGTACAAATTCCACAGTGTCCTTGCTGAATTGATTTATCCATTCAATATGCAGATTAAAATAACTCATGTCAACTGTAGAGCCTTTTTAAAGCATCTCCATTAGTTCCTGATTTATATTTTGTCCTTCAGTGAGGTAACTTATTCATGATTTTTTTTTCTCCTGGTTGTTCCTTACTTCCATCAATTTCATTCCATCTCATGACCTCCTGCACCTATATCACTACTCCCCATGCACTGATACCACTCATTATTAACAACTTCCTTTTCCCCGTTTTTCTAGAACATCGACTACTTTTGAATATTGAGTCCTGATCACCCTGCAAACCAAGTCTCTGTAATAGCCATCAAATCAAATTAATTTATTTCTATTTGTACTGTCAAATCATCAACTATCTAGTTACAAATCCTATACGCATTCAGTTAAACCTTAAGCGTTGACTTTTTACTTTTATTAAACATTCTGGTTCTAATTTCTGCTGCACTCTTCTGCATCTATTTTCTACCACTTCTGGACACACTGATTATCATCTGCCTCTTCATTACCTTGCAGCCCTGCTCCCTGAATTTTCTTTCTTTTTTTTAAACTTCAATTAAATCTCCCAGCCACTAATTAGTTTAAAGCTTCATCTGTAACCCTAATTAAATGACTCACCGGGACACTGCTTCCAGCATGGTTCAAATGAAGCCTATCCTGTGCACGGTGGCACAGTGGTTAGCACTGCTGCCTCACAGCGCCAGAGACCTGGGTTCAATTCCTGACTCAGGTGACTGACTGTGTGGAGTTTGCACATTCTCCCTGTGTCTGCGTGGGTTTCTTCCAGGTGCTCCGGTTTCCTCCCACAGTCCAAAAATGTGCAGGTTAAGTGAATTGGCCATGCTAAAAATGCCTGTAGTGTAGGGTGAAGGGGTAAGGGTAGGGGTATGGGTGGGTTGCGCTTCAGCGGGTCGGTGTGGTCTTGTTGGGCCGAAGGGCTTGTTTCCACACTGTAAGCAATCTAATCTAATTGCATAACTCCCTTTCCCCAGTTACTACTGCCAGTGCCTCATGAATCAGTCCCCATTTCTCCCACATTCACCTCTCTTTCACTGCAGTCTGTACAGTCATCCATACTGGGATCAAGACCCTCATACCTACTGGACAAGAGCACTAGCCAGAGGTCCTCCAAAGCTAAATTCTGGTCCCCAGTATCTGCCTCAATTGTAGTCACACCCTATCGTTCCCCACCACTGGCCAAATTTGATGTAATTAATCTAAGGGGTGTAACTGTCTCTTGAACCAAGTTCCTCTACCCCTCCCTAATGTATCGCTATATCTACTGCCTGGATTCCAGCGTAGCAAATCTGCAAAGTTCCTCAAGCAGCCAATACTTGCTTCAGATGTGGTCGCTTTGGATCTCAACAGCCACCAGCAGCTCCTAGATACTGCAACTGCAACACATCACCAACCAAGTCTTATATTTTAGCAGTGAATTTCCTAACTGTACTGTTTCACTATAGTAATATCTCCCACGTTAAACTACTTGGCAAATCACGAGAGATAGGGAATGAATGCCTATCTACCCAGTTTCCTGGGATGTCAGATCGTGGATCTGTCAAATTGAAGCATGTTTTTTTTTGGGGGGGGGGGAAAGAGTTGAAACTATCTCTGCAGCCAGTTTTTAATCTCTAGCTGCTGCTGCCCTTCTCAACCAGGTCTGCTGTCTCACCCAGGTTCACAAGTAATGCTGATCTGCTGCCCACTCCACACTGATTGAGTTTGTCAGTCAGTCATTTAAACACACCGGCTTTGGTTGGATGCATTTAAAAGGGAGCTGCTTTTTTGTGAAAGAAGTGATGAACAAACACTTAGGGGAGAAATGGAGAAAAACCATCTAAGTGACAACAATAGCATTTTAACCCTATTTAAATTATAATAAATTCTGTCATCCCATAATCATGTGTAACTTTGTGAACAATACCTTTTTTTAACCACACCATTTTTACAAAGACAATGGGTTTAAGTGCATATTTGTTCATGTTTTCCAAGCAATTGCCTTGTCATAAAAAAATTGAAAACATGCCTGCAAATAACATGAATGATGTTTCTTTAATAAATACTGACTTCTATGAAAATCTTGCGCAGAACTGCTGCAACAGTTAGAAACCATTCAAAATTTACTGAGGTGCCTGTCTGATTCCTGATGCCTGAAACGTCCATTCTCCTGCTCCTCAGATGCTGCCTGACCTGCTGCGCTTTTCCAACACCACATTCTCGGTGCCTGCGTGATGTCTCTTTAACTGTTCATACATGTGCTCTCTCCATGTGGCCTCAGAGACTTGAAGCTTGAAACTCCTATCCCATTCCACCTGCCCCCACCCCCCCACCCACCACCACCACCAAGCTTTCTCAGAACTAAATATAAATAAGAGACCATGGAAAATTTAACTTGATGGCAAAGTTTATATAGATAGAATATGTCTGTCTAGGTGGCGGTTAGAAAAACATTGCTTGCAATCAAGGCAGCTTTTGAGTTGTAAATTCCCCTGTGCGTTCTAACCCATTGACATAGAGAGAGGGCCTAATCATTACATGTGTAATTCATTTAAAGTTCTATTACAGCCAGCCAGTTGCTATAACAACTAAAAGAAAAGAAACTCACAATATTTCTAGGAAATGCCAGGGATTGGTTATGAAGGACGGATTCTTTGAGCTTGGGCTCAGACTTCTGAGACCACTTCAATCAATCACAAGTTAACTGCCCCTCTGTGGTACCTCTTTGACTGCCTGTTGGTTGCCATGACAATCAAGGTGCCCTTCACATAATGAGGCACAGTCACCCGTCTGCATTGCCTATAGCTACGGCATTCTTTTCATTTAAAAGAAAAATGCTATGTGAATCTGCAACCATTTGTTCGCTGGGATGATTCAAAACTGTTAACCCTCTCCTGCTGAGAACAGCTGAAAATGGCCATCACAAATTCAAAACGGGATGCACTTTAAGACAAATCAGGATCAACCTAAACAGGTGATAGGTAGTTAAAAATCCCCAAAGTTACTCAATGGACCCCACCGATCAAACCACTAGGAACATTTGATGTCATCTTCTGAGCATTTGACAAAGATGTCCACCCAAAGATGACTTTGTCTGAGCACCCTTTTTTATGCAGCTGTCTGATCAGAATGGAGCTATGGGTTTGCCATCAACTCAACAGCAATGAGTTCGGAGCCAATACAGGTACAAAATTGGAAACTTACAAGTTGTTTCTGATCCTCCCACCCCCCCATGTGGGCCAGGAGCCCTGTTGTTCCTCCAGTCGTCACAGGAAATTGTAGGCCTCCCTGCCTTGAACCAGTCCTCCCTACTGATCTTCCAATAAATGGGTTTCCGGGCAGCTGATTCCATTACTCACTTGTTTTTGCTGGGGAAACCTGTGGGCTACGTACTTTTTAAAAATTATTTCATCCCCAGCAAGTCTCAAGTTGCTAGAAGGAGGAAGTTAAGCCAATAGCTCAGTTTCCCATCTCTTGGCAACTGAAATCTCCTTCTGGGTCAGTGGTGCTGGAAGGGCACAGCAGTTCAGGCAGCATCCAACGAGCAGCGAAATTGATGTTTCGGGCAAAAGCCCTTCATCAGGAATAAAGCTTTATTCTGATGAAGGGCTTTTGCCCGAAACATCGATTTCGCTGCTCGTTGGATGCTGCCTGAACTGCTGTGCTCTTCCAGCACCACTGATCCAGAATCTGGTTTCCAGCATCTGCAGTCATTGTTTTTACCTGAAAAATAAATCTGCGCATTCTCCGTCACTATCTGCAGTAAACCTACCATCACTGATCAGTGTACACATTGGGGTTCTACAATTGCACATGCTAGAAGATAGACCTCAGTGGTAGCAATAGGACCCAAGCTATTTGCTCACCTTACATACTTGATGCTGAACTTGGGCATATCGAAGCCAGAATATAAAGCTTCCCTGTTCACAGTTTGTTGCTGTACATCATGCATTCAAGAAAGACCCAAAGCCAATCTCATTCCTGAAATGTGCCCAGTCTCCCCAGCTTACTCTTCCAGGGTAGTTTCTCTCACAACTTTGAACAACAGGTGAAAATAGATGCTTCACACTGCTACAGTGCAGTAGCAACAAGAGTGGTGTTTGCTGTTAACATGATGGTGCAATCAAGCCAAAGAGATGTACTGCCTGACACGCAAATGTATAATGGGTATGTGAGTTACAGAGTGGGTGTGATGCCTAGTGTATAGGCTCGATGTCCTGGTAGTTCATTTCAAACTGCATGTCCCTTTGGAACAGCATACTGACCCTACCCAAACAACCCATTCTGCAGGTTTCATAAAACGTGTCCGAAATTCAATGTGATTCAACAATTAGACATTTCTTGGAAATTCCCAAGTGAGCAAGGAATCACCCTAAGAACAATTTAGGATTGTCAGATCGGCTCAGCATTGTGTATTTGTGCGCAGTAGATGTACACATGTATTAATACACAAAGCCCTGTTCCTTGCAAAGGAAAGAATATGTTCACACACTGCCTGTTTCAGTTCAACAAAATAGATAACAACCATTCACTGGCTCATTTCTCGGGGTAATGCTCTGATGAATCAGAGGCAATCTGCCTGGTTAAAATTTAACCAAACATTTGGCAGTTAACTGTCGATTATTAACTAGTAGATTCTGCAATAGCAATGCCCCTATCAGATTTCACTTGCTAACCAATCAGCACTCTCTTTTCATGCAGCACAAATGTTGGTTTTCCCCTTGAATTGGTATTCTTGTGAAATGTCCTGATTGCAAGGTTAAGTGCTTCAACAAATTGCTTCTTTTCTCAACAATGCTTGTGTAAAATTGCAGGTCATTCTGCTATAACACACATTTCATCACCACGAATTGGCTATAGTGCAATTGAAAAATTGTGGGTATTGCTTGGATAACCCAAACTTTCTACTGAATGGGTACAGCAATTTTCTATTAGCGATCTTCTACAGTGTGATTTTCTATCGTGGTTTTCTACAGGGAGTTTTCTATAGCACGAAGTTGCAGAGAAACACAACTGACATGTTATAGCAGAAGAAGCTGTAGTTAACAACTCAAATAGTTACAAATTTTGTCATCTGATGGTTGTCCATTCTACAATACAATTATGTTGTTGCTTAGCACTGACAGCAATAATTACCGCAACAGTATATTTGAGAATGTCTACACATTGAACCAAATGACCTGAGCAGTTATTTTATTAATATTGCCCATGAACAATGTTTTATTCTCCACTTATTGTAAAGGAAGGTTTAAGGTGATATCAATGCTTGGAGAAATTTGCTTGAAAGTTTGAATAAGAAAAGTTTAAGGGAAAGAAAATTCATATTTAAAAGGGAATATATCTTCAACAAAATGATTTGAAATTATGGGATTTTCAGTCTCCTAATAAGAATAAAGAAACATAGGACTTACATAGTAGCAAAAGCAGGCCATTTGGCCCTTTTGGGTGAATTCACCATTTGATAATACCATGGCTGATCTGCTTGTGATTTGAACGCTGATTTCCCACCAGCCCTTCCATAACAGGCTAAAGATCCTCAGGGAAAAAAACTTTCCTCATCTCTCCAAAAAGGGAGACGTCTCATTTTTATACCACATCACCAAATTATTACCTCCTCAAGAAGAGATTTCATCCTCCCAGTATCAACTCCTCAGGGCTTCAAGTTTCCTCAGGGCTTTTTATTTTTAATTCTTCTAAAGTCCAGTGGGTATATGTTCAATGTGTTCAACCTCTCTTACAAGTCCCAGGAATAACCTGAATGAGTTCAGAGCTGCTTCTATTACCATTATGTCCTTTCAGTAGTTCACAGTAATCAGTGTGGTATCAGACTAGAGACCTGTACATCTCCAATATAAAAACTTTCTCAGTTTTATATTCAATTTCCCTTGCAATAAATTTCAATATTCTATCTGCCTCCTTAATCACTTGCTGCATCTGCATACTAACTTTTTGCAAGTTGTTTACAAGGACACAGCCTTCTTTGTACCATGCACCTCTGTGATCTTTTTCTGTTCAATACAGTATGCTTCATTTTTAGTTCCTTCTGCCAAAATTGACAAGGTTCCATTTTTCCACACTTCACCCACTCAACTCACATATATTCATATGCAGGCTCTTTACCTCCTCTTGACAAATTACTTTCCTATCTATCTTGGAATCAACAACAATTTTATCCACCAGACATTTAGTTCCTTTATCTAAGTCATTGACATAGATTGTAATTTGTTGAGGTCCAGCACTGGTCCCTGCTACATCTTACTTGTTATAGCCTCCCAGCCCAAAAGTGGCCGGTTTTCCTTACTCTCAACATCCTGTTAGCTAACCAACTATCTATCCATGCTTATATTACCCCCTACTCCATGAGCTCTTTTGTTATGGTGTAATTTTTGATGTAGGAGTTGATCAAATGTCCTTAAGGTCCAAGTACACCATATCTCCAGGTTCCACTTTATCTACTTTGCTTATTCCTTCATAGAAACATAGAACATGGAATAATAGAAAAATAGGAGCAAGAGTAGGCCATTTGGCCCTTCAGACTTGCTCTGCCATTCAACATGATCATGACTGATCATCCAACTCAGTATCCTGTTCCTGCTTTCTCCCTTCAGCCACAAGTAGTATGGCCAAGTCCTTCCTGAAAACATTCAATGGTTTGGCTTCAACCACATATTGTGGCAGAAAATTTCACAGACTCACCACTCTCTGGGTAACTACATTTTTCTGTACCTCAGTCCTAAATGGCTTACCCTGTATCCTTAAATTGTTACCCCCTGGTCTGCCCAGTTTAGTCTTGTTCAAATTTTATGTTTCAGAGAGATCCCCCATCCCAGTGAAAACAGTCCTAACCAATCCCGTCTCTCTTCATATTTCAGTCCTGCAATCTCAGATATCAGTTGGTCCCTCCTCAAAAAAATTCCAATAGATAAGTTAAACTTGACTTCCTTTTCACAAAACCATGTTGACTTAAGCTGATGTCATGAATGATTTTCTGTGCACCCTGCTTTAACCTCTAATAATGGATTGTAGTACCTTCCCTCAGATGGATGTTAAGCTAATTGTAATTTCCTGCTTTTTGTCTCCCTCCATTTGTTATTTTCAATTCCACTGGAACCTTTCCAGATTCTAAAGAATTTTGGAAGATTGTAGTAATGACTCTACTACCTCTGCAATCACTTCCTTTTCAAATCCAAGGGTGCAGGCCAGAACAGGATGTGCTAGCCATTATTGTTTTTAGATTTCTCAGTGTTTTTGTCCCATGATGACAATTGTTCTAAGTTCCTTGCTCTTTTCCACCTCTCGATTTCAAGTACCTGCATTAAGTTTAGGTCTTCTCGAGTGAAGACGGCATAAGATACCAGTTCAACACTTCAGCCACTTCCTGGCTTTCCATTACTAGTTCACAGACTCATGCTTTAAAGAACTAACACTCGCTAATATTCTTATTGTAAAATTTATTCATGGCATGAGGAAGTTGCTGGCTAGGCCAGCATTTATTGCCTATCCTTAATTGCCCTGAGGGGGTTAAGAGTCAAACATGTTACTGTGGGTTTGGAGTCACATGTAGGCCAGGTAAAGATGGCATCTTCTCTCCCTAAAAGGATATTAGTGAACCAGGTGGGTTTTTATGACAAATTGACAATGGCGTTATATTCATATTAAACTCTTAATTCCAGATTTTCATTGAATTTAAACTCCACCATCTGCCATGGCAGGATGGTCCCCAGAATATTACCTGGATCTCTGGATTAACAGTCTAGCGCTCATACTGCTAGGCTGTTGATCCACATAATTTAATTGCTTGTAGAAACTCTTACTGGCTATTTCTTACTTCCAGCCAACTTCTTCTCGTACCCATAATTTCTCCCTCTAACTTTTCTCAGTAATTTTTAAACTCTTCTTGCCACTTCTAATCCCCTCAGAAGTAGAGCATTTCTTTTAACTTGGTAGTATCTTTAACTTCCTTAGTTAATCGCAGATAATGCATTCTTCTCAAAGCATCTTTCTTTCTCACTGGGATAAGTCTTTGCTGAGAATTATTAAAGATTTCTGTCTAAGTCTACCACTGTTAGCTTTTCATGTAAAATGATAATACGGCACAATCTGTACTAACACTTTAGAGTGCTTGAGTAGTATTAATAGATGTGGTTCTGTTCGCCGAGCTGGGAGTTTGTGTTGCAAACGTTTCATCCCCTTTCTAGGTGACATCCTCAGTGCTTGGGAGCCTCCTGTGAAGCGCTTCTGTGATGTTTCCTCCGGCATTGAAAGTGGCTTATCTCTGCTGCTTCCGGTTGTCAGTTCTTGCTGTCCGCTGCAGTGGTCGGTATATTGGGTCTAAGTCGATGTGTTTGTTGATAGAATCTGTGGATGAGTGCCATGCCTCTAGGAATTCCCTGGCTGTTCTCTGTTTGGCTTGTCCTATAATAGTAGTGTTTATAGGGCAAGCCAAACAGAGAACAGCCAGGGAATTCCTAGAGGCATGGCACTCATCCACAGATTTTATCAACAAACACATCGACTTAGACCCAATATACCGGCCACTGCAGTGGACAGCAAGAACTGACAATCGGAAGCAGCAGAGACAAACCACTATAAATGCCGGAGGAAACATCACAGAAGCGCTTCACAGGAGGATCCCAAGCACTGAGGATGTTACCTAGAAAGGGGATGAAACGTTTGCAACACAAACTCCCAGCTCGGCGAACAGAACCACAACAACAAGCACCCGAGCTACAAATCTTCTCACAAACTTTGAGTATTAATAGAACATAAAACATAGAACATAGAACAATACAGCACAGAACAGGCCCTTCGGCCCATGATGTTGTGCCGAACATTTGTCCTAGCTTAAGCACTTATCCATGTACCTATCCAATTGCCGCTTAAAGGTCACGAATGATTCTGACTCTGCCACTCCCACAGGCAGCGCATTCCATGCCCCACCACTCTCTGGGTAAAGAACCTACCCCTGACATCCCCCTATACCTTCCACCCTTCACCTTAAATTTATGTCCCCTTGTAACACTCTGTTGTATCCGGGGAAAAAGTCTCTGACTGTCTATCTATCTATTCCCCTGATCATCTTATAAACCTCTATCAAGTCACCCCTCATCCTTCACCGTTCCAATGAGAAAAGGCCTAGCACTCTCAACCTATCCTCATACGACCTATTCTCCATTCCAGGCAACATCCTGGTAAATCTCCTCTGTACCCTCTCCAAAGCTTCCACATCTTTCCTAAAGTGAAGCGACCAGAACTGCACACAGTACTCCAAATGTGGCCTTACCAAGGTCCTGTACAGCTGCACCATCACCTCACGACTCTTGAATTCAATCCCTCTGCTAATGAACGTTAATACACATAGGCCTTCTTACAAGCTCTATTCACCCGAGTGGCAACTTTCAAAGAGCTATGAACATAGACCCCAAGGTCCCTCTGCTCCTCCACCTTATTAAGAACCCTACCGTTAACCCCGTATTCCACATTCTTCTTTGTCCTTCCAAAATGGACAATCTCACACTTGACAGGGTTGAACTCCATCTGCCACTCCTCAGCCCAGCTCTGCATCATATCTAAATCCCTTTGCAGCCGACAACAGCCCTCCTCACTATCCACAACTCCACCAATCTTCGTATCGTCTGCAAATTTACTGACCCACCCTTCGACTCTTCCAAGTCATTAATAAAAATTACAAACAGCAGAGGACCCAGAACTGATCCCTGTGGAACTCCACTTGTAACTGGGCTCCAGGCTGAATATTTACCACCTACCACCAATCTCTGACTTTGACCGGTTAGCCAGTTCTCTATCCAACTGGCCAAATTTCCCACTATCCCATGCCTCCTGACTCTCCACATAAGCCTACCATGGGGAACTTTATCAAATGCCTTACTAAAATCCATGTACACTACATCCACTGCTCTACCCTCATCCATATGCTTGGTCACCTCCTCAAAGAATTCAATAAGACTTGTAAGGCAAGACCTACCCCTCACAAATCCGTGCTGGCTGTCCCTAATCAAGCAGTGTCTTTCCGGATACTAATAAATCCTATCCTCAGTACCCTTTCCATTACTTTGCCTACTACCAAAGTAAGACTAACTGGCCTGTAATTCCCAGGGTTATCCCTATTCCCATTTTTGAACAGGGGCACAACAGTTGCCACTCTCCAGTCCCCAGGTACCACCCCCGTTGACAGTGAAGACGAAAAGATCATTGCCAACGGCTCTGCAATTTCCTCTCTTGCTTCCCACATAATCCTAGGATATATCCTGTCAGGCCCGGGGGACTTGTCTATTGTCAAGTTTTTCAAAATGCCCAACACATCTTCCTTCCTAACAAGTATCTCCTCTAGCTTACCAGTCCGTTTCATACTCTCCTCTTCAACAATATGGTCCCTCTCATTACCACCATTAAGAATGCTTCATTGCAATGGGTAAATAGTCACTAATCTTACTGTGAGTTATTCACTAACACTAATTTTTTTGTCTCTTTAAAAAAGTTGAGACATGCCCAGCTCAGAGGTTCAACTCATTAAGAGATTACCTGATTGTACCCAAGGAACCCTGATGTAATGAATTAACATTGTACAGTTGCTGAGATTAAAGTTGGCCCTTCACAATAAACTGATGTTTTACCATTAGTAGGTTCTGTCTGTTTTTCTTTCTTTGTATTGTCACATTTACAAAAAAAACTGTGGTATAATAGACATGAAGAACAATACAGCAAAGTCTAAATGTTTACATCATCTCATTACACACAGAGTTAAAAAGTAATGAAAATTAACAACAATGCAAACATTATAGTCTGCCTCTAACCAGGAGAAGTGAGAGCAGAAGTATAAACCTTGAAGGGCACGACCATAGTGAATGGCAGGCAATAAATAAATGAACTCCAGTGGTGCTTGGTCATAAAAGCATCAGGGTGGCTCAATGGTTAGCATGCTACCTCACAGTGCTAGGGCCCTGGATTCAATTCCACCCTCAGGTGACTGTGTGGAGTTTGCACGTTTTCCCTGTGATTGTTGTGGGTTTCTTCCAGGTTCTCTGGTTTCTTCCCACAGTGTGTAGGTTAAGTGAATTGGCCATGCTAAATTGCCCAGAGTGTCCAGGGATGAGCAGGCTAGATGGATTAACCATGGAATGCTATTTGGAGGGTTATTGTGGACTCACTAGGCTAATTGTCCTTCTTCTACACTGTAAGGATTCTATGATGAAAAACACCAAATGGGAACAAGAATCCAAAGTAGGATAATTATGTCACTTCCCTCCTCAAATGAGGAAAAAAAATGAATGGATTGTTAAAAGCAATGAAAAAAAAAGCCCAAAATGTCACTACATCTAATTACAAGTGACAGCCTTAAGCATTCTTCTACTCATTATTCAAGGTCAAACTCGAAGGAATGCTGCAGAAAGATTCAGACTGATATACCACCCCTGCAGCCACTCTTTCATGAAAGGAATCCCAAGATCAAAAAAGGAACTTGAATTGAATCAGCATGGAGTATGCTACATTCTCTTTTCTTTGTGAATTTATCTCATTCAAGACAAACCTTATGAGAACACTGAATAAGTAGTTACAGAATCTAATACAAGGAAACTGAAAAGATAACTCCTTGTTTTGTAGTATCCCCAGAAGACAAAAATAGTAATATAAAGGACAATTGCAATTGGAGATCTACTGGACTCTCTGTAATCCTAAGCATTCTTCACTAAACAAGGCAATGTTAATTATTAACTCCTTTCACATCATAATCTTCAGCTTTCTGATCCAAACGTAATAATGCTTTCACACCAATCAGACATTAGTTTTAGCTCCTATATAAACAAATCAGTCACCAACACAAAACACCTAACAATATTACAGCAATCACTGCAGAGACAAAGAAATACAGAGGAATCTTGATTATCCGAATATCAATTATCTGAATATCGGATTATCCAAAGAAGATTTCAAGATCCCGCAAAAACCTTACATCAAAGAGATAAATATATGCGATTTACCTGTACTAAAGAAGTGAAAACGTTGGCAAAAACAAAGAAACACAAGCAGCTCAAGCATCAGCCACTGGATATTTTTTTAGGTAAGGGTTTACACAACCCTTTATAAAAGTAAGTGTTTTACGGTATTCCCGTCACTTTGCTGAGCCGTGCATTTTAAAAAAAGACCGAGACATGCACGAGGTGGGGCCTCCATCTTTCTATAGCGAGACTGAGTGCCTGGAAATGGATAGTGTCAATGGTCTTGCTATCTAGAAGCTGTTCGGGACCTTGCTTAATGTTGGAATTTCATGGTAAGGGTTTAGTTTTTCTCATGTTAACCTGTAATTTGCAGACTGCAAAGATTAGTTTATTTAAATGGCAGCCTCATTAAAATTATAGATTTAAACAAATTCTCCAGGAGAGCACAGTGTCAGATCAGTATGGCTTCCCCTGTTTAAGCTAAAATCGATTATCCAAATAATCAATTACCCAAACAAAATAGTGCCCGCCCATCTCATTCGGATAATCAAGGTTTCTCTGTATTCAAGAACATTAAATCTTGTTAATGACACTTTTTAGAGAGTTGCATTATACTGAAATCTGAAGTTAGAACAAAAATATTCTATTGTGCCCAGGCTGACCACTAAAGTGCTTGGCTAATTCCTTTTTAAACACTTTAATAAATGACCTGCATCATGTTTTTGGAATGTGAGTTATGTTACCTACTGATTACAGATGTACAACAATGTTCTGATACCAAGTTCCTTAAGAGAGGAGAGAGGAAGTGGGCCGTATTTGTGCTGTCTATATTTTCCTGGAATTTTTGCTGTTCTTGCTGTAAAACACAGAGACTTGCATACAAGATTTTTTTTGCATGACACAAAGCTCTAAGTCTACAAGAACAGTGCAGCTGTAGTCTCAGCATTGAGACTAAATAAACCAGGCAGTTTAGCCAACTAACTGGAAAAGAAAACAGCACTAACCAATAGGAGACTGCCAAATACATTTTCTGAAAGAGGCCCAGCATCAGTGTTAGCCTAAAAGGCTTACTTCATAGTTCAGGAAAATCCTGAGGAAATGTCTAACACCTGGTTCTTTCTCTGCAGTTTAAAACCATTATACACCCTCTGCAAAAAAAACCTGCGATTGGCAAGAACCTTGAACTGTCACAATTTACTCACAATGTGATGTTTGAAAACATTTTTAATAAAGTAAAATCTTAAAGTAACACCAGTATATAAAAACACAAAATATAAAGTGCTGATGCACAAATAACATGCAACAACTAAGAATTTACATCTGAATGATGTGAAGAATGTGCCAAGATGCTGCACATATCCATGTATGGAAAACAAGACCCTGAGCGAGTGAGTGAGCGAGCATCTGAGAGGCCAGTACGGTGACTGAAGGTTTGGTCAAAACGGTGAACTTTGAGAAGAGAACACAAAGATTTAGATGGAGAATTCCACAGCAGACAATGTTGGGAAGAAAGGAAAAGACAGAAAAGGCAAAACAAAAAAGTGAGATATACAAATTACTGATAAGAGGGACAAAATACAGGGCTGAGGAATTTAGTTTTTGAAATATTCTTTTACAGTATGTGGCCATTGTTGGTTAAGCCAGTGTTTATTCCCCATCCTTAATGCCCTGGAGAAGGTGGTGGTGAACAAGCACCTCGAAATGCTGCAGTGCATCTGGTTGTCTCAGACTGCACAATACACATTGTAGCAAAGCTTTGTGGGCAGCACGGTGGCACAGTGGTTAGCACTGCTGCCTCACAGCGCCAGAGACCCAGGTTCAATTCCCCCCTCAGGCGACTGACTGCGTGGAGTCTGCACGTTCTCCCACAGTCTAAAGATGTGCGGGTCAGGTGAATTGGCCATGCTAAATTGCCTGTAGTGTTAGGTAAGGGGTAAATGTAGAGGTATGGGTGGGTTGTGAGTCGGTGTGGACTTGTTGGGTCGAAGGGTCTGTTTCCACACTGTAAGTAATCTAATCTAAATTAAGGCATATCTGAAGAACAAGTATTTAAATGTTATCAAAACTGAAATATGAACGGACTGTTGATAGAACGACCATTAGAATAGAGGTTAGAAAGGTTGTGATCTGAGAAATTTGGGTTGGATTATACTAGTTGCTCTCTTTTTACACAAGTTCAGTAGTTAATTCCACATCTCTCTTCCTTCACTCCTAGCCCCATCTTTATTTCCAATGACTACACAGACTATTTTCCACATCACCACCCCTGCACTCCACCCAGCACAGTCTGCAATTTGCAGGAAATGTCTGTGAGGTGACTTCACAAAACTCCCTGAACATTTACTGAATCTCTTTGGAGGCTGTAGAGTCTGTGCATGCCAAACTGCTGTGGGAGGGTCCTCAGCCCTTGCCTGACTACATTGTCAGTATCCAGCTATCAATGAACACTCCTGTTCCTTTAAACAATGACATTCAATGTTTGGACAAGGTATCATCTCATTTGTTGCCACTTCATCAATACTATGCTCTTGCGTTGGTGGTCTCCAAGCTGCACATTTTCCATCCTGTGCGTACAGTTTGAGAGGACAGGTTTGGTCAGTCCTATAACATTCCTCTTTCTGTTGTAGTTGTTCATGGACCTGCACTGTGACATTCCACGTTAGTACTAGAAGTTGCGCTCGCACAGTATATTTCATCAAAGGTGTTCATGATGTCGGAGGGTTTGGGGTGAGGGATCAGGGAAATCAAATATACAGAAAACTCCACAGGAGCCAGTATCCTATCAGCAAGAAGGGTGAATCATTGACACTGATCCAGCTCCATCTGAGCCAGCTCTCAGTGAACTGAATCTCTGACACTCCTGTTCGTATCTGTGAGCGAGAGGGCCCTGATTGGACCAGATTAACGTCTCCAGTCGGGAAACCCATTCTATGTGGTCCACTTCGCTGCCCTTATTACAATCACCGTACCCCTCTTGCTCAAAGTCTATGGACATGGATTGGTTTTGTTTTGTAGATCCTCCTGGGATGTTTTACCACATGTCAGGTTCCTCTGCCTCTGATACGGGCGATGTGTAACGTACAGTAGCTCACCTCTTGTGCCCGGAGCATCTCAGAAGAAATTCATTCTCCAGGCAGCAAAGGCATTGATTACACTGCCATCTGCCATCTTCACCTCAGATTCAGAGACACCTTCAGTGTCTAATGGATAGGGAGAACCCATGGGTTCTGGAACAGTCAGAAAGGCAGTTAAGAAGCCCGGGCACATTTTGCCAGTTTGTAGCTTTCATGTGGTCCACATGATAGTTCAGGACTGTCATACCTACCCAAACTTTATATATCACTGGACCTGACCTCACATTAACTATGTCTCTTACCCAAACAGGGCCATTCCCCTGGTTCCTACACCAAACTTTCTCCCCTGAAGTAAACGGTTTCTCTCGCTTAGTAAATTTCTCTCTCGTCATGTGTTTGGCATTGGCGTTCCTGATACCAGTTCACCCATTCACCCCACACCCCCACAAGAGTCCAGAAAGATCAGATTTAACCTGGTGCAGAGTCTTCTCCCCATTAGTGACTCTGCTCAAGCTGTCCCTGTAGTTGTACGAGGGGTGGTCCTATAATCAAACAGGAACTGGGATGGATTGCTGCCTAGTGAAGCTGTACGTGGTTTCTTTAAACCTGCCCTCTAAGTCTGAAACACTCTTTCCACCAGACCACTGGACGATGGATGGTAAGGAGCTGTTCTTATAGGATGAATACCGTTTGGCTTTAGGAAATACTCAAATTCCCTGCTGATAAATGACAGCCTGTTATCTGTGACCAACACTTCCAGGAGTCCGTGGTACGTGCAGTTGTTCTATTGTTCCTGCACTTGGCGAATGAACAATATGCATATGCAGCCACTTTGAGTAGGTACCACAATGACAAAGAACATTAAGCCCATGAAGGGACCTGCATTGTTGACATATAACTGAATCCGGGATTCAACTGGCCATTCCCATGAATGTGGGGGAGCCACTAGCAGTAATTTTTGTCCTTGCAGGACTCTGGGCATTGCCACACCAATGCAGCTATGTCTGCTTCCAATCCTGGCCACCAGACATTACTTCTCACCAACATCTTCATTTTGGAAACCCCTGGATGACCACAATAGAGTTAAGCCAGTATCTGGTGGCGACCTTTGCTTGGGTCAATCACACTTGCTCTCCACAATAACATGCCATCCTCTACTGTGATTTGATCTCTCCAGGTCCAAAAAGAAGGTTTAAATTCTGGTTGTGACAGCCCTTTGGTTCCCCCATCACCACCAGCTATTTCAGTTTTGCCAGGACTGGGTCTTTCTGTGTCCTATGTCTAATATTGTCAGCCATACCTGGAAGTATGTCCAGAAAATTTAAAGCCATTATGGATTCTTCCAGTGTCAGCACCACCAATGTTGCATCTGCCAGCGGGAAGCAGCTCAATGCATGCACATTTGCCACTTGGCCTCCCAGATGGTGTTCTAACTTGTAATTATATGCACTTAGTATGAGTGCCCACTGCTGAATTCAGTCTTTTAAGTAGACCTAGCATGGGTTTATGGTCCTTTATTAATAAAAAAATTTACATTCGTAAAGGTATTGTTAGAACTTCCTGACTCCATATACAACCAGTAAACCTTCAAGTCCTGGATGCATATTGGGCCACCTATGAGTTAATACTACCCCGATGCCATGCGGGGAGGCATCGTATGTTAATATTAGGTCTCACCTGGGATCATAGTATGCCAATACCTTAGAGGATTAGCTGTTTCTTCACTTCTCTGAAAACTACAACTTGGCTATATGATCATTTCCAAGGCTAACTCTTTAGGAATTGATGCAAAAGTGCCACGATGGAGGCAAAGTTATGCATGAACTTTTCATAATAATTCACCAGCCGAATGTTGGACTGGGACTCCTCTGATTGCCCTCACTTCATTTTCCAATGGGGGTAACCCAGTCTTGTTGACTTTGTAGCTCAAGTAGGTCACTTGGGGCTCTGGAACATACATTTTTCTCTCCTAAGGTGTATGAGCACTTTGCAGAACCAATTAAAAACTATGTCCAAGTTCTCCTAGTGCTCCATATTGGTCTTCCCTGTCATTAGCATGTCATCTAGATAAACGGCTACCTGAGGTCGACCTTGTAAAATGTTCTTTATCGTCTGCTGAAAAATTGCCATTTGTGGTATCAGCCTATGCCATCCCATATATTGTTACAAACCTTTATGGGTATTAATTGTAGAATACTGGGTGCAATTCTGGTCTCCTTCCTATCGGAAAGGTGTTGTGAAACTTGAAAGGTTCAGAAAAGATTTACAAGGACGTGACCAGGGTTGGAGGATTTGAGCTATAGGGAGAGGCTGAACAGGCTGGGGCTGTTTTCCCTGGAGCGTTGGAGGCTGAGAGGTGACCTTATAGAGGTTTACAAAGTTATGAGGGGCATGGATATGGTAAATAGGCAAAGCCTTTTCCCTGGGGTAGGGGAGTCCAGAACTAGAGGGCATGGGTTTAGGGTGAGAGGGGAAAGATATAAAAGAGACCTACGGGGCAACTTTGTCACACAGAGGGTGGTACATGTATGAAATGAGCTGCCAGAGGAAGTGGTGGAGGCTGGTACAATTGCAACATTTAAGAGGCATTTGGATGAGTATATGAATAGGAAGGGTTTGGAGGAATATGGGCCGGGTGCTGGCAGGTAGGACTAGATTGGGTTGGGATATCTGGTCGGCATGGACGGGTTGGATCGAAGGGTCTGTTTCCATGCTGTGCATTTCTATGACTCTATCTAACCGCAATTGTAAGTCTGCATGGCTCATGTCCAGCTTCATGAATGATAGTATCCCCTGCCAGTTTTGCATGTAAATCCTCCACGTGAAGGATTGGCTATTTATTGGTTATCCTCAGAAAAGCAAATCGACCAGTCAGGCTTCACAATCAGTATAACTGGTGCTGCCCATTCTGCACCATTGTAGAAACTTGTCCAGGCATATCCTGCTCACAGAATGCAGGACAAATCTAATCCAGCCAGATACCAATGTGTCAACATTTTCAATCATTAGCAAAGTGAAATAACACTCACTCAGCAATAAACCAGCTCAGTTTAGGTTCTGCTCGGACCACTTGGCTCTAGACTTGGCCAAACCTGAATACGAATTAAAAACTCAATTCCAGCCATGTGGAGGCATTAAAACAGCATCTGACCAACTCTCACACCAAGTATCTTTAGCAAAATGTAAGACAAAAAAAGTATTCCCACTGCGCCCCATCCACCATCATTCTCTCCAGCATAGCATACTTGTGTCATCAAAAGATGATGTGCACCAATTTGTCAAGCCTCCTTCAACCCCACTTCCTAAACGCAACCTTCAGGAGATTTGGATTTATTTAAAGCAATAATCAAAAAACAGCCAAGTGCACTTGGAATCTCTGAGAAGGACAAGGGCAGCAAGTGCAGTTGCAAATTCTCCTCCAAGTCACACACCATGCTGATTTGGAAATATGTCATTATACCTTCATTGTTGCTGGATCAAAATTTTGGAAGCCTTTATATCTTTCAGAACTACTAACCTGCCTTGACCACATGGACTGCAGCAAATAAAGAAGGCAGCTCACTGCTACTATCTCAAGGGCAATACAGGCAAGTGTTGACAGTAAAACACATGACCACAAGAAAAACCCCTTCACTTATTTAACAAAATTATACCAATATCTGACATCAAAAATGCAATTATCCCACACTACCTAGATAAGAGAGCACTGCGTGTGTGAAAAACTGCTTTCACTCCAAAACCATCTTGGTCTAATCTTGCACTCGTACTACCCAAAACAACCAATAGGTTTTCTTCATTAACCATACGATAAATGGCACAATATAAAATTACAACTTCAAAATAGACTTAGCTTCTGAAGTCTTTTTCTTGCTGAAGGCTATAATCTTTATAAAAGCTGTTCTGGTTTATCGTCAATTGAAAGAAACTGTTGACATGGCCTTCCCATTTTTGAGAAGATGGACAGACTACATTCAGCCATGCCTTTACTTGTGCCTCCATAAGAAATGTTAGTTGCTAAGAGGCTTGTTAACGTGGGTTGGTGGCAATGGTCTGGTTTGATCTCCCCTTTCTCCACCTCGAAGGTAGTTGCTTTTTGCTCAATGTTTTACCTACAATGCAGTTGACTGGCTTCCTGACCAGTAACAGTCTGAGCAGCAGGTACAATTCAGATCTTGAGAGAGCACTGCCATGCCATCAATAATCCCAGCAACGTGATGGCGGATGGGTAGCTTGGCTGTTGCAAGCCACTTTCCAAGCATCTTTATACACTATGATCCGTAGCTGTGATGCCATTGGTTTGAACTTGTGTGACAGCAAGCAGAGATTTCCTGACAGTAGCCTTAGCTTCGACAGAGGCAGATATTGGCAGGCTGCTGCCTTTTAGCAGGTGAGTGAATGATGGGGATGTGGTGATTTGAACAATCAGCAGGAAGTGGTACAGTTGCTAGGATATGACATTTCAAGATGCATTCACTCAACTCTACCACTCATGTGTGACCATTGAACATTCTGCCATAACGCATCAAGTCTTTTCAGAATTTACTGTCTATCATACTTGCATACAAACACATGAATGAAGAGAGAGGGTAGGCCACTCAACCCTTCCAGACAGCTCTGCCATTCATTAACATCCTGGACTATCTGATTATTTCACAGTCCTGCTGACTCCCAATAACCTTTCACCCCTTTGCTTATCAAGAGGCTGTACTTGAATGAATTACTGTACTCAGGATTTGTTTAAATTCCACGCACTTCAGTTTGAGGAAAGGGGATGAAACATTCACAAAATTGTTGGTGTTCGAAATAAAGAGCCAATCCAATGGCCTCATGCTGGTTTATATTTGCTGAATACTTCATTACTTGTACAATTTTGGGTTATATCTCGAGAAACCATGTTAGAGAGTTAACTTCCTAACAAGGACCCTCTAAGAAGATTTAGTGCTGTTTTACAAGCGTTTCATATTCTTAAGGAAGAAGATCACCCCAGGGTAGGGGAAGCAGGAGTTTTCCTTGTTGGTCTCAGAAGGACATATATTACTCTGGATTCCTCTGGGGCCAATTCTCTTCTCTCATTGGCTATCTAGTCAGGAATGCTCCAGATGTTATCTTTAAACTCTATTGGGGCCTGGTTAAACACACATATATGAAAGGTTCTCTGCATGTTTTGACTGGGTTTGTTTGCTGCCCTCTCAGAATAATGGCATTAGGTTCTTCATAGTTAGTTGTGAACTGCCCTCCTAGTTAATGACAGGTCCGTCCCTAACCTTACTTTCGCCCTTACAACTCCACACAATGCCTCACATAGCACTGAAATCCTGTTTCTTTGGGGATTGTAATCTCAACATGCATTACCCAACAAGATTGATGTGAAACAGATGCAGAGTTTAACGATACATTCCAACATGATGACAATGAGCTCAGATTACATACTCACTCCCAACCCTTCACAGTGCAAGCAGTTTGATGTTGAGTTAAAAGAAGTGTGCAAAGTCTATGACCGAATAGGCTTGTGACCCACACACAACAGTTTAAACTGCAAACATCTGCAACACACTGAACAAAACAAAGTTTGTTCAGAATAATGACGTAATTTATAAGAAACAGCAGTACCCTTAAAACAGTATTCAGCTTCAAGCCTGCCCAACAGCTGCTGTCACCTCAGTGTGATCTTCATAGACAAGCCTATTCAAACCTGGGTCTGGATTTGTTAAACAGAGTATTATTCTGCAGGTGAAACCATTTCCCGGCACTACGTGCTGTTCTACCACAAAGCAACAAAGACCTGCCTGTGACCAGTGGAGTGCCACAAGGATCGGTGCTGGGCCCTCTACTTTTTGTCATTTACATAAATCATTTGGATGCAAGTATAAGAGGTACAGTTAGTAAGTTTGCAGATGACTCCAAAATTGGAGGCATAGTGGACAACGAAAAGGGTTACCTCAGATTACAACAGGATCTGGACCAGATGGACCAATGGGCTGAGAAGTGGCAGATGGCAGTTTAATTCAGATAAATGCGAGATGCTGCATTTTGGGAAAACAAATCTTAGCAGGATTTATATACTTAAATGGTAAGGTCCTAGGGAGTGTTGCTGAACAAAGAGACCATGGAGTGCAGGTTCATAGCTCCTTGAAACTGGAGTCGCAGGATAGTGAAGAAGGCGTTTGGTATGCTTTCCTCTATTGGTCAGAGTACTGAGTACAGGAGTTGGGAGGTTATGTTGCGGCTGTACAGGATATTGGTTAGGCCACTGTTGGAATATTGTGTGCAATTCTGGTCTCCTTCCTATCGGAAAGATGTTGTGAAACGTGAAAGGCTTAGAAAAGATTTACAAGGATGTTGCCAGGGTTGGAGGATTTGAACTATAGGGAGAGGCTGAATCGGCTGGGGCTGTTTTTCCTGGAGTGTCGGAGGCTGAGGGGTGACCTTATAGAGATTTACAAAATTATGAGGGGCATGGATAGGATAAATAGGTGGGCGGCACGGTGGCACAGTGGTTAGCACTGCTGCCTCACAGCGCTTGAGACCCGGGTTCAATTCCTGACTCAGGCGACTGACTGTGGTGTTTGCACATTCTCCCCGTGTCTGCGTGGGTTTCCTCCGGGTGCTCCGGTTTCCTCCCACAGTCCAAAGATGTGCAGGTCAGGTGAATTGGCCGTGCTAAATTGCCCGTAGTGTTAGGTAATAGGGGTAAATGTAGGGGAATGGGTGGGTTTCGCTTCGGCGGGTTGGTGTGGACTTGTTGGGCCAAAGGGCCTGTTTCCACACTGTAAGTAATCTAATCTAAAAGACAAAGTCTTTTCCCTGCAATCGGGGAGTCCAGAACTAGAGGGCATAGGTTTAGGGTGAGAGGGGAAAGATATAAAAGAGACCTAAGGGGCAACTTTTTCACGCAGAGGGTGGTATGTATATGGAATGGGTTGCCAGAGGATGTGGTGGAGGCTGGTACAATTGCAACATTTAAGAGGCATTTGGATGAGTATATGAATAGGAAGGGTTTGAAGGGATATGGGCCGGGTGCTGGCAGGTGTGACTAGATTGGGTTAGGATATCTGGTCGGCATGGATGTGTTGGACCGCAGGGTCGGTTTCCGTGCTGTACATCTCTATGACCTATTATTCTCATTGTTTGTTACTTCTTTTCACTCCATATATCTTCCCACCCCAAGGTGGTGATATAAGCGGCAGTATGGTCAGCCTTGACCTTGAGGAGAAAGTTTCCTGAAGAAGGGCTTATGCCCGAAACATCGAATCTCCTGTTCCTTGGATGCTGCCTGACCTGCTGCACTTTTCCAGCAACACATTTTCAGCCTTGACCTTGCCAAATATGCTGGTCCGAGCTTCAACACAAGCAAGCCCATCACTCCTAATCCTACATGAACAAACAGTTTCCAATAGACATTTTTGCTACAGTGGCAACTTGGCAGATTTAGAACAGAAGAAACCCTACAGTGTAGAAAGAGGCCCTTCCGCCCAACAAGTCCACACTGGCCCTCTGAAGAGTAACCCACCCAGATCCATTCCCCTACGCTATACTTACCCCAGACCAATGCACCTAACCTAAATATCCCTGAATGCTATGGGCAATCGAGCATGGCCAATTCATCTTACCTGCATATCTTTTGACTGTGGGAGGAAACCGGAACACCCGAAAGAAACCCATGCAGACAACCCAAACTTGACCTTGCTACCCTGCCACCAATTTGAGGTCCTCAGTCAGTTAATGACGTCTGCAGGACCACTTAAGAGCCCATTCCCACCTGGTTTACAATGTATTTTGGCTTAGGCAGGATGGGTAAGAGGGCCGCCCACCCCGATTTACAACGCAATTCAGGCAGCTCATCACGTTGGGGAGGTGACGGGGTGCATTCTAGGGATTTAGAGTCCTCGGTCTGCTTGGATTTGTGCATGTGCTTTGAATAGGAAAGTAGCCAAGACTCTCACCAGGCTCAATCAGATCATCAGAGAAGTGAAGTGATTCCAAGTTAGTTTTTCCAACAAAAAACTGGAGGACACCAAAGGACAAGTGGACTCCACAAGGAGGTTCTGCCTTCAGTATTATTGTTTTAAAAACATCTGTATAAATACACAGTTTAACGTCTGAAGTTACTTCACAGGGGGGATCAAGACAAAAATGGACACCAAAACAAAAGGACATTCGGGCAGATGACCCAGTGCTTAGTCAAGAAAAAAGGTGGATTTCAGAACCAGAAATCTGTAGCACAGAAACTAGACCTTTGGCTCAGAGGGAACATCTTAAAAAAAAGAGTAGTGGAGAGATCTATAAAGAAATGACAGAATTTAGGTGTTAGACAGCTGCTAGCATAACCACAGTGGTGCTGTGAAGGAAGCACACAAACAAGCACTTGAGGAATTTAGAGGACATAAAAGGATTGGAAGGAGCCACATATAGTGGAGCAAGATCAAAATGGCATTTGAAGACAAAGGTAGGAATTCTAAGTGAGAATGTTACAAAATCAGGAACCAAATGTAGGTTGGCCTTCCACTCTGGCATTGTTTCTGAATTGGTATCATCCTCTATGGTTAAGCCTTTATGTAGGTCAAAGTTAAATAACAGCAGTGATTAAAGAAGATGTTGAAAATCTTGTGAATGCATACTGCATTGTGACTCATGAAGCCACTAACACCTTTAACAGCTCATCTCTACCTTCGGTCATATTTTTCAGCTTGGCCAAATGCCAGTGGAACACTAAAAGCAATATTCATCAAGAAATTCAGTGTAAGAAGCAGTTTTCTTTAGAATCTCAATGAGAACCTACTTTAGCTGCAATACCCAATTTATATGGTGATTGGAGTACATTGTATGTATCTGAAGCATAATTTACTTTAGTGAATAATGATGCTTGCAACAGTTTTCACAAGGCTTTTCTTTGCAGCTGTAACTACAGTTCAAAAATAAACTTGATTTGTTGCAAAGTGCTTTGGGACATCTGGAGATATTGAAAGGTGTTACATATATAATGATTTCTATCCATAGTTTGAGTATAGTACAGCTGAATTCTTTAATGGCAGTCAGTTGTCACTGGTTAAGTTAACAAATTACTGCAAAACTGGAAGCGTCAAGCAAAACGTTTCCCTGAATTAAGATAGAAACACAGAAAATAGGAGCACCAATAGGCCATTTGGCCCTTTGAGCCTGCTCCACCATTAAAATAGTGATGGCTGAGCATCCAACTCAGTTCCCTGACCCCGCTTTCACTCCATACCCTTTGATTGCTTTAGCCCCAGGAACTTTTCAAAAACTCAATTGAGCTTTCGGGCAAAACTAAAGTCAATCACAATAAATTATGCCAATTGAAAATTACTCTGGTAGAAAATCGGGCGGCACGGTGGCACAGTGGTTAGCACTGCTGCCTCACAGCGCCTGAGACCTGGGTTCAATTCCTGACTCAGGCGACTGACTGTGTGGAGTTTGCACGTTCTCCCCATGTCTGCGTGGGTTTCCTCCGGGTGCTCCGGTTTCCTCCCACAGTCCAAAGATGTGCGGGTCAGGTGAATTGGCCATGCTAAATTGCCCGTAGTGTTAGGTAAGGGGTAAATGTAGGGGTATGGGTGGGTTGCGCTTCGGCGGGTCGGTGTGGACTTGTTGGGCCGAAGGGCCTGTTTCCACACTGTAAGTAATCTAATCTAATCTAAAAAAGTGCTCTATAAGTTGCTGTATAATCAATCGGATCTACCATCTCCACCATTCTGTTTTCTTGCTGGAAAAAGGAAATTTGAAGATTTTCAATTACGACCATGATTCGGCTCAGTTGTCAAAAAGACAATATGTATTTCCACTTCAATGCAGTTGACAGATTGTATTAATTATTTCTTCAAATTAACAATGCACCTACCAAGTGTGTGTGAGATGAATTCATGTATGTCTACATACTGATATGAAATGAAGCAACATCACCACTGTAGAATTCCACCAACTTGGCACTTTAATAATTGTCTGTCCTCATTAAAATATATTCCAGAGGACAAAACTTCTTAATTTTATTACTTTGATTGCAATGTCTGATCTATAGCATCTAGAAATGGTGCTTTGAGGTTTCCAATTGTTAATTTCACGGAGATGAAAAAAGTTAAAGACTCAGGTCTGCAAAGCATGAAAATAATGTCTACTGAAAAGGCTTTTTGTTATTCAATGTGAAGACACTGCAGTCCTCTGTGACATGGATCCTTCATTTAATATAGATCTGAGATAAAATTTCAGCATGCAGTTGTTGTGCAAAGGCAGCTTAGCTAGTGTGAAATTAAATTGATGGTAGATAACGATACACCTCATGCTGAGGTTTCACAGCCACTGAATAGACAGATATAAATTGATAACGGCTGAACACAGCTGACGGACAATAGCGTAGAAAGGCAGGATTTATTTGCAATTCAGTTCAAACCATTCTCCTTTAATCCAAGCATCTGGCTGCCAGTCCCACTGAGACACAAGTATCACAGGTAAATTGTTTGAAAGAGGAAAACTTAAAAATAGCAGAGCTCCACAAATGAGACCTGTTCAGGATATCACACAGCTCAACACAGAATCAAGAAAATGTTAGGTTGTTGCCAACTTGCAGTAAGGTGTGACATTCACCGCTCAAACATTAACATAGGATTCTCTCACTCAATTTTCTATTCCTGGATGAGAGAATTTTACTTCTTTCTGTTCATGCAAAGTGAGCTCAGACCACTTTCCAATCATACACCAAAACTAAATGCTCTTCAACCTTCACACAAGGAGACTTACAGTTAGCTTTTCATTAAAATGGAGTTGACCTGGCCCTTTCCAGTTTACAGAGTAATTCCAATTACACAACCTGGGGATGAGATAAACCATTTGCTCCAGCCCAGGTTATCTATTTAGGGGAATGATGGTTCCTGATCTCACTTTCCACTTATTAGTTAGGTGATTATAGAATTTTTGCACCCAATATATTTCTTTGAGTCCATTCGAAGGTTATGTAAAACAAAACTTACAATAGTATTACTGAACTCCAGACATTTGAAGTAGAATTCTTGACAAGAAAATCATGCATCTGGATGGGTATATGAAATGGAAGGGTTTTAGAGGGATATAGGCCAAGTTCTGGCAAGTGGGGCTAGATTAACTGAGGATATCTGGTCAGCATGGATGAGTCGGACTGATGGGTCTGTTTCTGTGCTGTACATCTCCATGACGATGTGTTGGGGTAAGACAGGCTGTTGATTTGCCATTGCCTGTTACATTCCAGGAGGATACTCAAGCCAATCTTTATTCATTTAACATTTACTTAGAGTGAAACATTTCAATTAAGTTTATCCCAACTTAATAACCAGCATAATTTTGGTAAGTGCTTCTTTATGGGCTGAAAAATCTGCTCCTGGAGATGGAGAGTTTGAAGGTGGAGCACTTTATTCAGTGGAATAATAGCATATATCAACCCTGATGTTGCCTTGCCTTCAGTGGAATTACATTTGGGGTGAAAAAGCCCATCATTGATCCGCATCCCACTTCCAACTACAGTTCTTCAGTGGCCAATTAAATACCACTTAATAGCCTCAGCCCACCAAGTGTGGTATTAACCCAATTGCACTTAGTCTTGTCTCCTTCCCCAACATGTCGAATGGGGGAAAGCATCTTTCAATCCAAAGCACTAAGAGTTTTATGTCGGTAATTTTTGCTCTCATTCCTATATATCACGTCTTATTCCATGGTCCCCTGCATTTCTGGATGCTCTTCCACACAAGCCACAGCCTCCATGTTGCTGCTGGTGAGATGGTGCTTCATTCCGGATGGAGACCCACTGCTGGCATTACCAACTCCTCATCTGGCATCAATGGGCCTTTCCTGGGACAAGTAGTTCGAGTCTCTCACCAGACGTCTAGTTGCTGATGTGATTCCCCAGTCTTCCTGCCAGCCAGATGCACTTATTATTCCCGTGCAGACAAAGAGTTGAATATGAGAGTCTTTCAGAATCCTCTTCACGGCAGACTCTGAAGGACCTGTCTGGGAAATTGAAGATTCTACTGGCAAATCCCCTATTCTCAGAACCCTTTGATATATCCATTCAGATCAGTGAATTCCAATGAAATTCAGTAAACAGTTACTCAGGAATAGTAAGCCTATTAAGTATACAGTTTAAACTTCAGCATAAATGCAAAACTGATCCCATACATAGACCCCAAAATTGAGACGTGACACCCTCATCTCCCTGCTGATGCCCCTTTCCCACACACCAGACCCATTCTGCCTCCCAATTCCCTGCCTCATTCCTGATCAGCCTCCATACCCCCAGGACCCGTTTTCCTTTTCCCTGCACAGCTCCTCCCACCCGAGGAACCCAAGTCCCTCCCTTTGCTGCCCCATCCTCCCTCAACTCTGGACTTAACATCCCTCCGCATAAACCCTCTACCACCTCAGCCCTGTCTCTTGCTCCTTACCCACCAGACCCTCCCCTCCTCGTCCACTCGACCAGAAAGCTTCCCCCACCCATAGCTACCCTAAACACCGCATCATTTACCCTGCACACTAGCAACCCAACCACCTGGCACCTCACCCCAGTATACTTGTCACTCTCCTCCATCCGGTGCCATATCCACAGCATCCTACCCACCCTCCCCTCATGTTATTCTCAAGTACTTACCATTTGCAGCTGTCAAAGTGGTTGTGTCGGAAATTCAGTTGAGTACAGCAGTTGAAAAGGGGAACTGCCTGCACCCCACCGTAAAAACCCCTTTCCAATTCTGCTCAAGGAAAGAACTAACCAACATGCAAGTGCAGTAGCTCCTCATTTCTGAGGGTGGTCTAACCGGAGTCTCCTGTCAGAGATACAGAGCTCTCTCCTTTCATAAAATCAATGCACAGAGTGGCAATTGCAGAAAATCTAGCCCAGGTTTCAACCCAGACCTACTCGAGTGAAACATCATTTAATGCCATCAATATGTATCTAATTAAATCCAAGTGATGTGTAATAAACATTGTCCATTTTGTTCTATCATTTAGGATATATCTCACTCCTATGTAAGAGCATCTATGCTTATGAATCCACATTTTGCTGCCTTCTCACTAGCTCTGTGAGAATGAGAGCACTCTACACTATCTTGTTAACTCATTTTGAATTCTGAATGTTCTGAAATTGTCCATAATGTCCAGTTTATTAAAGCACCACAGAAGGATTAAGTTAAGTAATTTTAGTGAGTTTCTTCACTACTTCCAAAAGAAATTTGTTACAACATGTAAGATACTTAAATAAAAGTTGTGCGAATGAAATTTTCAGAACCCTTATTCTGAACCCCTGTAAGTGAAACAATTAGGCATTTCCTGAAAGAATGTGAAGCTAAGCAGCAACGTCTAGACATTTTAACATTTCCCTGGGGCTATGTAACGACACAGGAAGCATTCCCAGTTCCCGTGCTGTAACACAAATAAGAAATGGATTTCTTTCGACTAATTCTTCAAAAAATATGAGATCAGGCCAATTCTATGATATTGAACTTGGCTCATGCACTCATATTTTGTGGGGCACTAAAGTGTTCTAAATTCTCGAAGGCTTCAAGCTGTGGAAAGTATTCCAGCTGATGAGTCTTCTCTCCTCTTTGCTCAACAGGATTCCATTAGCTTGGTAGCTGTAAAATGCACTCTGGCAAAATGTCCTATATTTAGAACTTAGGGAAGTTAGATGCTAAATTTTGGGTTCAGCCCCTAACATGTGCTGATACATGTAAGGGTAAGAGAGTTAATCTCAGTCCCTTTGGCCTAAAGAACATATTCAACCAGAACTCCCAACCTTGATCATGGCTCAGTGAATGCATTTGAACATGTGCATACAGGATGGAATGTTAGCCCTGCATTGGGACTGGAGGGTGAAGTTTATAATATTACTTGGAATGGTGGTTGCTGTGCTAGATGCCTACCCTCCGGTTATTTTATCTGTAGCTGGATAGTTAACACATTACTTCACCCCCTTATACATAGAAAATAGGAAAAGGAGTAGGCCATTCGGCCCTTTGAGCCTGCTCACCATTCAACATAATCATAGCTATTCAGTGCACTGATCCCACTTTCTCCCACACAGGGTTCCCAGCCTCCATCAGTAAGGGTCAGACCTCGTCTACTTGACTGCCCAACCCTGGCTTTTCTACAGGCAATCACTTCCTTGCTTGAGTCAGTGAAGAAGCCCTTAGCAAGCTTGCCTTACTCACCTTCCTTGAACCACCATCATTGACTTGGTCCAGCAACTGGCTGCAATCTCAGCAATGGCCATTATTTCCTATGGAGCTACTGAGACTGAAGAACTAGTGGGTAGGACCACTGCCTCTGCCTTTAATTCTGGCTATGAACATGGTCCTGGGCAGATGTGATACTCCAATAGTCAAATAGCATAATGAAACTTATAGTGTAGCTTCTGACCGGGAGAACAGATATACAGGAGAGATAAAGAGGCTCCCCATTATAACTCTGAACTGAAGATAGAACAATTCACCAGCATCCAACTTAGGACCTCAAACAGGTGAGGAAACGTGCATCCAATGTAAAGCAGATGAGATGTATAAAATTGTACCTACTGGGTGTAAGTTTGCTTGCTGAGCTGGAACGTTCGTTTGCAGATATTTTGTCATCATACTAGGTAACATCATCAGTGAGCCTCTGGTGAAGCACTGGTGTTATGTCCCATTTTCTATTTATGTGTTTAGGCTTCCTTGAGTTGATGTCGTTTCCTGTGTTGGTGATGTTATTTCCTGTTCTTTTTCTCAGAGTCCAAATCAATGTGTTTGTTGATAAAAGTTCCAATGGGAATGCCATGCTTCTAGGAATTCTCGTACATGTCTGTTGGACTTGTCCTAGAATGGATGTGTTGTCCCAAAGTGGTGTCCTTCCTCATCTGTATGTAAGGATACTAGTGATAGTGGGTCATGTCTTTTTGTGATTAATTGATGTTCATGTACCTTGGTGGCTAGTTTTCTGCCTGTTTGTCCAATGTAGTGTTCGTCACAGTTCTTGCAAGGTATTTTGTAAATGATGTTAGTTTTGTTTGTTGTCAGTATAGGGTCTCTCAAGTTCATTAGCTGCTGTTTTAGTGTGTTGGTGGGACTGTGGGCTACCATGATGCCAAGGGGTCTGAGTAGTCTGGCAGTCATTTCCGAGATGTCTTTGGTGTAGGGGAAAGTGGCTGGGGCTCCTGGGCATGTTTTGTCTGCTTGTTTTGGTTTGTTGCTGAGAAATCAGCGGTCTGTGCTCATTGGGTACCCGTCCTTTTTGAATACACAATCTAGGTGATTTTCCTCTGCTCTTCTTAGATCCTCTGTGCTGCAGTGTGTGATGGCTTGTTGAAATAATGTTTGTGGATGTTGGGATGATTGCTTCTGTAGTTCTGTATTTGGTCCATATGTGTTGTTTTCCTGTAGATGCTGGTTTGAAGTTCCCCATTGGTTGTTTGCTCTATTGCAACATGTAGGAATGACAGTTTGTTGTTGTTTCCCTCCTCTTTAGTGAATGTTATGCCAGTAAGGGTATTATTGATTGTCTTGAAGGTTTCCTCTAATTTGTTTCGTTTAGTGATGGCAAAGGGGTCATCCATGTAACTAGTGGACCTATGCCTTACCACCCATTTCACTTTCAACAACAAAACCTACAGACAAACCAATGGGACACCCATGAGATCTCTGATATCAAAGCTCTTAGCAGAGGCAGTAATGCAGAGCCTCGAACAAACAGCTCTGCTAACCATCCAACCCAAACTTTGGGTCCGCTACGTGGATGACACCATCAAGAGGTATGGGAAAAGCAGCAAAGTACAGTGTTGATAGAAGATCATTTTGAATGGCCTACTTCTGCTATCATTTTCTACGTTTCTTGTTGAATGCACTGCAATATCATGAAACACCGTTGACAGCACCTTTCAAATTCAGGACCTCTACAAATGGAAAGGAAAGATAAAAGGTTCACAGAGGCATGGATTCACCACTGTCGGCAGGTTTCTCTCCAAAGCACACAGCGTCCCAACTTGAAAAACATATTGCTCTTCCTTCCTGTTGCTGGGTCAAAATCCTGGCACTCCCATTGACTGTAGCAGGATATCACTGACGATTTTTATTAAGACCCCTAACCACATCTGAACAATTGCAGGATATCATACAATCTGGTGCACAGGTTGTACTACAACAAATGCTGTCACCTTTGGGCAAAGGGACGTTATGGGTATGAGAGTGTGTTGTAACACACAAGATACTTTAAGAGCCACAGCTGTATAAGTTGAAATGCCGTCAAATTTGATACTCTAGTAGCACCAAGGCCTCTTAGTTACACATATAAAGGCCACATGTCTGCTCAGGAATGAGGGGAGAATGCTTCTCATTTACTCTTACCCAACATGGCAGTTCACCTTCGTTTGTTTTATATTTTCATGTCAACATTCAGGAGTTTGGGTTCAAGCCATCAGTTGAGGAGCAGGCAAAGTCAAGAACTGACTCTAGACTAAATCTTTATTATCACTTCATTATGTCATAAAAGACTAAACACTATAATAGATGGTATTCATAGAAATATATGGTTCTCATTTTATAGTTGTATTATTGAAAGAATATTCCACTAATTCTACCACCTGATGTTAGACAATCTACTAGCATTGCTACAGCAACTCTGTGGCATCACCATCAGTTTACTCCACAGTCCTAATGCTCTTTAACAATAGTCCTTTGTCTGGAAATACATACATACTTCCTGCCTGAGTAGACCCAGTAGCACCTCTGACTCAATTTCTAGGACATGAATAGCCAAGGCCTTGCAAAATTAATTGCTGAGCATTTAAGCATTCAAGCAATGATTCAGTGTTGTAAGTTAGAAGGAGATAAAATTATGTAGGATTTTCACACCTAGGATGGAATTTAATCAAACAAGGGTAGGGCTTATACAATTAATGGTAGGGCCTTGGGTAAATCATAGAATCCCTACAGTGTGGAAACAGGTCCTTCGGCCCAACAAGTCTACACCAACCCTCCAAAGAGCAACCTACCCAGACCCATTCCCCTCCCCTAATACTCTGCATTTACCCCTGGCTAATGGACCTAACCCTCACATTTCTGAACACTATAGACAATTTAGCATGGCCAACTCAGCTTTACTGCTGTGAGGAAGGCATATGGTGTACTGGGCTTTATTGGCAGAGGAATTGAGTTCCGGAGTCCTGAGGTCATGTTGCAGTTGTATAAGACTCTGGTGAGGCCTCATCTGGAGTATTGTGTGCAGTTTTGGTCGCCATACTATAGGAAGGATGTGGAAGCTTTAGAACGAGTGCAGAGGAGGTTTACCAGGATGTTGCCTGGAATGGTAGGAAAATCTTATGAGGAAAGGCTGAGGCACTTGGGGCTGTTCTCATTGGAGAAGAGAAGGTTTAGGGGAGATCTGATAGAAGTGTATAAGATGATTAGGGGTTTAGATAGGGTAGATACTAAGAACCTTTTACCGCTAATGGAGTCAGGTGTTACTAGGGGACATAGCTTTAAATTAAGGGGTGGTAGGTATAGGACAGATGTTAGGGGTAGATTCTTCACACAGCGGGTTGTGAGTTCATGGAATGCCCTGCCCGTATCAGTGGTGAACTCTCCTTCTTTATGGTCATTTAAGCGGGCATTGGATAGGCATTTGGAAGTTATTGGGCTAGTATAGGTTAGGTAGGATTCGGTCGGCGCAACATCGAGGGCCGAAGGGCCTGTACTGCGCTGTATCCTTCTATGTTCTATGTTCTATGTAACTCACTCAACCTGCACATCTTTGGATTGTGGGCAGAAACCGGAACACCCAGAGGAAACCTATGCAGAAATGGGGAGAATGTACAAATTCCACACAGTCGCCTGAAGCTGGAATCAAACTCCAGTCCCTGGCACTGTGAGGCAACAGTGTTAACCAGTGAGCCACTGTGCCACCCACCATGCCAGGTAGTGTTGTAGAAGTGGGACCTACGGGTGCAGGTACATAATTCTTTGAAGTTTGCGTCACATATCGACAGCGTGTTACAAAGGCATTTGGCATGCTTGCCTTCATTGCTCAGTTCTTTGAGTACAAGAGTTGGGAAGTCATGTTGAAGTTGTACAGGACATTGGTCAGGCATCTTCTGGAATACTGTGTCCAATTCTGGTCGCCCAGTTATAGGAAGGACATTATAAAGCTGGAGAAGGTTCAGAACAGATTTACCAGGATGTTGCTGGGTATGAGTTGGAAAGAAAGGCTGGGACTTTTCACCAGAGCACAGAAGGTTGAAAGGCAAACTGACAGAAGTTTATAAAATAATGAGAGATACAGACAGTTAGTGGTAGTTGTCTTTTCCATAGGATGGGGCACATTTTTAAGGAGAGAGGAGAGAGATTTAAAAAAAGACATGAGAGGCAATGTTAAAGAAAAAAGAGGGCAGCTCACATGTGGAATGAACTTCCCGAGAAAGTGGGGGATGCAGGTACAGTTACAATGTTTAAAAGACATTTGGATAAATACATGAATAAGAAAGGTTTGGAGGGACATGGGCCAGGAGCGGTGGCGGCACGGTGGCACAGTGGTTAGCACTGCTGCCTCACAGCGCCTGTAGACCCGGGTTCAATTCCCGACTCAGGCGACTGACTGTGTGGAGTTTGCACATTCTCCCCGTGTCTGCGTGGGTTTCCTCCGGGTGCTCCGGTTTCCTCCCACAGTCCAAAGATGTGCGGGTCAGGTGAATTGGACAAGCTAAATTGCCCGTAGTCGTTAGGTAAGGGGTAAATGTATGGGTGGGTTGCGCTTCGGCGGGTCGGTGTGGACTTGTTGGGCCGAAGGGCCTGTTTCCACACTGTAAGTCTAATCTAAAAAAAAAAGGAGCAGGCAGGTGGGACTAATTTAGGATTACGTTCAGCATGGAATAGTTTGACCGAAGGGTCTGTTTCTGTACTATATGACTCCATGACTCTTCAGGACACAAGTTTGGTGTCGGGTAGGACTTTTATTCAGACAGATCACTTTCTATCTCTGCTCTAAATTAAGTCTGGGTGGGGAAGAGGAGACATCCACCTCTGGTTCCTTAATTTCAGTGGAGGCCCATCATTGGCTACTTCAATGTCCAAGCCACTTCTAGCTATCATGTCCTCCCCAAATGAAACACTCTGGGCCTTCTGCCAACTCTCCAACCACCAGGGGAAACCCTCATCGCTTCAGTAAAAATTATGGCTAATCTTTCTCGACTGACCCGTTAAGTTTGGTAGACACAGATATTGAGAGTGAGTAAAGTCGAAATTGGTCAAGTTTCATCTTCAATTGAGTAGATTATTCACACTCATTTTAGAAACTAGTCATGGAATACTGCTCCTACCTGTGAAACCAGCTCTTTGAATATGGGAAGCTATTAAATCAATTAATTATTTTCAGTTGTATTGTCAAGAGATGGTCGATGATAATTCAGAAGAAAATAGCTGTAGAAGATGAGTGGTCTTTGGGTTACATTTTCCTCCTCGGTATATGTAAAGTGCACGATGAAAAAATGAGAGATGAGCTTTAATAATTTAATAATTATTTAATAAAGCTTTAATAATTTAAAAGGGGAAAATATAGGGGTACTATCAACAGGCAAGGTTGTCAATGGTGAAAAGTTTAGGGCTAGGAGAAAGTGATAGTTGTAAGGGTGGGAAGGATGCAGACATAATACTTTCCCATCGTACTGTAGATTGTGATTTGAAAGAATGATAAGACATAATCAGAAGTGTAACAGGTCAAAGAGAAGAAAGAAAGCATGAAGACAGGTAAAACTGTGGCTTCTTAAATACCATGGGATATCAACCAATTTAATATAAAGCTGTGTTTGGTTTGTCTTCCTCACTGAGATTATTAAACAAATAACTTTTGTCTCAGTATATGATTATGTTGTCATTTCTCGATGATTCTGGTATTAAATTAAAATGAAATTATCACAGAAGACTGAGATTTAGGCTAACCCACATTTGCTTCAACTTAACCACCTGACATGTGATTACATCCTGACAGCACATTTTTACCAACAACATTCAAGCACTCAGCTTTGTTTAATCTTAACTTATCAAGAGCATTCCTTGGGGGTAAAATTTGTCTGGAGTGCAAATTGTGCTAATAATGGAAAACATCTCATAACACAAACAATTTTCTTTCTTGTGTAATAGGAATGAAATGGATGGGTACAGGAATGTCCTGCTGATTTGTCATTAGCCAGTTAGGACTAACCATATGCACTCCTTTCTTCATGTAGATACTACAGAACATAGAAACCAGTTCTGAACCCTGAACTTCATTAACATTAGAGATCACAACAGACTCAAACATATATTAAGCTCCGATCTGTGATGAGAATGTAAACATACCGTAATCTGCTCTTAAACACCAACACTCATATCAAATCATACATCTCAAATATTAATTACCTGCAAAAACTGTTACAGGTACAGTGCAATTCAGAGTAGATTATTCCTCTGAACTCAGAACTGAAGAAATAGGCTATTTATCCTCTTGAGCATTCTGCCATCATATGATGAGTTTTGATTTAAACTCCACTTTGGTCCCTGATCCTCATCACATTGATACCAAGTGCATGGTATTTCAACCTCACATGCGATGCTGGTATGCTAACTTTCAGTTACCCACTTTCCTCTGTAGGTGCAAGATTGGGAGCAGTAATGTGTTGAAACTAATGCCTTTCCTCAAATTCAAATGTAAACGTCACATCAGTCTGTGGACAGATGGTCCAACTTTTTAAAGATCCAGGTGTAGCATTATAATTCCTTTCTAAAGCTCCTTTGATTCCTCAACTCTGTATTGCTTCCTTATTGTGAAGTTTAATTTCTTTAAATCAAATTTTATTTTATTCAGAAACATAATAAATCCAATGTACTCTAATCCTTATCTATTGGACAATTTCTAATAAAATAAACTGTGATAATGTTTTTCTCCAGTTGCGAATTTGAAAGTTCTAAAATAGGCATCTTGTTATCAAATGTGGACAAATCTCTTTATTGGATAAAAGAACAATATTTACTCAAGAAATTCTCCAGCCCAGTCCAAACTGCTCCATACATACCTCAACTTTTCAAATGCAATGTCTTGTAATACCTTTTGTTCTGATTGTATGCTAACTCAATTGCCTATGAAAGCTAGCTAACAGGTGAATGACTCATTCTCACTCATTAATTGAACCACCTGACATGTGATTATATCCTGACAGCACATTTTTACCAACAACATTCAAGCACTCAGCTTTATTTAATCTTAACTTATCAAGAGCATTCCTTGGGGGTAAAATTTGTCTGGAGTGCAAATTGTGCTAATAATGGAAAACATCTCATAACACAAACAATTTTCTTTCTTGTGTAATAGGACACATGAACATTCTACCACATGAACATTCATTCTGTTTGCAAAGTAGGGGAGGCTGCTGGTGAAATTTAATTAAACATACTATCAAAACAAAATTACAAACATTCATGTAATATAACTCACAGAAACGTAAAAGCAGTGAATCAAGTACTGACCTTTTTGAATCTTAATATTTTGACTGTCTTTTACTAGTAGACACAGTGGTATCAGATTATGCTTCAATGTTCTTATATCAACAACAAGGGATCAGACTTGTTCAGTACAGTATAGTATAGGATAATAGTGTTACATTGCAAAACCTCATATTCTACTATTATAGATGTGTGATATAATTTTTATAAATTTGAGCAGTTTGAATACCCAGAAAAAAATGCAAGCAACATTAGATTTTAATTACATTTTCTGCCATCGCCACTCTTATCTTTTCACCCACAGAATGAAATGGGAACACAAGGCTCACTGTTCCAGCGCCCTTCAGTTCTACAGAAGAGTAAAATGGGATTTAAAAAGTTGTCTCTGTAACTCCCTCCACAGACACTGCCAGACCTGGTGAGTTTCTCCAGCAGTTTCCTTTTAAAAAATCTCAAATTGTCCAACAGGAAAGAGAGGCATCACATTAATTACATGAATCTAGCGTCTTGTTCTACCAACACCAACAGATTTCCTGTGACCTGAGCTTGTAAAATCCTCATCATCAGTCAGCCAACATTAAACTACTTGTGCTCCCAGTGGACCAGCAACACACTGCTCCCATATTGTGACTACATAGGTGTTATTGTCTGGCTTTCAAGAGCCCCTCATACCCAGATGTTAGCCTTTAATCTTAGCCATGTTTTTATGTTCTAAGTAGCAAAACAATATAGTAGATTTGAAGGAATTAATTAAGTATCCATTATACTAAAGCTACAGGCTTTGATGAGTTCTAATTGGGAGTTCAGGTTTCAGGTTGTTAGTGCCTCGCTAACACAGCCAGAGTTAAACTTGAATTTGCTGCCTAGGAGACAGGTTTATATATGCACGACAATGAGCTCCCTTCCCAAAAAATATATGTTAAAAGTATGGATTTTGAAAGTCATGGTATGGTTAAATATTTGAAATGATTGCAGATAGGTGTTCTAAATGTTGAACAATTGTTCAAGTGGTCCTGTGGATACTTTTATAAAAAAAAAAGTCCTCTTTCATCAGAAACTCAATTTATACTCCATGTGTCAAATAGAAATGGACTTGAAGGATTCCCATAGTGTTTCTCAGCAGAGTCACATTAGGAATCATTGGTGTGAGGCTGAAGGAGAACGTTCAACCCAGGACAAATGTCTCATAAATTTGATTGCAGTGGACACACTTGCAATTGGATCTTGATGAGTAATAGGATAATCCTTTAGAATCAAGAGATATGGTTTTCACAGCAAAATAAAAGATATTGTGGAATGTTGTTCCCATACCTTCAAATATCTGAATCCCATTCAATGCAAATAGAATTTGACCTTTTCCGCTCACTTTAAGTTGAAGATGTGATCTGTAGCTCACTGCATACGCTGAGCACCCTGGTTTAAAAAGTGATTGCTAGTTTTGAAAATAGTGAAAAGTGATCCAAGCCAATATCTGTGAAAGACATTCTAGAGCAAGGATGCGGCGAGCATACCTTGCAGCTGATTTTAAACACACATGCTCAGTTTGGACCCAGCTTTGGGAGTTACAATCCTACCAGCTCTTTCCTTGCTCAGACACGTAGATCAAACTTGTGGATTGGTGCTCTGATCAATAGCTTTTTGCAGACAAAGTTAAAAATCACACAACACCGGGTTGTAGCCCAACAGGTTTATTTGGAAGCACTAGCTTTCGAGGTGCTGCCTCTTCATCAAGTGGTCATCATAACCATCTTCCAAATAAACCTGTAGGACTATAACCAGGTGTTATGTGATTTTTAAACTTCGTCCACCCCAGACCAACACCGGCACCTCCAAATTGTGTCATTCAGATTACCTAGGAACACAGCTAGTGTTATAGGAGATAGAATCGTAAAAGGAATTTGGCCAATCTTCTGGAATCAATGCATGGCTTTGAACCTTGTAAAAACAAAACGTTAACACAACAAAGGGAGGGATCCATCCAACCAATTGTGCCTGCCCTAACCTCTGAAATTTCTGCAACACTCTTCTATGCTGCCATACCATCAGAGTCTCTTACCTTTTTTATGCTGCACAGCCAATCAGTTAAGTACATAGGCCTCTTAGCCTTAGGCCAATGGAGGAAGAAAATCTGAAACGTTTTTGTTACCACAGTGACTGATTTCATAATCATTTCTCATATCTAACATCAGGTGATGCAATGATATATAAAAAAGAAAATCTCAATAAACTAGAAATACATAATTAAGTAACCAGGAAAAAAGCTGGCTGATTGGTGACCAGAAAAATAATTGATGCATGGAGACATAAGACCTGGATGTGATTTTTAATGAATGCTTTGTGTCTGTCTTCATAAAAGACAGGAACAATATGGTTATCATTGTTAATGGATGTAATAAACCAGAGAGAATACATTAAGTAAGAAAATTGCCTGGTCTGGATGAAATGTATTCCTGATAATAAAATAAGCTAGGGGTGAATAATGGAGCTCTGACCATCATTTTCCAATCCTCCCTGTCACAGGCATGAAATTAGGTATTGCTAACAATGTAGCATAATATCAAAATGGGGCATGGAATAAATCACAACTTTACATCACTCAATATTATCAGTGATGGGCAAATTTAGGAAAACATTGAGGGGCATGATTACTTGTCACATACAGAAGGAATAAATTAATCAATACAGGAAAGGCCTGGGCTGACCAAGTTGATGAAGCATTTTAAAAGAAGTTAAGAAGGAGGATTAATGGGGATGGTGAACTTCATTTGTTCTAGGAAGACTTTTGACAAGTTCCCAGATGGCTTGCTGGTCAGGAAAAGCAAAAGCCCTTGGGACCCAAGAGAAGATAAGTTGAATCCAGAAAAATTGTTAGTGTCAGGAAACAAAGGAAAGTGTGATAGATGTTTTTGTGACTAAAAGGATATTTCCAGTACTGAGTCACTTTCTCTTTTGTAATAAATATACATAATTTAGATTTAAATGTTGGGACAAGATTCAGAAACATGCGGAAGTACGGTAAGGAAGAAAGCTAGAAACTTCAGAATTCATTTTGGATAAGTGAATGGTAATAGTTTAGACAAACAGAAATACACATAAATATCAGGATACTTACTTGTGTAAAGGAACTTTGGAGACCATGAACATGGATCCCTGAAAATAGCAGTTCAAGTAAACAGGTGTGTCCTTTTTATTCATTGACAAGTTGGTGTGTAATTGGCAAGGCCAACATGCATTGTTCACCTTTAACTCAGAGTGAGAGACGTGCAGCACAGAAACAGACCCTTCAGTCCAACTCATCTATGCTGACCACATATCTTCAATAAATTTAATCCTATTTGTCAGCATTTGGCCCACAGCCCTCTAAATTCTTCCTATTCATATACCCATTCAGGTGCCTTTTAAATGTTGTAATTGTACCAGCCTTGCCTCATCCTCTGGCAGCTCATTCCATAAACATACCATCCTCTGTGTGAAAATGTTGTCCCTTATAAATCTTTCCCCTCTCAGTCCAGGATTTTACCATTCAGTGTATAAGTCCTGCCCTGATTTGCCTTTCCAAAATGCAGCACCTCACCTTTCCCTAAATTAAACTCCATCTGTCACTTGTCAGGCCATTGGCCCATTAGATCAAGGTCCTGTTGAACTCTGAGGTAACTCCTTTGAGAACTAGTTAGGAGGTACATTCACAGTACTTTTAATGAGAGGTTTCTAGGTTCTGACCCAGTGATAGAGAAGGGCCAATGAGCAATCAGGATAGGGTGTCACTTGTTGGGAAGATTGTAGCTGGTGGCATTCTTTCTTCTCCGTAGCTCTTTCTCTTGCTATAGTAGAAACTTTTGGTTTGGAAAGTACTGTCAAAAAAGGTTTGGTAAATTGCTGCAATTGTGTACCAGTAGTGCAGGGAGGTAGATGTAGAAGGCTACTGAATAGTGCACTACTTTGTCCTTGTAACTGTTAAACTGAGAGTGTGGTTAGAATTGTGCTCACCTAGACCTGTGCACAATATTCCATCATGCTCTTCACTTTTGTCTTTCACATGATGGACAGGGTTTGGGGGGCATTCAAGAGATTAATTATTCATTGCAGAATTCCCAAGTTCTGAACCTCGGACCTGTTGTAGCCACAATGATTACATTTCTGGTCAACTGTAAGCCTCGGGATGTTGATGATGGGAATTTTGGCAGTGGTAATACCATCAAACACCAAGGGAAGATGATTAAATTTTGATGGAGATTGCCATTGCCTGGCGTATGTTTCTTAGAAATTAATTTCTACATGGGATGTATAAGTTATTGGCTAGACCAGCATTTATTGTCCATGACCAACTGCCTGCAAGAAGACAGTAGTGAGCTGCCTTCTAGAACTGTTGTCCTAGGCGTTAGGATGTTCCAGGATATTGACCCAGTGACTGTGACAGAATAGTGATAATATTTCAAGTCAAAATGAGGTGAGACTAGTGTTCCTATGTATTTGCTGCCCTTCTCCTTTTAGGGGAGAGATCACAAGCTTTGAAGGTGCTGTTGAAGCAGTCTTGGTGAGTTGCTGCAGTGCATCTTCTGGATGGTACAATAGTGCCACAATGGTGGTTAAGGCAGAAAATTTTGAAGATGGAGGTTTGGGTGCCAATTAAAGGGGCTGCTTTGTCCTGGAAGATGCTGAGCTGCTTGACTATTGTTGAGCTGTACTCAAACAGGCACATGGGGAGCTATTCCACCACAGTCTGACTTGTGCCTTGTAGATGGCAAACAGGCACTGGTGAGTCAAGAGGAAAGTTATTAACCATCGGACTCCTAGCCTCTAACCTGCTGCTGCAACAACAGTATTTATATGGCTGATTCAGTTCAATTTCAAGTTAATAATGGTAATTCCCGGGCTGTTGATGGTGGAGATTCAGCACAATGATGCCAATGAAAATGTCAAGGGAAATGGTTAGATTCGCTTTTCTTTGGGATTGTTATTGCCTGGCAATTTTATTTTAGATTTGATTCCCTACAGTGTGAAAACAGGCCCTTCTGCCCAACAAGTCCACACTGACCCTCCAAAGAGTAACCCACCTAGACCCATTTCCCTCTGACTAATGCACCTAACACACTGGGCGATTTAGCAAGGCCAATTCACCTGCCTGCACACCTTTGGACTTGTGTGACACAAACCTTAGTCGCCACAAACCAGGATGCCTTGTAGTGCTTGATGTAGATGGGCATGGTGCTGAACATTGCGCAATCATCCCCACCACTGACCTTATGATGGAGGGGAGGTTACTGATGAAGCAGCTGAAGATGGTTGGGTCTAAAACACTATTCTGAGGAACTCCTACAGAAATATTCTGAAGCTGAGATCATTGTTCTTCAGCGACCACAAATCATCCTTCATCATGCTAGGTACAACTCCATCCAGTAGAAAGTCTCTCCTCATCCCCGCAACCCCACCAGTTCCATTCCAGTTTTGTTAGAGTTTCTTGATGGCATACACACTGCTGCCAAAGGCACTCACTCACACCACCTCTGGAGTTCAGCTCTGTTGTCCATTTTAGACCAAAATGGATGTGTCAGAAGCGAAATGGCCCTGGCAGAGCCCAAAATGCGTATCGGTGATTTGTTTAAGTAGTCAGGTCTTATGTTCAGTTAGCAATAATCAGTGAAGTACCTGGTGTCTTTGTATCGTGGTTAGAGTCAGGAATACAGAAATCAAATGTCGTGAATAGATAGAAAGTTATTGAAAAGTAATTCTTGCCCAGCATTAAGAAAGAAATTAAGGAGTTAAAATAGGAGTGGTACTTCACTGGGATCTCTGAAGGATGTTGCCGGGAAAAGGGGTGAGGTTCGCATTTTGCAATTTACGTCAAGATTGTTCAGTAACTAACTGCTGTAGTAACCAAACTGCAAACCACACAGTTATGATCTATCAAGCCAGGTTTCACTCACTGACCTGTCCAGTATTACTATCAGCTGGGATCATTACAGTTCTCTAAAACCTAATTTGATATTCTACTGAGGATTAGAAGATCCACAAAGCGTAGTCCATATTTCATCGAATATTTGACCAAATGTCATCATGGTGTGCTTTGATCCTCTATTCTAGACAATGAATAAATGATAGGAATACAAGTGGGCCATTTAAACCTTTCATGAACTTTCCAATCAGTGGAAACAGTTTCTCCCTATTCTTCACAAGCATTTCCTTCATATCTTGAAAACATGAAATCATAGCTTACTCTTCTGAATTCTTTGTACAATTCTATTGTAGTTTCATGATTGGGAGTCAAGACATCATGCTGGGAAATTGTCACTGCAATTCTCTTCATAGCTGCAGATACCTCAAGGTCTAGCTCCCACACTGCTCAGATTCCAGCCATGGCCTGCACCAGGATTTGAATAGTTTGGGCATGACTCCTCATTCCTTGTAATCTAGCCCTGTGCATAATTAAGACTAACATTCCACGGGCTGACTGATTATTATTTGTACCTATTCATTGTACTTTGATGGTTTATATAGCTGGAAACAGACCCTTCGGCCCAACCAGTCCACACCGACCCTCCGAACAGTAACCCACCCAGAACCATTTACCTCTGACTAATGCACCTAACACAGTGGGTAATTTAGCATGGCCAATTCATCTGACCTGTACATCTTTGTACTGTGGGAGAAAACCGGAGTTTTAATTTTTTTATTTTAAGGAAACAGGATATCAAAATGTTTGCCTACATTGAAATGCATTTGCTAGTTTTTCCATAGGACCATATAACACCTACAGTGTGGAAACAGGCCATTTGGCCCAACAAGTCCACAATGAGCCTCTGAAGAGTATCCCATCCAGCCACATCTTATACTTCCCATGACTAATGCACCTAGCCTATATATCCCTGAACGCTATGGGCAATTTATCATGGCCGATTCACCTAATCTGCACATCTTTGGACTGAGGGAGGAAACCAGAGCACCCAGAGGAAACCCACACAGACACAGGGAGAGTGTGCAAATTCCAAACAGACAGTTGCCCAACACTGGAATCAAAACTGGGACCCTAGCGTTGTGAGGCAGCTAACCATGTTTCAGAGAACACCTCTGGGACACCCAGACCAACCAACCCAACCACCCGGTGGCTCAACACTTTAACTCCCCCTCCCACTCTACCAAGGACATGCAGGTCCTTGGACTCCTCCATCGCCAGACCATAACCACACGACGGTTGGAGGAAGAGCGCCTCATCTTCCGCCTGGGAACCCTCCAACCACAAGGGATGAACTCAGATTTCTCCAGTTTCCTCATTTCCCCTCTCCCCACCTTGTCTCAGTCGAATCCCTCGAACTCAGCACCGCCTTCCTAACCTGCAATCTTCTTCCTGACCTCTCCGCTCCCACCCCACTCCGGCCTATCACCCGCACCTTGACCTCCTTCCACCTACCACATCTCCATCGCCCCTCCCCCAAGTCCCTCCTCCCTACCTTTTATCTTAGCCTGCTGGACACACTTTCCTCATTCCTGATGAAGGGCTTATGCCCGAAACGTCGAATTTCCAGTTCCTTGGATGCTGCCTGACCTGCTGTGTTTTTCCAGCAACACATTTTCAGCTAACCACTTAGCCACCATGCCACCCAATAAAGGAACCCAACCTTAATTCATATCATCTTGTGTTTTCATGCTTGTGAACGTTGCTTACAATTCCCATTATTTGTTGTTGTTGTTAGCAAATTTGAATATATTGATTTTTATCCTGTCATCCAAGTCACCAATAAACATGGTGAATAGTTGATGGCCCCAAACAAGCCACATCCTGCCTATTTACAGCTACTGCCGGTTTCTTTAATGTTGTCTCCTGCCTTTCAACCATTTTCTTAACCAACTCGACTTTTTCCACAACAAGATTGTATGCAAGGTCTTATAGCACAATGCTAGCTTTTTTTATTCATTTATGGGATGTGGGCACCATTGGCTAGGGAAACATTTATTGCCATTCCTGTTTGCCAGAGGGCATTTAAGAGTCAGCCACATTGCTGTGGGTCTGGAGTCACATGTATGCCAGACCAGGTAAGGATAGCAGTCTCCTCCTTAAGGACATTAGTGAACCCAGTGGGCTTTTTCTGACAATTCACAATGGTTTCATGGTCATTATTAGACTTAATTCCAGGCTTCACCGTGTGTCAGGGTGTCCCTACATCAGAGCCTGGAGTGTGTCGGTGGTCTCTCTACCCTTCAGGCTCTCTGCCTGTATTCCTGATGAACGGTTTTGCCCGAAACGTCGATTTTCCTGCTCCTCGGATGCTGCCTGAACTGCTGTACTTTTCCAGCACCATTCTAATCTAGACTCTGGTTTCCAGCATCTGCAGTCGTTGTTTTTACCTGGGTTCAAGTCTCACTTGCCCTGGAATTGTGTCACAGGATGTCTGAATAGGCCAATTAAAAATAAATACAAAGTAATAATGATAACTCAGCATCAATCTGTACAGAGGTCTATTGCAAAGTAGAGACTAAAAGCATCTACCACTTTCAAATGAATTTGCCACAGGAATCTTTTAAAGACTATATGCACTCAATTATTTATTCATTCAAGAAATCAGGGCATCACTGGCAAGACAAGCATTTATTGCACATCCCCGGTGGCCTTGAGAAGGGGAATTATTATAGATAGATTTATAAAGTGATTAGAAAGATTATGTGCCATCTTCAGAACTGACCATTTTTTGGGAGAGATTTTGACTGAATAGTAACAGCAGGGTTTAATTCAGTTGCACGGAGTCACGAGTCATTAAGATTTGTGTTCAGTGTACTTATCAATATTAGTCTTGAAGACTTCAACTGACTCACTATCTATGATCTCTTGGAGGGGAGCATGTTCCAGACTTCCACTAATTTTTATCATCAGAAATTGCTTCTTAATTTTATTCCTAAATGTTGGTTTAACTTTTAACATTGCATTCTCTCAATTAGGATTACTTCACCAGTGGGTGTAACTTGTATGCATCTTTCCTATTCCAAGAACTAGGAGATAGTGAGGACTGCAGATGTTGGACAAGTCAGAGTTGATAAAGTGTAGTGCTAGAAAAAGCACAGTAAGTCAGGCAGGAGCTGAGGAGCAAGAGTCAATGTTTCAAGCTTAGTCCTTCACCCTTATGAAGGGTTCCGCCTGAAACATTGGCTCTCTTGCCCTTCAAGTGCTGCCTGACCTACTGTGCTTTTTCCAGCACCACACTTTATTGATCCCTATTCCACGAACTGCCATTCCATGCACCTCAATTAGGTCACCTATCAACCTTCTCAAGTTTTGGGAAGACAAGCCAAACCTACGAGACTTTTGTCATAACTTAAAGTAGTATTTCAATGAATCTGCACTGTACCTCTCCAGACCAATATAGCTTTCCTGAAATACAGTGCCAAAGCGTCTGGTGCGGGAAAAGCACAGCAGTTCAGGCAGCATCTGAGCAGCAGGAGAATCGATGTTTCAGGCATAAGACCATCATCAGGAATCCTTGGAGGGATTGCAGTGCCACACTTTTTGACTCCAATCTCCAGCATCTGCAGTCCTCAGTTTCTCTTAGTTGCTGAAATGCAGTGCACGAAGCTGTACACAGTACTTCACATTGACTATACAACTGAAGTATCACTTCCTCATTTTTACCTTGCCTCCCCTTGAGATTTGACTGTTTTGATAACTATTTGTACCAGTGAAGTAACATGTACAGTAGTAATTTGTGTACATAGATACCCAATTCCCTTTGTTTCTCCATAGTCCCTCACCCGTAAGAAAAAATATTCCAATTTATCTTAAATCCAGAGCACATGACCTCATACTTTTTGGCACTGAATCTATCTGGCACTCACAGTGATCCAAGATCTGTCTCTTTGCAACTTGCTGCTCCCATCCATATAGAGTTATTATGCCTCCCAAAATAATGACATCTGCAATGAATAGACAAATCTCGATTCCCTTATTCAAGTCAACTTAGATGATGAAAGACAGGCAGCCCAGTGCAGATTTCTGGGAATACTAGTTGCCAGATCCCACTCATTAGAGAAATGAACCCTTTATCCAAACAATTAACATGGCTGTATTGCAAACAAGAAATTTAATAGTTACAACAGCAAGAGGGATTAATAATACAAATAAGATTCAACTGATAGATGGACATTTTCAAATTGGAAAATTAGATTTATTCAAATAACTAGAAAAATATTCAATCTTTATGAAATTAGAAACATTAGTCACTATGGCAATAACAATAATGTTAATGAGATTTATTTTGTAGTTGTAAATTAAATTAATGAGTAAATACTTGTCCCTTTAAGGACTGTTGTAACAAGAGTCCTCTATATTTTGAGATTTCAAACATGTTCGTACAGCTTGCATATTGAACCCAATTAGCAAAATATCTTGTGTAGCTCTCACGACTGATTTAACAATGAGAATAAGAAAATGCAGCCATTTGAAACACGGTGTCTCTGGGTTGTAGTGGGCGTTTGAAATGCTGCTCACAGTTAAACTAAGACAAAGTAAGCTCTCTTTATGCTGACAGATAAAGTACCACTGATAACCCTGCGAGAATTCACTGGTGCCGAACTCAAACCGCAAAGCCAAGGGTAGGAAGGCTATGTTACATAGTGTCACCTCTTAGTTATTGATGTGTGCGAGTGGGGGCGGGGGTCACTTTTAGAATGAGACCCTCCTCACTTCCAGAAAATATTCGACTTACTTTCTACGATAAGTTTTCTTTTGTCAATTCTCGTCGCTGTGGGAACAGGGTTTGTAATCCCCTGCCCCCAACTCCCGAACAAGAGGATAAACTTGTCACAGTTTTTCACTGGATTCCCATCTCACAGTTTACAGACACTACTTCCCATCAGCTTTCGACTCAGTCCTGTGTTTTTTTTGTCCACACGAACATCAGTACCACCCACTAACCCCTTCACCATCTCTCGTCCAGCATGCATTCACGATCAGTCTGAACTTGCAGCAGCAAGCAAATGTTATCCCCCCCTCTACGCCCCATCCCCCAAGTCAAAGAAAAACGAACCATTTGTTACATACATAAAAACAACACGAGCAATCCCTGAAACCTAACTGTCCTGCATCGAAGTCCCGCTAGATAGAAAGGATCAGGATCGTTTCACGTTGAAAACGCCCAAGTTTGTCAGACAGAAAAAAACCATCGGTCCCTTTTATCCCCGGGAATACGAAAATCGCGTGAAAGGGGAGCGAATGAAGAGATCGAACTTACTTCAGCATTTATCAAGGCGATGGCTAGAAGGACAAAAAACGGAATACTTTTGAATACCTGTTCAAAATAAGAGGCAGATCGTCAATGCAACAAAATGATACTGCGGCCAGTGTAGAGGTAACAAAAGCTGGAAAAGGCAAGAACGAGGAGAAAGCGCAATGACTCTTACCATCTTGCTGCGATGATCGAGTTGCACTAGCTCTGTGTGTGTGTGAGAGAGAGAGAGACAGGGATTCGGTCCACACAAGGCACCCGGGGAGGAGGGGACTTGAAGGAAATTTGATCAGTACTCCGGGATTTAAAGCTGTCTCACACCCCTGTTGACGTGGCTTGGAGCAAACACTAAAACATCAGATCTGCACCAAGTTTTACCAACACCGTCCGCCAGCTAAAAGGGAAAACCTCCCAGCTCCCAGCAGATCAGCTCTCCCACTCTCAGATGTGGCGAATTTGTGCAGATCTGAGCTTTATTTCGAGGGAGTCGGCAGGGGGTTAAGTGAGATTGAAGGAAGAGCTGCAGGAATTTACCGTCGTCATTGGAGGAACCGAGGTCACCTGACCATTTAAAGTTGAGGATAGAGGAATGAGAACAGTTTAGGATTTCTTCCACACTCACCATCCCCCTCCCCCCTTCACATCACCACCACCCAGTCTCATAAATGAATGCAACCAGGCAGATAACGGAAGGGAATGAAAGGTCTGTGGAACATTTGGAGCGTTTTCAATCTCACTGCTTTCTCACAGCCTGGAATTGAAATTGTTAGTCCCGTGAGAATTCTCTGCAGACGTCTTTTATTTTTCTTCAGGGTTTTGCCATTTTTCTGTGTTTCTGTCTTCTCCGCCAGCCCAAATTTAATTAGACCGCTCCTTCCTTCCCAGGGCGTCCGGCTAGATCTGAAGTATTGCTATGTTCCAGTGTGACATGTTAAAACTGAAATCAATGGCATTTCACAATTCCTGTTCGCCTTGTTGGATGAAATCACAGCTCTAAAATCATAATCCGCTTTCTGAGAAGGGACAAAGTGATTACAAAAAAAACTTGACCATCGCCTTTGAACATATTCAGTTGCCAGGACTACTTTTCCTCCACGTTAGTGAGTTAGAAAACCTTACAGACCACTATCAAACGGAATCAATATTTGTGAATTTAGCCAAGACCTGACGGTTTGATACTTTTTCGTGATCCACTGCTGTTTCCACATTGTGAGCAGACTTTTTTTTCTGCTGCACCTAATACAGGCAAACTGATTACAGTTTGATTTATGTTTGAGGGGTTAACTTTTGAGAGATTTCTCACATCTTGTTCCCCGCCTTCGTTTCTTTTCCTATTGATTACTTGAGTGGCTATTATGCACACTGCGCAGTTCCCAAAGCTGAGTTTGGGAACAATAGTTCGATGTTACTCTCGCCAAGTTTGGATGGGCCCCGTCTATTTAGTCCAACATTCAAACAAAGGTCAACGTTTCTGTCAGACAAGAGTCAGCCTGGTTCAGTGTAAGCATCTTCCTGCACCACTCCAAGAGTCATAGTCATAGAGATGTACAGCATGGAAACAGACCCTTCAGTCCAACCCATCCATGCTGACCAGATATCCCAACCCAATCTAGTCCCAATGGCCAGCACCCAGCCCATATCCCTCCAAATGCCTCTTAAATGTTGCAATTGTACCACTTCCTCTGGCAGCTCATTCTACAGACGTACCACCCTCTGTGTGAAAAAGTTGCCCCTTAGGTCTCTTTTATACCTTTCCCCTCTCACCCTAAACCTATGCCCTTTAGTTCTGGACTCCCTGACCCCAGGGAAAAGACTTTGTCTATTTACCCAAGCCATGCCCCTCATAATTTTGTAAACCTCTATAAAGTCACCCCTCAGCTTCCGACGCTCCAAGGAAAACAGCCTCAGCCTGTTCAGCCTCTCCCTATAGCTCAAATCCTCCAACCCTGGCACATCCTTGTAAATCTTTTCTGAACCCTTTCAAGTTTCACAACATCTTTCCGATAGGAAGGAGACCAGAATTGCACACAATATTCCAACAGTGGCCTAACCAAACTCCTGTACAGCCACAACATGATCTCCCAACTCCTGTACTCAATACCCTGACCAATAAAAAAAGCATACCAAACACCTTATTCACTATCCTATCTACCTGTGACTCCACTTTCAAGGTGCTATGAACCTGCACTCCAAGGTCTCTTTGTTCAGCAACACTCCCGAGGACCTTACCATTAAGTGTATAAGTCCTGCTAAGATTTGCTTTCCCAAAATGCAGCACTTCGCATTTATCTGAATTAAACGCCATCTGCCACTTCTCAGCCCATTGGCCCATCTGGCCCAGATCCTGTTGTAATCTGAGGTAACCCTCTTCGCTGTCCACTACACCTCCAATTTTGGTGTCATCTGCAAGCTTACTAACTGTACCTCTTATGCTCGCATCCAAATCATTTATGTAAATGACAAAAAGTAGAGGACCCAGCACCGATCCTTGTGGCACTCCACTGGTCACAAGCTCCAGTCTGAGAAACAACCCTCCACCACCAACCTCTGTCTTCTACCTTTGAGCCAGTTCTGTATCCAAATGGCTAGTTCTCCCTGGATTCCATGAGATTTAACTTTGCTAACTAGTCTCCCATGGGGAACCTTGTCGAACACCTTATTGAAGTCCATATAGATCACATCTACCACTCTGCCCTTATCAATCCTCTTTGTTACTTCTTCAAAAAACTCAATCAAGTTTGTGAGACATGATTTCCCATGCACAAAGCCATGTTGACTATCCCTAATCAGTCCTTGCCTTTTCAAATACATGTACATTCTGTCCCTCAGGATTCCCTCCACTTGCCTACCACCGATGTTAGGCTCACTGGTCTATAGTTCTCTGGCTTGTCTTTACCGGCCTTCTTAAACATTGGCACCACGTTAGCCAACCTCCAGCCTTCCGGCACTCACCTGTGACTATTGATGATACAAATATCTCAGCAAGAGGCCCAGCAATCACTTCTCTGGCTTCCCACAGGGTTCTAGGGCACACCTGATCAGGTCCTGGGGATTTATTCACTTTTATGCGTTTCAAGACATCCATCACTTCCTCCTCTGTAATCTGGACATTTTGCAAGGTGTCACCATCTATTTCCCTAGATTCTCTATCTACCATATCCTTTTCTACAGTAAATACTGATGAAAAGTACTTGTTTAGTATCTCCCCCATTTTCTGCAGCTCCACATAGAGGCCGCCTTGGTGATCTTTGAAAGGCCCTATTGTCTCTGTAGTTACCCTTTTATCCTTAATGTAGTTGTAAAAACCCTTTCGATTCTCCTTAATTCTATTTGTCAAATCTATTTCATGTCCCCTTTTTTCCCTCTTAAGTATACTCCTACTGCCTTTTAAACTCTTCTAAGGATTCACTCGATCTATCCTGTCTTTATTTGACATATGCTTCCTTCTTTTTCTTAACAAACCCTCAATTCTTTAGTCATCCAGCATTCCCTATACCTACCAGCCTTTCCTTTCACCCTGACAGGAAAATACTTTATTTGGACTCTTGTTATCTCATTTCTGAAGGCTTCCCATTTTCCAACCATTCCTTTTCCTGCAAACATCTGCCTCCAATCAGCTTTTGATAGTTCTTGCCTAATACCGTCAAAGTTGGCCTTTTCCAATTTAGAACTTCAACTTTTAGATCTGGTTTATCCTTTTCCATCACTATTTTAAATCTAATCAAATTATGGTCGCTGGCCCCAAAGTGTTCCCCCACTGGCACCGCAATCACCTGCCCTGTCTTATTTCCCAAGAGTAGGTCAAGTTTCACACCTTCTCTAGTAGGTACATCCACATACTGAATCAGAAAATTTTCTTGTACACACTTAACAAATTCCTCTCTATCTAAACCCTTAACACCATGGCAGTCCCAGTCTATGTTTGGAAAGTTAAAATCCCCTACCATAACTACCCTATTATTCTTACAGATAGCTGAGATCTCCTTACAAGTTTGTTTCTTAATTTCTCTCTGACTAATAGGGAGTCTATAATACAATCCCAATAAGGTGATCATCCCTTTCTTATTTCTCTGTTCCACCCAAATAACTTCCCTGGATGTATTTCCAGGAATATCCTCCCTCAGCATAGCTATAGTGCTATCCCTTATCAAAAACACCACTACCCCATCTCTCTTGCCTCCCTTTCTATCCTTCCTGTAGCATTTGTATCCAGGAACATTAAGCTGCCAGTCCTGCCCATCCCTGAGCCATGTTTCTGTAATTACTATGCTATCCCAGTCCCATGTTCCTAACCATACCCTGAGTTCATCTGCCTTCCCTGTTAGGCCCCTTGCATTGAAATAAATGCAGTTTAATTGATTAGTCCTACCTTGTCCCTGCCTGCCCTGACTGTTTGACTCGCTTCTGTTCTCAACTGTACCAGTCTCAGATTGACCTCTTTCCTCACTATCTCCCTGGGTCCAATTCCCCCACTTTACTAGTTTAAATCCTCCCTAGCAGCTCTAGCAATTTCCCTGCCAGTATATTAGTGCACTTCAAATTCAGGTGCAATCCATCTTTCTTGTACAGGTCACTTCTACTCCAAAAGAGATTCCAATGATCCAAAAATGTGAATCCTTCTTCCATACACCAGCTCCACAGCCATGCATTCATCTGCTCTATTCTCCTATTTCTGCCCTCACTATCTCATAGCATCGGGAGTAATCCAGATATTACTATCGAGGACCTCCTTTTTAAATTCCTGCTTAACTCTCTGCAATCTTCCTTCAGAATCCTAACCTTTTCCCTTCCGATGTCATTGGTTCCAATATGGACAATGACCTCTTGTGGCCCCTCTCCACCATGAGAACATTCTGCATCCTCTCTGAGACATCCTAGCACCAGGGAAGCAACACATCATTCTGATTTTTTTGCTGCTGGCCACAGAAACATCTGTCCATACCTTGGACTAGAGAATCCCCTAACACAATTGATCTCTCAGAACCCGACATACCCCTAGTTGCATTAGAGCCAGTCTCAATACCAGAAATGTGGCTGTTCCCCTGAGAATCCATCACCCCCTACATTTTCCAAAACAGTATATCTGTTGAAATGGGTATAGCCATAAAAGACTCCTGCACTAGGTGCCTACCTCTCTTACCTTTCCTGGAGTTAACCCATCATTGTGACTGTATCTGAGACATTCCCCCCTTCCTATAACTGCCATCCATCACATACTGTTGCTGTTACAAATTCCTCATTGCTTGTAATTGTCTGTCTAACTGATCCATTTGATCTGATAAGATTCACAATCAACAGCATTTATGGCAGATATAATACTTGGACCAATGCTGCCTGATTGAATGACATGGTTAACATTCACTGTGTGAAGTAATAAGCAAAAGCCCGGGCAACCTGTTCAGTTGAATGCAAAACAAAATCTACGTCCCCATTCAAACAAGAGCAGGCAGACAAGTGGTAAATGGAATGTAATCTGGAGAACCATGAATCCTGGGGAGGACAGACAAAGTGAGGGGAAAACCTAATAAATGAGAAGTGTAGTGAAATACAAGGATCTTGTTCAATTGCATCTGCTGATTCCTAGTGAGTAGCAGGCCAGATAGACAAGGTGGTTCAAAAGCCAGGCAGAAATCTTTCATTATGAATCAGAGGTAAATGTAGAGTAATAGGATAGCGGAATAGGTTTGTGTGGGGTACCCTTCAGAGGGTCAATGTGGAATTGTTGGGCCGAAGAGCCTGTTTCCACACTGTAGGGATTCTATTTTTAAAAAATGAGCTAAGATGTAATTACATCTAAAGAACAACTTAAAGAACAGCAAGAATGCTATGTCCAGTCTGATCACCAATTTACAGTGTGCAATCACACGAGAGAATGTTAGAGCAGCACCTGATGAAGGGCTTTTGCCCGAAACGTCGATTTTCCTGCTCCTCGGAAGCTGCCTGACATGCTGTACTTTTCCAGCACCACTCTAATCTAAAAAATGTCAGAGCAGCACCGATCCCTGTGGCACTCCACTGGTCACAGGCCTCCAGTCTGAAAAACAACCCTCCACCGCCACCCACTGTCTTCTACCTTTGAGCTAGTTCTGTATTCAAATGGCTAGTTCTTCCTGTATTCCATGAGATCTTACGTTGCTAAACAATCTCCCATGGGGAACCTTGTCGAACGCCTTACTGAAGTCCATATAGATCATATATGCCCTGCCCTCATCAATCCTCTTTGTTACTTCCTCAAAAAACTCAGTCAAATTTGTGAGACATGATTTCCCACGCACAAAGCCATGTTGACTATCCCTAATCAGTCCTTGCCTTTCCAAACACATATACATTCTGTCCCTCAGGATTCCCTCCAACAATTTGCCCACCAGCGAGGTCAGACTAACCGGTCTATAGTTCCCTGGCTTGTCCTTACCACCCTTTCTTAAACAGTGGCACCATGTTAGCCAATCTCCAGTCTTCCGGCACCACACCTGTGACTATTGATTGTACAAATATCTCAGCAAGAGGCCCAGCAATCACTTCTCTAGCTTCCCACAGAATTCTAGGGTACACCTACCTGATCCTCGACTTTTTGTCATTTACATAAATGATTTGGATGCGAGCATAAGAGGTACAGTTAGTAAGTTTGTAGATGACACCAAAATTGGAGGTATAGTGGACAGCGAAGAGGGTTACCTCAGGTTACAAAAGGATCTTGACCCCATGGACCAATGGGTTGAGAAGTGGCAGATGGAGTTTAATTCAGATAAATGCGAAGTGCTACATTTTGGGAAAGCAAATCTTAGCAGGACTTATACACTTAATGGTAAGGTCCTCGGGAGTGTTGCTGAACAAAGAGACCTTGGAGTACAGGTTCATAGCTCCTTGAAAGTGGAGTCACAGGTAGATAGGATAGTGAAGAAGGCATTTGGTATGCTTTCCTTTATTGATCAGGGTATTGAGTATAGGAGTTGGGAGTTCATGTTGCGGCTGTACAGGACATTGGTTGGGCCACTTTTGGAATATTGTGTGCAATTCTGGTCTCCTTCTCATCGGAAAGATGTTGTGAAACTTGAAAGGGTTCAGAAAAAATTTACAAGGATGTTGCCAGGGTTGGAGGATTTGAGCTACAGGGAGAGACTGAATAGGCTGGGGATGGTTTCCCTGGAGCATTGGAACTGAGGGGTGACCTTATAGAGGTTTACAAAATTACGAGGAACATGGATAGGGTAAATAGACAAAAGTCTTTTCCCTGGGGTCAGGGAGTCCTGAACTAGAGGGCATAAGTTTAGGGTGAGAGGGGAAAGATATAAAAGAGACCTAAGGGGCAACTTTTTCACACAGGGGGTGGTACGTATATGGAATGAGCTGCCAAAGGAAGTGGTGGAGGCTGGTACAATTGCAACATTTAAGAGGCATTTGGATGGGTATGTGAATAGGAAGGGTTTGGAGGAATATGGGCCAGCTGCTGGTTGTTGGGACTAGATTGGGTTGGGATATCTGGTCGGCATAGACGGGTTGGACCGAAGGGTCTGTTTCCATGCTGTACATCTCTATGACTCTATAAGAATAGATTTTTTTTGAAAGTGAAGATACTTTAGGGGAGATTTAATTGAGACTATTAAAATCCTGGAGGACCCAGACTGGACAGGAAGGAACAGCTTCCTTTAGAGCGAGCAATAATAAAGGAAAATACAGTGAAAGTGAGTGGCAGAATAATTAACTTTTGTTTCTCTCTCTACACATGCTGCTGAATCTCTCCAATACTTTCTGTCTTTATTTGAAGAGCAAGTTTTTCACCGAGTTAATGGTGGGGTCTGTAAGCTCCACTTGAAAGAGTGATAAAGTGAGAAAGAGCTGTCACACTTAACAAACACATGTAAATGCAACTGTAAGGCTGTAAGCTCAAAGGCCATGTATCTAAAGTTGGATTTAACTGAATAGATATTTTCAGTGGCTTCAGACATGTCAAGTAGTGTTGTGCCTTGAGGTTCAAGGTTTTGATGCTTTTCCTGACATCAAGGACAACATTTCACTGAAACCAAGATAGTTCAAAAGAAGTTAATTGGAGGATTTTGTTCAGTGTAATGGGATGTCACATACACTACATAACAAAAGCAACTTAAATTCAAAAACAATTTTTTTTAGAGACTCTGGGATATGTGTTTCACTGGCCAGGCCGGCATCTATTGCTCATCCCTAGTTGCCCTTGAGAGCTGTGTTCTTAAACCACTGCAGTCCATGTGCTGTGGGTTGACCCACAAAGCCATTGGGAAGTGATTCCAGGATTTTGACCCAGTGATAGTGAAGGAACAGTGACACATTTCCAAGTCAGGATGAAGAATGGCTTGGAGAGGAACTTGCGGACGATGGTGTTCCATGTATCTGCTACCCTTGTCCTTCTAGTTGGAATTGATCCTAGCTTGGAAGGTGCAGTGTGAGGAGCATTGGTCAATTTCTGTAGTGTATCTTGTATGTAGTAGACTGCTGCTACTGACCGTCAGTGGTGGAGGGAGGCAACATTTTTGGATGTAGTGCCAATTAAGGTGGGCAGTTTTGCCTTGAATAGTGTAAAGCTTCCTAAATTTCTTTGGAGCTGCTTTAATCCAAGTGTGTGGTAAATATTCCTTCACATTCTTCACATGAATTTTGTAGGTGGTGGACAGACTTTGGGGAGTCAGGAGGGGAATTACTCACAGCAGTATTCCTAGCCTCTGACCTGTTCTTGAAGCCACTGTATTTATATGGCTAGTCCAGTTGAGCTTCTGGGTCAGTGGTAACCCCCAAGATGTTGATATAGTGGATTCAGTGATGGTAATGTCATTGAGTCTCATGGGATGATGGTTAGATTGCTTTTTAATGGACATGGTCTTGACCTGGCATTTGTGTGGTGTGAATGTTACTTGCCATTTAATTTATTTTGAAGTACACTTGAATTTCCTGAGGACATATTGTGCTGAATTTCCCTGAGTCTTTCTGAGGACTGTTAGGTTTTTATTCCATCCTATTGTATGTCTCAGACAGGACACTCGAGCAGTTCAATAGATTCAGGAGGACATGTTGTGAAGTTCACCATTGTTAGCCAGGAATAAATGCTTACTGAGCAGCTGTAGTTATCATCTGATCAGGAGGAGGCTGCATAATGGGACAGAATTAACTCCAAAGACCCATGTAGTTTCACCATTATCACCCTAGACTGGACCAAGGTCTTCATTTGTCGAATGGTTACAGATAAGGGCATAGAAAGATTTGGACTATTAGTCAATCTCACTGCAAGCAGAGTATCAGAATTCCTTCCAACACTGGCCCAGCAACTACTGCCACCTTCTTCCCAGTGTTTCTGAGGTAAGTGGGTAAGCAACAGAAGACAGGGAATAAGGACAACCTATTGGTCCCTGCTATCCCACTTGCAGGGAGCATGTAGAGAAGGAGTCACCTGTAACCTGTTCTGTTTCATATTTTTCTAGATGCTGTCATGAAGAATAACAATTGCTTCTTTTGCATTACTAGTGCATACACAATACAGCTGTCTACCAGAAGTCCAGCGATGCTGTCAAAAGAGTTAACCTATTGGTATTTTAAAATAAGCATGTTTACAAAATACAAATCACAGTGATATTAATCACCGACTTGAAAGTTGGAAACTTAATGTTCTATTTTAATCCCTTCAGTTAAGAAAAATTCTTTCATGGGGTGTGGGTGTCGCTGGCTAGGTCAGCATTTATTGTCCACACCAAAGGTATTGGTGAGCCATGTTCTTGAAACACTGCAGTCAACCCACATTGCTGTTGCACAGTCACCATTATTTACAGTTTTATTGAAATAATGAGTAATAACAAACAATAATCTTTTCAACTACAAATGATCGGAATCGGAAACCAAAATAGAAACTGTTGGAGATGTTCACCAGGTTTGGCAGCAGCTGTATAGAGAAAACCAGTGTTAACCTTTCTAGTCCAATGGCCCTTCATCAGAACTGAAAACGGCTGGAAAAGAGTATTTATTTATGCTGATGATGTGGGATGATGGGTGCCATGGTAGTGGGGTGGGAGGGAGAAGACAAATTGAGTATATTGAAATGGTGCTTAGAGACAGGAAGGAGAGAAAAAAGGAATAGGCAAGCAACAAGATTGCTGATGGTAAGCCGAGAGAGATAAATGCCAGGTTGGATATTAACGACAAGTGTAAATTGTTGAAAATGTGTTGGCTGTTTTTGGAGCAACACGCACAAACAGGACCTAGCAGTGTGGAGATGGGTAACAAACATGGAGGAGGGTGTTAACACACTGAGATAGTTAATGTTGGGTCCTGAAGGCGGTAAGGTATCTAGGCAAAAGATAATGTGTTATTCCACCAGCTTTCATTGAGCCTCACTGGAACATCGCAATAGGCTTGAGACAGAAATGTCGCCTTGGGAGGATGGTGGTTTATTGAGATGGTGAGCAACTGGAAGCTAGGGGTTATTTTCACAGATAGAGCTTAGGTGTTCCTCAAAACAGTCGCCCTGTCTGTGTTTCCTCACCCCATTGTAGAAGAGATCACATTGTGAACAGCAAATACAGTGTTGACTGAATGAATGGCAGGTAAATCACTGTTTCATTTGGGAGATGTGTCTGGGGCCTTGGATAGTGAAGAGGAAGAAAGTAAATGGACAAATGCTACACCTTCTGCAATTGCATAGGAAGGTGCTGTGGTGATATGGAGGGATGTTGGGAGTGGAGGAGTGGAGGAAACCTGGAGTAAAATGTCCCTGTGGAAGGCTGACAGGGAAGAGAGGGGAATATGTGTCTGATGGTGGCATCCTACTGGAGGATGCAGAAATGACAGATTCTGATCCTTTGGATGTGGAGGCTGGTGGGATGGAATGTGAGGACAAAGACGTCCTATCTTTGTTGTAGGAGGATGGGAAATGGTGAGGATAGAAGTGAGGGAAATGGGTTGGACCCACCTGAGGCCCCCATCAACCATGGTGGCACGGAATCCTCAGTTGAGAAAAAGATAAATGTTTTGCTTTTCTATCCTGTCCTGAAGAATCATATTCAATTCAAAACAGTACTTCATTTTCTCTCTCCCCAGATGCTGCCAGGCCTGATGAGTATTTCCAACACTTTATATTTTTATTTCAGGTTTACAGAATCCCCAGTATATTGCTTTTATATCAATTGGCTCTGATCTAAAACTGAACTACCAAGCTTTATAAATAGAGCATTGGGGTGCTCTTCTATGTTAAAGGCACAACTTAAGTATAAAGGTATTGGTGTGGTGACATATTGACATTTGACGTCAGTTTGGTGCAATGCTATATTTAAATCATAATTAATACATTGTTCTTTACATTTTCTCATTATAATTAAAGACAATAAGTTTCAAATTCCATTCTTATGGTAAAAGAAAGATTTGGCAGAGATTGGAAGAACAGTCATCTTGTTTGAGACTGTCTGCAGCCAGTGAATGATATTTTGCTTGAAAATGAATTTTAACTGAAATCAGTCAAAGGAAAAGTTGCAGAGCATTGCTTGGCAGTTGATCTGTCCAATTCCCATGCAAATGTGAACTTCATACAGGCTTGTTTCCAAGTCCAAGACATTACTATTTGCCTGTTTGCATCTCTTGCTTCCTGCTTGTATTATGATCTCTGTAGAGACCAAACTTTCAAAAGAGACTTGAATTGCCAGTGATCAACTTAAAGGGATTACATGACAAGACTTCAAGTTTTAAGACTTTTACTGCAATAAATAATTAACATTGAGGGGGAAGCAGTGACATAATGATGATGTCTGTCACCAGACGTCTAATCCAGAGGCATAAACTTATTATCTGGGTGGGGGGGAAGCACCTCAAATCCCAAGATGGCAGCTAATGGAATTTAAATCCAATTAATAATAAATCTCACCCAATCAGGCTGGCTTGTGACTCCAGAGCCCAGTACTCTGATTGATTCTTTCTTGCCGTCTACAGCAATGGCAGGAAGCCACTCAGTTCAAGAGCAATTTGGGATGGGTAACAAATGCTGACCCTGCCAGCATTACCCGCATGTCCTGACAGAATCAAAAAACCTAAGTGCAACATCAGTTAAACACTACTCAGTTGGTAAGTAGTGCTGTACGCTACAGAGAAATTGTTGTTTTATTCCAAGTGTGTTCTGCCCATAGGGAGGTCCTTAGCTCATTGACTACTGAACAGGAGAAAGGCTGGACATGTTGTGGCAAGCAAATCACTTGATTCTTTCGACCACCAGCATCTACAAGGCACAAGACAGGAGCATGATGGAATACTCTCCATGTACCTGAATGAGTACAACTTATTCTATGATTAACAGTCTAGCAATAATACTACTCAGCCATTGCTTTTGTTCACTTTTAAGAAAAGAGAGAAGCAAGGGTGGCAAGGTGGCTCAGTGGTTGGCACTGCTGCCTCACAGCACCAGGGACCCAGGTTTGATTCCACCCTTAGGCAACTATCTGTGTGGTGTTTGCACTTTTTCCCTGTGCCTGTGGGAGTTTTCTCCTACAGTCCAAAGATGTTCAGGTTAGGTGGATTGACCATGCTAAATTGCCATCAAGATTAGAGTGGTGCTGAAAAAGCACAGCAGATCAGGCAGCATCTGAGGAGCAAGAAAATTGACGTTTTGGGCAAAAGCCCTTCATCCTCCCTGATGAAGGGCTTTTGCCCAAAAGGTTGACTTTCCTGCTCCTCAGGTGCTGCCTGACCTACTGTGCTTTTCCAGCATCACTCTAATCTTGACTCTAATCTTCAGCATCTACCCACTTCTGCCATGCTAAATTGCCCCATAGTGTCCAGGGATGTGCAGGTTAGGTGGATAACCCATGGCAAATGTAAGGGTAGGGGGCTGAGTCTGAGTAGGATGCTTTTTGGGAGAATCAGTATGGACTCAATGGGCTGACTGGCTTGCTTTCACACTGTAGAGAATCAATGATTAAGTCCAATATCACTCAGGAAGCTCAATACCATCCACTAAATCCAAGGATTGTAATAAATGCCCAGGCCATTGTCAACAATCGCTAGATAACAACAATTTCTATTGCAGCACTGAAATGGTTTTTGGATTCTCCCATTTCCCATTTCCTGCATCATACACTTCTGCTGAGATAGTTCTTTATTTCTCTGGTTACCTTCCAAATTCTAAACTTGCATCTGCAATTTTAATGCAATGTTCCTGGAAATATGCTATCAGTCTATTGGATCAATGACACTATCCCTGAGCTATTCTTTACTTCTATTACTTCTTTCTTTTCAGTACAGAGGGAAAAAAAAATTTCAAAATCTCAATCCCTTCAAATCCTAAGTGAACCTGACACAATTGAAAAGATAATTCATGCAAGATGAAATTCGGGGAATGAGATTGCTGTGGAATTGATGAAATTCTTTTTATAGCTATGCAGGATTTGAAAGAAATCATCACGATTGCAATTCAAAAGACCATATGTTACTGATTAGTTGAACTGTTCATGTAGTTTGCACTATACATGGTGTGAGAGACGCTTGCAGCTGTAGTTTTAAAGCATACTTTCTGGATGATTATGTTTAGAATTTGATCTTATTACTGTCAAAAGGCACAATAGCCAGTGCAAGCTGTTAAGATGTTGGTTATTTTGTTTACTATTCAGGAAATGTTCACTCATTGGACATTTTTAAACTGCTTATTTGTTCAAACTATTGAATTATTCAAACTCCTTGGAGAAAAAAAGGCTGAGAGGAGCTCAGATAGAGATTTTCGAATACATGAGTGGGCTGAATAGAGTAGATAGGGAAATGTTCTTCTCAATTGTAAAAGAAACAAGAACAAAGTAGATTTAAAGTGATGTGCAAAAGAAGCAAGGGTGAGGAAGAATGTTTTCACTCAGTGAGGATGCACTGCCTGGAAATGTGGTGGAGACAGTTTCAACTGAGGCATTCAGAGAGGTGGTGGATGATTATTTGGATAACAATAATGAGGAAGGGGCTGGGGAGAAAGCAGGAAATTGGTGGTAAGTCACGATGCTTGTTTCATAAGCTGATGCAGATGCAATGGGTCAAATGGCTTCCTGCCATACTGTAACTCTTCTGTAGCTCAGGGCAGCACAGTGGCTCAGTGGTTAGCACTGCTGCTTCTTAGTGGCAGGGACCCAGGTTCAATTCCAGCCTTGGGTGACTGTCTGTGTGGAGGTTGCACATTCTCCCCATTTCTCCCATAATCCAAAGACATGCAGCTTAGGTGCATTGGCCATGCTAAGTTGACCATAGTCTTCAGTCAGGAGAAATGTAGAGTAACAGGATAGGGGCAAGGGTCTGGGAAGGTTACTCTGCAGAGGTTGGTGTGGAAATGTTGGGCCAAATGGCCTGTTTGCACATTGTAGGGATGTGTTATATTCTGCAACACATTGAGGCCATCTAGGGAAACTGATGTTTGACCATCTTCCTTGATCTCCTCCACTACTGTCCAGATGACCTTATGCTACTGTCTGAATATAGGATGTCAATGCTCTCTCCAATTCTTGGCCAGGTTAATATTTGAACTTTGGTGCATGTACTCTGATAGGTTTAACCAGATTCACTTTTCAAAAATCTCCCACAATTCCTTGCAGCCACAATATAGTATAATTCTTCTTTCCGAGGTCCAAGCAGCCTTAAGTAGTAGCTTGTGATGTTGGGCCCACTGCTGATGCATGCAGCACATGAACATTGCAGATCCCACTAAATGTATACAGCTATCACTTAAAGTAACAAGCAGCACCAATTTAATGCACTGCCTGCAATGGCATGGATAATTGATCCTCACACCTATCTTAATCAGTGCCAGCCAATTTCATCCTCAATCATTTACTATTAAAATCTGTAAATTTCTTATTGCAAGTATATTAGATTAGATTCCCTAGAGTGTGGAAACAGGCCCTTCAACCCAACCAGTCCACACCAACCCTCTGAAGAGTAACCCACCCAGACCATTTCCGTCTAACTAATGCACTTGCAATTCACCAGACTTGCACATCTTTGGACTGTGGAAAGAAACCGGAGTACCCGGAGGAAACCCACGCAGACATGGGGAGAATGTAGAAACACTACACAGACAGGTTGAAACCACACAGACATGCCCGAGGCTGGAATTGAACTTGGGACCCTGATGCTGTGAGGCAGCAATGCCGCTGAGCCATCCAACAACCAAATGATCCTCCAACGTCCAATCACGATCCAACGATGATCTCCGCTAGCTCTGATGACTTGCAACTCAACACCCATCCTGATAAGAACAGACACTTGATCTCAGCCAAAAGGCAGAGAAGTGACAAACACATAAGTGAAGTAAGCTAAAGAGTCAGTTATATTGGGGGTAAATGTTGTGATGCTGATCACATTGGAAACGTTTACTCTTTGTCATGACCCTGTTGGGAAGAGAGTGAACATAAAACATAAAACAGAACAGTACAACGCATTACAGGCCTTTCGGCCCTCAATGTTGTGCCAATCTTGTATCTACTCTAAAATCAGGATAACCTACATACCCTTCATTTTACTATCTTCTATGTGTTTATCCAAGTGTTGCTTAAATGTCTCTAATGTATCTGACTCTACCACCACTGCTGGCAGTGCATTCTACGAACACATTACTGTGTAAAGAACTTACCTCTGACATCTCCCCTAAACCTTCCTCCAATCACCTTAAAATTATACCCCGTCATGATAGCCATTTCCAGCCTGGGGAAAAGTCTCTGGCTATCCACTCTATCTATGCCTGTGATCATCTTGTACTCCTCTATCAAGTCGCCTCTTATGTTTCTTCACTTGAATAAGAAAAGTCCAAACTCCCTCATCCTTTCTTCATAAGACATTCCCTCCAGTCCAGGCAGCATTGCACCCTCTGTAAAGCTTCCACATCTTTTCTATAATGAGGTGACCAGAACTGAACACAGTATTCCATGTGTGGTCTAACCAGGGGTCTACAGAGCTGCAGCATAACCTCACGGCTCTTAAACTTAATCCAGCTGCTAATGAAAGCCAACACATCATACACCTTCTTGACAACGATATCAACTTAGCTGGCAACTTTGAGGGACCTATGGATATGGACCCCTAAGATCCCTCTGTTTCTCCACACTACGAAGAATCCTGCCTTTAATCCGGTATTCTGTATTCAAATTTGACCTTCCAAAGTGATTCACTTCACACTTTTCCAGGTTGAACTCCATTTGCCACTTATCAGCCCAGTTCTGAGTCCTATTACAACCGACAACAGCCCTCCTCTCTATCCATCACTTCAGCAATCTTCGTGTCACTGGCAAACGTACTAACCCACCCTTCTACTTCCTCATCCAAAATATTTATAAAAATCACAAAGAGCAGAGATCCCAGAACAGATCCCTGTGAACACCACTGGTCAACAAGCTCCAAGCTGAATACTTTCCATCAACCACCATCCTCTGTCTTCTACGGGCCAGCCAGTTCTGCACCCAGATTGGCAGATTTCCCCGAATCCCATGCCTCCTACTTTCTGAATGAGCTTGTCATACGAACCTTATCAAATGGTCTCCTTCCTATCGGAAAGATGTCGTGAAACTTGAAAGGGTTCAGAAAAGATTTACAAGGATGTTGCCAGGGTTGGAGGATTTGAGCTATAGGGAGAGGCTGAACAGGCTGGGGCTGTTTTCCCTGGAGCATCGGAGGCGAGGGGTGACCTTATAGGGGTTTACAAAATCATGAGAGGCATGGATAGGATAAATAAACAAACAAAGTCTCTTTCCTGGGTTGGGAGAACTAGAGGGCATAGGTTTAGGGTGAGAGGGGAAAGATATAAAAGATACCTAAGGGGCAACTTTTTCACTCAGAGGGTGGTACATGTATGGAATGAGCTGCCAGAGGAAGTGGTGGAGGCTGGTACAATTGCAACATTTAAGAGGCATTTGGATGGGTATATGAATAGGAAAGGTTTGGAGGGATATGGGGCTGGGTGCTGGCAGATGGGACTAGATTGGGTTGGGATATTGGGTCGACATGGACGGGTTGGACTGAAGTGCCTGTTTCCATGCTGTACATCTCTATGACTCTGACTCTAAAGCCTTGCTAAAATCCATGTACACCACATTCACTTATCTACTTTCAATGTGTTTTGTCACATCCTCAAATCATTCAATGAGATTTCTGATGCATAACATGCCCCTCACAAAGCCATGCTGACTGTCTCTAATCAAACTATGGTTTTCCAAGTAATCATTAATCCTGTCTCTCAGAATCCTCTCCAATACTTTACCCACCACTGACTTGAGACTGACGGGTCTGGAATTCCCCAAATTATCCCTACTCCCTTTCTTAAAAAGGGAATAACATTTGCCACCCTCCAATCAAATGCACTACTCCACTGGACAGTGATGACACAAAGATCATCACTAAAGGCACAGCAACCTCTTCCCTCACTTCCTGTAGCAACCTAGGGTATATCCCATCTGGCCCAGGAGATTTATCTATCCTCATGATTTTCAAAAATTTTCAGCACCTCCTCCTTCTTAACATCAACCTGTTCAAGTTTATCGGCCTGTTTCACACTGTCCTCAGAAACATCAAGGTCCCTCTCAGTAGTGAGGGTAATCAAACCCTGCTAGGTCACGAATGGTTACAAATGTATAAATAACCAATTAAATCACCAAGATGAATTAATTGTCTGACTTTTAGGCTCTCTAATACTCAAGAAACTCACACAAATTTAACAATAATCAAATAAATCTTATTTATTATGAATAAGCTTACTACTTAACTAGTGACCAAGTAGACTTTTAGCTATTCCTATAAAACTTAAATTGTATCTCATTTAAACCTAACATGCACACATTTATTCATAAATAGGATAGATAAGACAGCTCTGCAGAAAACATAGGCAAAAAGTAACAAATTCTGTGATTCAAGATCTCAAAACACAAACAGTGGAATGAGGCAACTTTCTTACAGTTTTTTTGGTTTTTGGTGATGATGCCATGTTCATGTTGATTGTAAGGCTATAGAAAATCCTCATTTTGGTGGCTAGTCAGTTAGACCTAGGTCTTTGTTTGAGGTAGAAGTTCTTTGAAGAGTCCTTGAATGTTGTGTTCTCACTCACAAAGGTTGAGAAAGAGAGAAACCTGTATTGGCTTGAGGGCTTCCTCTCCCTTCTCAGATCTGTGATAAACTGCAACATAAAAATCAAAATGTTGTTCATAGACAGGCTTTCAACCCAAAGGCATCTAGTGTCAGTTAGTTTTACAAAAATATCAAATTCAGCTCCTCCAGAAATAACAGGATGTTGAGAAAGTAGTAAGCAAACACCACACAGTTCCGTTTTTGAATTTGGAGTTTCACAAAAACACATGACTGGTACATCCTCTGCAACACAGCTGTGTCTAAACTTCTGTTTTTCCCAGTTTATATTCCAAAGCATATATGTAGTTTTTAACATCTTGATAAGTATCCCAGAAAATTTCTGTGGGGTTTTTGGGGATAGGTCCAGGACAGGACAGAATGTCTCATCGATGTAATGATAGTTTCCAATTTTAAACACATTGCTTTTCTGAATAATTTGTTTGCAAGAAATGCAACCTTATAAATTCTGTTCTGCTGGACTTTTATTAAAAGACTTCAACATTTTGGTGAAAATGGCTGCCAGTAACTAAATGCATAATTTATGTGTTTTGGACAGATAACATTTTAGTTTTGGGATTAAATTTAAATAATTATTAATATAGACTTTAATTGAGAATCCAGTAAACAACTCTGAATGAATTAAGTATAATTCAGACATGGAAATTTTTCAGTTCCAAACGAAGATTCTATTTTGTTGCTGGTAGTAAGAATTATCGGCGTGTAGGATTATAAAGGCTAATTGGCATCTGTCTGGAGGAACCATTTTGCCTCAAGGCATTCAGAAAATGCTTTGCAGTTTGAGTAAGCTGGGGTAGGATTTCAATCATTCATGTGGATTCCCCAGAGCAAAGAAACTAAAAGAAACTTGCAAACAATACGTTTCTTGACGCTACCAGCAAGTTTGGAAAGAGAGTCATTAACTCTGTTAGAAATGTACATTATTCATGAATGTCCTGGATCAAAGAGTTGTTTTAAAGATTAAAGATTTATATTTCTATTGGGAATTTCTCAACGATGCCACTTTACGATGAAGATAGGTTATCCAGGAAAGTGCATTTTCTGTATTTTAGATCGGTCTCTGTTTTCTCACTGAAAACAAACCCCTTGGAGTTAGGCAGAGAATCTGCCAGGAACTGGAAAAAGCAGCTGTAGAACCAAGAATTTCTCACTGTGGGAATAGACTGGGAGAAGCTATCAGTCTGTCCAAGCCAGGACAAGTAACCTAGAGGTCATTGGAATCCAGGGGAGCATGGATACTCCTGACACGTAAATTGCTTGAGATTTAATGCAGTGAGCGGAGCAGCCAACAGTCCTGAAGGAAAGTTAGATGGTCATTTAGCCAATAGCTGATGGGAGGGTGCCCAAGAAACCAGGGGCATGGAGAATGGCTGAAACACTGAGGAGAAAGTAAAGTGAATTTCAAAGTGTGGTTTAGTCCAGAAGGCAAAGTGGATCAAGCCTCTTGAGTGGATTCCAACCTTAGGGTGGAATTATGAAATAAAAAAGGAATTTAATTTATTCTCTGACTCTTGACGAATTCTAGTGTTAAGTTACTGGAATTATGGAGCCCTGAGGTCTACAGTACAGGCAAACGCCTTTCGGCTCATCAATTCTGCGCTTGTCAAAAACAAGCACCTAACTATTCTAATCCCATTTGGGCAATTGGCCCAAAATAATTTTCCTCACATTCCCTCTAAACTTTCTGCCCCTTACCTTAAATCTATGCCCTTGTTCACTGATCCCTCCATCAAGGAGAAAATTTCCCTTCTGGCCTACCCAGTCAATTTATGTTCATACCAAAAACTCTCCAGCCCAGGCAATGTCCTAGTAAATCTCTGCTGCACTCTCTCCAGTGCAATTACATCCCTCCTATAATATGGATTTCTGAATTGCACACAATACTCAAGCTGTAGCCTCACCAATGTTTTATACAGTTGCAGTATGACCTCCCTACTCTTTGCCTCGGATAGAGGCATATGAGAGCAAGTATCCTATGTTTTCTTAACCACTTTATCTATCTATCCTGCTTTCTTAAGGGACCAGTGGCCTTGCACAACAAAGCATATCTGAACCTTGGTGCTTCCCAGGGTCCTACCATTCATCATGTATTCCCTTGCCTTGTTTGACTTGCCCAATTGAATCATCTCACTTATCTGGATTGAATTCCATTTACCACTAATCAAGGAATGGCATGATGTCTCATTGGTTAGCACTGCTGCCTCACAGTGCCAGGGGCCCGTGTTCAATTCCTGCCTTGAGTGACTGTCTGTGCAGAGTTTGCATGTTGGCTGTGTGGATTTGCTCTGGTTTCCTCCACACTCCAAAGATTTGCAGGCCAAGTGAATTGGCCAAACTAAATGCCCATAGCGTTCAGGGATGTGTAGGTTAGGTGCAGTAGTTAGGGGAATGGATGTGGGTGGGTTACTCTTCAGAGGATCAGTGTGGGCTTGTTGGGCCAAATTGCCTATTTCCACACTATAGGGATTCAAAAAAAGGATTTGTATTACTTGTATATATACAGCGATGGTTTATTACTGTCTAAAAGTAAGAAATCTAGGGGTGTTATTCAATCATTTAATGACTAAGAGTTAAAGTTTGTTTTTTAGGCATTAATGATCTTTACACAGGTTCTAACAAAATATTGTGGCATTGTTTAACTTCAACATAAATATCATTGTCAGCATCATGTATCAGACTCAGTTGGAATTGTTCAGAGCAGGTCACAGGATGCTGAAAGGCTTGACCTTTAAACATTGCTATGTATTGATGTCAGGCATGAGCCTTACCTTCTGATGATCATTTGCACGCAGCCACTTCAGAAACTACCCATCTAATTACCATGGTGACCCAGCTTTTGAACAGTTCCCTTCTGCATCATTTAGCATTGTCATGCCTCGTGCAGTGGGTAGGCAGGCTTTCAGTAATTGTTTTGACCATCTGGAAATTTTCTGACAAAAGATATGTTGCAAATGTTACAGCTGTTGTCTGACTGTCTTGCTGGATGCATCATACTCTGAAAAGAGTGTTTTGAAAAACCTTTTTAAATTTGTAAACAAAGACATGTTGCAATGATATAAATCATATTGAAATACATCATTATGTTGGGTTGCACTGCTGGCCAGTTAACATTGTCAGCTACAAAGGGAGCTATGGGAGATGGGATAACATTTGGCACGTTCACTTGTTCCATCCTCCATAAACCAGAAATTATCCAAAAACTCTGCTGCTATATCCCAGTTCATACTAAGCCCTATTCACCTATCACTCTATACCTTCAATAACTGCCAGTCAAGCATCACGTTCACTTTAAAATATTCACCCTAGTTTTCAATCCCTTCCTAAACCCCTCTACCCCACCAACTCTGAGACACCTACACTCCTACAATTTTTCCCATTGAGAACGCTCATTGTTAATTGCTCCACCTTCAGTACCTTAGTCCTATCCTCTGGAATTCCCTGTCTGCAACTCTGTTTTGTTTCTCCTTTCAAGACACTGCTTGGTACCAACATCTTTAACCAAGCTTTTGGTCATCTGACTTATTGGACAGAATTGAATGCCATCCTGAGGTGAGTTCAGAGGCGGGGGCAGGACATGATCAGGCAAGAGGTTGCAGGGTGAACATTCTGCCATCCTCCCATTTCCCTCTCATCAAGTCCGCATTGGGAAACTTCTGGGTGTTCCTCCTGACTGGAGGCTAAGTGGCCACATAAGGGTTTCGTCTACCACTGATATGTTCAACCAGTGGCAGCTGACAGACCCCATCAACCAGGCCGATCAAAGAACTAGGTAGGGTTTGTCAGTGGGTTTGGATTTGTACCTCACCAACGGACCTGATAGATAGTGGGAAGAGGTGAGGGGGTTAACTCTATTGGAAACCACTTCCCTTCCCTTGATATTGACACTGCTATGCCTTCGCCATTAATACCCTCCTGAACCCTCAGCCTGTGCATACACAGCTCCTTTTGGGGATTGCCAAGGTAAG